>NC_081413.1:301957929-302296262 GCF_030272615.1 Cryptomeria japonica | reverse complement strand
ATTAAAATTTTTTATGTATGCAACTAAACATCTCAAAAAGACAAGTACTCAATCAAAGAAATGATGATAAATAGACCACTTAGCGTAAGAAATGATGATGCTTTCAGCTCTCATTCAGAAGATAAAGAGATTATTACCATACCGAAATCACTCTAGATTCACAAAAATGCAGAATGATATACAAAATACAACCTAAACCTAGTCACTGGATTTAAAATGCTTAAGATTCATCACCGAGCATAACGAACATGACAGGCAGGTTAGAGTTCCTTTCTTTTTCAATGTGCAATATTTATTATGTTGTCCACAATGACCCTTTTTTCGTTCATAACCTTGGATAGATTTCGCAGGGACCCAAATTACATCATAAAGAAATTCCCTCAAAATAAACAAAGAAATGATATGGACCTCCCTATAGCATACAAATAAGAGGAGTCGAGGTATGTGAGCCGATTTCACCTTGATGTGAAGGCTCTTATCACAAACACCCAGCTAATTTAGATGTTTCCAAATCATTGGGATCATTCCTACAAGTAGAAATCAAAGAAAATATTATGCCCCCAATCCTTGCTCCTCTTAGTCACAATAGACTTCCTTGAGTTACTCAGAGGGATAATAATTGAAAACCAATATAAAAGACAACATACAAAGAAAATTTTCATTCATAGCTCAAACTGTTTAGTGATTGTTTTCCATTATGTTGTTTTGCTTGTTTACTCAGTGATAAAACTCTTTGGTAGTTAGGAGATAGTTGACTGACTCGGAGTGGACGACTAGGTTTCACTGACAGAAAGATGACTTGGTTGACACTGCTTAGGATTTGTAATGTGCTCAGTCGATTAACCTAAGACTAGGACGTTGATCAGTTTCAAGTCATGAAGGTTCCAACGAACCAGGATGTCACAAAAGTGATTGAAATATATGTACAAGGGAAAGCAAAGATGCATGAAAGTGGGAAATGCCAATGTTGCATTGATAGATGGAGCGCTTGAGTACAAGAGGCACCTATTTGCTAGGTTTTCACTTACTTGGCAGAGATTCATTCATTTTTTTTACTAAGGTGCCTGTTTACCAGGTTTTCACTAATGCATTTTATCTCTTTATATATATATATATATATATTTTTTTTTTTTAATTTATTTTTTTGATTTTTTTGATTTTTTGATTTTTTCAGGACTTTTTCAGCTATACATGTTGATAGCACAGAGAATGCCAAGCAAAGAATTTCTTCAAGTGGATGGTGTTAATCAGTTTACAGAGTTGTTCTCCTTCCGAATTTGAGAGTTGATAGGCACCAAGGCCAAATACTGTAGTAACAATATAGGGACCCAACCAATTGGGTTCAAACTTCCCTTTGTTGTCTCGAAACTATTGATTTTTAGGATTTTCTCTCAGAACTAGGTCACCAACCTAAAATTCTCTTTGTCTAACTTTCTTGTTATATTCTCTGGACATTCTCACTACAAGGTGGGCCCCTACTATTCTATGGCCCTACTATTCACCAGGGGGTGGAGTTAACGAGCATGGGGTCTACCTAATATACGCTTCTGATACACTCTAAGATGATCAAACACCACTTGTTGATGCTCATCCAGCAATTCGAGTTCTTGCAATCTAGATATTCTATGATCTTCATCAGTAACAAGACCTTGCAAGGAAACTCTTAGAGATGGTTTTTCTACTTCAATAGGTAGTATTGCTTTGGACCCATACACCAAAGAGAAAGGTGTAGCCCCAGTAGGTTTTTTGATACTTGTTCTATAAGCCTATAGTGCAGGGTTGAGCTGCAAATGCCAATCCTTCCCAGATTTGTTCACTGTTCTGTGCAAGATAGTTAGTAGGTTTTTGTTGGATGCCTCAGCTTGTCCATTATCTTGAGGGTAATATACTGATGACCAGTGTTGTTTTATTTTGAATTTCTCATAGAGCTCATCCAGATCTTTATTATTGAACTGTCCTCCATTATCAGTCACAATGGACGAAGGTATCCCATAGCTACAAATGATATAGTTTAGGATGAACAAGGCGACTTGTTTATCGGTTGCTTTGATGAGCGGAACCGCTTTGACCCACTTGGTGAAATACTCAGTGGCAGTTATGATGAATTTATGTTCATTAGATGATGCAGGATATATCTGACCAATGAGATCAAAGGCCCATTGTTGAAAAGGCCAATGTGTAGTGAAGGGTATAAGATCCCTTGCTAGAGTATGTATGAGATTTCCATGTAGCTGACATTTTTCATAGGTCTTAGCAAATTTAATAGCATCTTTCTCCATGTCTGGCCAGTAGTAGCCAGTTCGTAATATATTCCAAGCTAAAGTAAGACCATTCGAATGAGATCCACAAATACCTTCATGAACTTTTGATAATGCATGTTTAGACTCTTCAGTTTCTAGACACCTAAGCAATGTACCGTCCAAACCCCGTCTAAACAAATTGTTAGCAATGATAACATACCATGAAGCGTTTCGAGTTAGGTTTCTTTTCTCATTACGAGTAAGGTTTTTAGGGATAATTTGGTCTCGTAAATAAGAGTAGATGTGACTGTATCGGGATGAGTCATGTCCAAGAATAGAACATACTATTTGGGTCTTAGGAGAATCATAGGCCGGGTAATGTAACTCTTCCACCAGGAATTCAAAGCAAAAATTGGATTCTTGTAACTTAGGTATAGATGCCAAGGTGGCCATAGCATCTGCTGCTCTATTTGGGGATCTAGGAATCTGTTGGAATGATACAAAAGTAAAATACTTCTTAAGATCATCAACCATTCTCTTATAAGGCATCAGTTTCTCATCTTGAGTTTGATATGTATCATTGATTTGATTTATGATCAACTAAGAATCTCCATAGATGTGTAATTTTGCAACCTTCCATTCAATAGCTAGCTTGATCCTGTTCATTATAGCCTCATATTCTGCAATATTAAATGTGCAAGGGAATAGAATCTTATAAGACTTTGGGATTGAATACTTCTGAGGAGTAATAAACAATATTCTAGAACCGAAACCATTTTCAGTAAAAGACCCATCGAAGAACATCTTCCAGGGTTGTTGAGTAAGATACATTATTGATTCCTCTAGAAACTCTATATGCAACAGTTGAGTGTCCTCAAGCAGAGCTTCATCTAGTTGATCAACAATTACCTGTCCTTTTATGGCTTTTCATTCCACATATTCAATGTCAAACTCTATAAGGATCATGACCCATTTTGCCAATCTTCCTGTTAGTGTTGCTTTGTTGAGTAGATATTTGAGCGGAGCAATTTTAGCCACTAGCTTGACTGAATGTGCCAACATGTAGTGTCTCAATTTTTGTGATGCAAAGACTAATGCCAAGCATGATTTTTCTATTATGGTGTAGTTCATTTCATAAGACACCAATGTCCTACTGATGTAATAAATAGATCGTTCCTTTTTGTTGTCATCTTGTTGTGCCAGAAGTGCCCCCAATGATGAATCAGTTGCTGATATGTATAAGATCAATGGTTTACCCTGAATCGGTGGCATCAATATTGGTGGATTGGATAGGTAATCTTTTATCTGCTAAAGGTGTTGTTCACATTCCTGATCCCAATTGTATATTATTCCTTTCCTCAATACTTTTGTGAAAGGTTGAGCTTTGTCTGCTAGCTAAGAAATGAAGTGTTTGATGGATTGGAGACGTCCCTGTAGACTTCTCATTTGACTGATATTCTTCGGAGGCGGCATTTCCATTATAGCTTGGACCTTCTCAGGATCAACCTTGATTCCCTTCTTTGAAATGATGTATCCATGTAGTTTACTAGATGTTACTTTGAATGCACACTTCTTTGGATTTAACCAGAGTTTAAACTTTTCCATTTTGTCTAGTATAGGACCTAGCTCTTGAATATGCGTGGATCTCTTCATAGTTTTCACTAAGGTGTCATCAACATAATCTTCCATATTCTTATGCATCATGTCATGAAAGATAGTTGTAACTGCTCTTTGATAGGTTGCTCTTGCGTTCTTTAGCCCAAATGGCATGACATTCCAACAAAAGGTTCCCCATGCACAGGTGAAAGCTGTCTTTTCTTGATCTCTAGGAGTTATTTTGATTTGATTATACCCAGAGAATCCATCCATTAGTGAGTACATCTCATACCCAATAGTCATATCGACTATCATATCAATATTTAGTAATGGAAAGTCATCCTTCAGACAAGCTTTATTATGACCTCTGAAGCCAGTGCAAACTCTGATAGATTTTTCTGCCTTTGACACAGGTACTATGTTTGAAATCCATTTGGCATAATCTATAGCTCTAATGAATCCAACTTTTAATAGTTTTTCTAGCTCAACCTTGACCACCAGTGCCACATGTGGGTGTATCTTACAAATTTTTTGCTTAACTGGTTTTACTCCTGGTGTGATAGAAAGATGGTGCATGATGAGATCAGGATCCAGGCCTGGCATATCAGAGTACGTCCATGCAAAGTTTATTTTCTTTTCTGAGAATAGATGAGTGAAATCTTTCAATTCTTCTGCTAATAGTGATTGAGTTACATGAATGATGTGTGATGTCTCTTGACTCCCAATGTTCACTGGCTAAGTTGGCTCAATCAATATGGAGGACCTTTCCTAGAAATGACTTGGCAGTACATCAAGTATCTCACCTTCAGGCGTCTCAGAGAGGTTTTCACCTTTAGGTATGTCCTTTATTTTTTCTTTTTTAGATTTTGACACCACAACAATGTGGTTTTTTCCATCAGATCTTTTATTTTTATTTTTCTTGTTTTTGTGACTAAGATACTTGATATCCGCTTCAGTCATGTTTTCACTCTATTCGCTGGTGGAAGAGTACATGGGTTCAACTGCATTGAGATAATAGGCTAACGTATAGTCATTGGCAAAAGTAGGTATATTCATGTGTTGGTTCTGTAAAGTACAGTCAATTAGTTCTGGATGTAGTAAGGATAAATGTTGGATAGGTTTGAGTGTGTTCACGGTATTGTCATCACAACTACGGATTGAAAAATCGAGTTCTAGAAGGATACCTTGCGTAAGTGTCTCGAGACCAGGAAGAGTCAGAACATGATTATTAAAGTTCACGTTAATATTTAATTGACCTAATCCCATAGACATTCTTTTAGCATCATTCCCTATGTCAGACTGGATGTCATATCGTGGTTTGACAACGATAAGATTAGTAGATAGATTTTCATTGTTTATATCAGATGATTCAGAATTTGAGGCTGAGTAGATATTGTCTTGAATAAGACTGTCATCAGAGTCATCAGAGTCATCGAATGAAGTTTTCAAGTCTTCTTCAAGTGATTTAGTAAGTGTATGTATGGTATCAACACCAACATATTTAATGTTGCAAGTTCTTTCATATTGTGGTTCATTTGTAATTTGTATCTGACACACCTATTGACATGATCTTGCTATTTATGTGATTTGTTGTCGTCTACTCCATTCAACTTCCTCTGGACTGATAATTGGTTCTTGTTCTATAGCTTCTAACTCTTCTGGTGTATTGCTATACCTGATTTGTTTTGTTTTAGCATAGGGGTACATAGATGAAAAGCTTTCTGGTACTCTTCCTTCCTTCAGTCTTTGTTCATAATTTGCTTGTCTCTTTTGTCTAATTTTCTATATTTCCTTCTCTAGTTTTATGTGCATTAGCTCTTGAATATCATCTATGACAACGCTAGACTCTTCTGGAGTTTTTGTACTGGATGTATCTAAGAGGTGGTCAAGACCCCATTCATACTCGTTTGAGTTAGTCTCTAAATCTTCTACTTGCTGCCTGCCAGTATATGTGACTGGAACTTTTAGTGGTGCAAACAATTCTCTGATTCTTACTACTTCATCTCTTATATCCTCAGGGACCTCAACTTCTTGTATTATTGTAGCTGACACCATCGAAGCTTGAGCACTGACTGTTTCTTCTTTCTTGACTGTCAATTCCTCTTTCTCTTTTGTACACTCTGCTTTTGTTTGTTGAGCGTCTGCTTCTTGTAATGTTGAAGGCGATATCCTTTTCTACCAATTAGAATTAGAAACATGTTTTTGATTTGATGTCTTTTTTGGATTGTACCCCAGTCTAGCCTTATCATTTGTGGATTTTGTTTACAGTTGAATTGGCTCAATAATACCCTCTTGATGTTTACCCAAGGGACTAGTACCTGAATATCCCATGTGTTGAATCATCTTGTAGCCAAGACCATATTGGTTAGAGGAAATCTCACAATGTCTTACCTCCTCATTTTGACTATCTTCCTTTCAGATCCAGTTAAGAACAACATCTTCTTCCATTTCATCTTTTAGGGAGGTAGAGGATTGTACAAAGAGACCATCATATATGGTATTTGGAGCTGAAGTTTGTGTTCTCATAGCCTCTGATGGCTTGCCCAACTATTTTGGTGATAGAAGGAGAGAGACTAATGAAAGTACCGGTTCTATCTTGAAGCCATCCATGCCAGTATTTGTAATCTTCAATCTCTTTTCTAAGTATTTCATCAGTGTTCTGGATCTTCATTTGTAGAGACTGCCCTATTATGAGGCACAAAAGTATCTGCACCTTTTTTCAATGCATTACAAACAACATTCATATCAGCAGGAATACTGACTTCTGTTCCATTATAAAGAAACTTTAAGCATTGATGGTATGTTGATGGAACTGCCTTCATTTCATGAATCCACGGCCTACCCAGTAAGATATTGTATGACAAAGGAATATCAAGTACCTGGAAAAGGACATCTCTTTCTACACGTCCCACTCTGATAGGTAATGATACGAGACCTTTAGAGGTCCTTTCTTCTTCATCATAGGCTTTTATTGTTATTTTCTTGCCGGGATCAATAACATTTTCAGAGAATCCTAGTTTTGTAAGCAAATTGTAGGTACAGATATTCAACCCCGCGCCTCCATCTATCAAAACACATTTGACTCTATGTTTATGGATCATGGCTTCAATATGCAATGGCTGGTTATGTGGATGATTTAGCGAGTTGTCATCTTCTTCAGAGAAGGTCAGATAGTGAGGTGAAGTTAGATGACCCACCATAGACTGAAACTGATTAATGTCTAAATCTTTTGGAACGTTAGTGGTGAGCAATGCTTTGTCTAGGATATCTTTGTGAGAAGATGAGAGTTTTAGTAATTCAAAAATTGAGATTTGAGCATTTATCCTTTTCAACTGTTCAACGAAACTATATCCAGAAGATGATGATGAAGTCAACCTTTTAAATTTGTCCAAGGTTGATTCTTTTTGTTTGTTTGATTGGGCTAGTGGGTTCGATGTTGCTTGAGCTGGGTTGGAAGAACTAGCTCCTTGGAGAGTGACTTTCTTCTGAGAATGGGTCAGAGCTCTTACATATCATGATTCATTCGGTTTATCTTGGACTATAATCACATTGCAATATTCTAATTGGGAAGGATCAATCATGTTAATGATGTTGTCATTATTGGTATTAGTATAATTTACTTTGGCACCTCCTTTGGTCTTTGAGGAATCACCTTGTTCGTAAACAAGTAAAGGGTCTTTAAATGCTTTATGATCAACATTGGTTGGATGATTCCCAACAACAATTTTACCATCATCTATGAGATCTTGAATCTCATGTTTTAGCTTCATGCAATTGCTTATATTATGACCTTTATTCTGATGGAAGTCACAATATTCATTTTCTCTCCACCATCTTGGTTTGACTTCTCAATCATATGGTCTGGAGTTATCTGGTAGTGTTATCAAGTTGTTTGCCAACAGAGTTTTGAAAGTGGATGCATATGATTCTTCGACAGGAGTAAAATCACTCTTAGGTTTGGAAAGCCAAGGCTTTTCTTTGAACCATTCTTGTGCTTTCTTTGGTGGATTTTCTACTGCAACCTCAATAGCTTTAAGTGCTTGTGTACCACTAGCCAAGTTGAATATTGTTGGCTTTGAGTTAGTTTTAACAGTATCTACTACTCCATCATTAACAACATTCTTGTTGTTGTCTTTGCCAAATTTCCAATACTTGTTCTTCTCTTTAGAGCTAGATCTTGGTTGTGTTTCTTTCCAAGGTGAGATATCTCCCTTCTTTATGATCACATCTTCCATTTGAATGGCATTATCTACCATTTTGTTAAATGATGGGTGTACTTGCATTTGTACACTATACTTCATTTTGGGGACCAAGTTATTGACAAATATATCCATTTTCTCAAAGTTTGGGATAGGTCAAGAATACCTAGAAAACATCTTTCTCCAGCGTTGGAGGAAAGTAAAAAGAGGCTCCCCTATTTTCTGTTTAGTATTGCAAAGCTCAATCATAGTCATAGGATGTCGAATGTTGTATGAGTATTGTTGTAAAAATAGTTGGATTAGTTCTTCAAACATTTTTATTCCTTTGGGTAGACTTGAGAACCATTCCATTGCTTGACCCCCTAAAATCCTTGGGAAAAGGCACATGAGGTACGTTTGATCGTGCATGAACTCCATACAGGCAGCACAAAATTCTCTGACATGATCTTGAGGATCTGAGGTACCATCATATTTGTCAAATTTTGGGATCTCAACTCGTGAAGGAAACAGAGGCATGTGAAGATTTTTGTCAAATGGAAAGGGACATATTGTTTCCAGAGAATATTGTTTTGGGGACTTATCCTTATTCTTCAATTCTGTGACCTCCATTCGTAAGGCTTGTAATTGTTTGTGTACCATGAGTATAGGCGATTCTTCCTTTTTAGTAACGAGTGTTTTAACATCATATCCAGTAGGAAGTTTAGCACCTTGTTTTGCTAGTTCTAAGAAATAGTCCTCCTTCTCTCGAGCCAGGATAGCTTTCATCATTTTTCTAAAGTCTTTGTCCTTTTGACAGTCAATAATATATTTTTCTGGGGGTTCTGTGTCTTCTTCAGCTTCACTTGATGAGGAATCATTGTCGGTTTCATGAACATTATGGTTGTTTTTTTTCTTGTCATTGTGTTCCATTTCATATATAGTGGGAGATTTAGGTTCATCAAAAATTGGTCTGCCTCATGATGAAGGTATGTCAGTGAGTGGATCTTCCACGTAAAATGGGTTGTCTTGATATGAGAAGGGTTGTCCTTTTCCTTTGGCTTCTTTCTTGCAAGAACTCCTAGTTTGAGTAGGCATTTTTATGGATTAGTGTGACCTAAAGTTATTTGTGACATAGAGGTCAAGATCAATTTCAGAGCTAGTTGTTTGGTTAATGTATTGTTTGAGAGCAACAACTAAGATTTTAGTCTAGTTTCAGGAAAGATCTATCCTGTATAAGATGCCTATCTAAGTTGATTCTAAGAGTAGTGTAAGATTCAGTCTGATTTCAGGAATGATCTATCCTATGTAAGACGTTATCTAAGTGACTTAAATTTGATAGGTAGTTGATTGAACTAGCTGAAAGATGATCAACCAAATCGTGCAACACAAATGTTAGAGGTACACTGTCTTGATCTATTTATGCTTAGGATATTGATAACCAATATTATGTTCATTGTAGACTATTTTTAGGCAAGTTTGATTGTTTTGTTCTGACAAGACCAGAGACTCGTACGACAAGATTTTTTGAATCAGATGACAATTTAGTAGCTACAAGATGACAACAGTTTTGTTTCATACGAGTTGCTACCTCGTACCATATGATAGATGGGTATGTGCAAGATGACAAAATAATCAGTGTAGTTCTATTTCATACGACACAGAATTTAGCTCCAGACGACAGATGAAAAGACTCGTACGACATAGGATCTGGTGCAGGATGACAAATTAGAATACTCGTATGACATAGGATTTGGTGCAGGACGACAATTTACCAGACTCGTACGACTGTTCACAGAGAAGAGACTAAAAATTCTGAGTTTTTCGATTGTTGAGTATGACAAATTCTGAGATGGACTGATTTTTGACTTAGATAGGCTAGTTTTGGACAGAATTTTGACTTAGGATGGACAAGTTTTGACATAGACAGAGTTTCAACTTAAGATGGACAAGTTCTTATATGAACAGAGTTTCGACTTAGGATAGACTAGTTCTGACATGGACAGAGTTTCAACTTAGGATGGACTAGTTCTGACACAAACAAAGTTTTGACTTAGGATGGACTAGTTCTGACACGAACATAGTTTCTAATCACTAAGTTGGTTTCTTATCTTCTCCAATTTTGGTATTTCAGTTTTTGTTTCAAGGATGAAAACACAGAAGACACGTCATATAAATAGTAACTCCAATCACAACATGCAAACCCTAAGGAATTTGGTGAGAGAAGAAAACCTTTGCTTGTAAACTCAAGTACACACCCAATAGCTAATTAGAATACGACTGCTGAGTCTCACACAATGAATTCTTAACACCGTATTATCTAACTCCAAATGCTAATGGGGGCAGGAAATGACAAGTATCTTGGGAGAGTTACTATCTCTCTTGCACAAAGATTATCCCCCCTTTTGGAGGTAAACCAGGAAGCTTCTAATTTTAATTGGAACTAGTAAGGCATCTGTTTGACGTGTCAAGGTATAAACTTAATTAAGAGGTCTCCTGGCCTTGAAAACCAAGGTTTAATATACTCAAAGGTACGAAGGAGAGCTATTCCCGAGAACTTTCGTTGACTTGATTTTCATCAAATCATGTTTATTTTATAGTGGGTTGGAGTACTTGGCATTTAGCCATTCCCACTTAGGTCGTTCCCCTCACACTGGCTGTAACAAATTTAAGAGTTTTTCAACCCCTCGGGAGGGAAGGCCTGCTAAAGATGTACAAATCTCAAACAAAGAAAAAGCCTCAAGGGTTTGGATTTCTGATCATCTAGAAAAAGACAAGAGCATAATCTCCTACCTCTCAGAATCTTCTAAAAACATGAAAGACAGATTTGTTCTTTAACCAGATAGCAATTTAGGTGCCTAAAAATGAATTGAAAAAATACACGATGTTTGGTTGATTTTCCTTAGGCAACCTACACAAACAACGAATCAGTAGTCATATTGTCTTTGTGCGACAAGCATATTCTTTGGCAAGCATTCTGCAAAAAATGATTAGGCTGTGAAAAATTCTAAGATAGATAGATAAACAACTAGGGTCAGTCGTCAGAATAATCAATTTGAACAGAAAACCAAAATCATAAAATTTGCTTCTTTTGTCTTTTTAACCAAAAAATACATAATCGTACGACAGTATATAAACTCGTACGATACAGGATTCCAGCTTATATGAGACAGGATTCTAGTTCGTATGACACCTGCGGTTTGTTGTTTCAGCCCGTGGGAAATGTCGTACGAGATGTACGAACGAAAATCCAAAAAATCTGAAATCTGGAAAATAAAAAAATAAGCAATCAGTCTTGGAGGCCGAAAAATGTAGTCTTTGGGCCCCACGGTGGGCGCCAAAGATATGTGTGTAAAAAAGGGTCTGTAGCTATAAGCACAACACTTCAATTAAGTCATTACATGTATGGTTAGTAAATAAATAATCAATAAACAATAAACCATAACAAAGCGACTAATTGCCTTCTAAAATATGCGAGTATAAGATTGCTCTTAGATTTTTATAAACAATACCAGTGACTAGACTACACCAAGACGAAGGATTTAATCTATATGATATTAACTATATAGATGCAAAACCGATGAATAACTCAAGTAATAACGAATTCAAGCAATATGGATTCAAGCAATAAGGATTCAAGCAATATGGATGCAAATAATCTAAAAAAAGCACAATGATCTTCAATGATTCCAGAGCGAAATTAGCATAATAATAATCTCCAAGCGTGTTCTCAAAAATCTCTGGGGTAAATTGGAATGAGAGCCGAGGGCTGAATTTATAGAGAATTACAAGAAAGATGATAAAAAAAAAGCTTAATTTAGGATTAGTTGAAAATAATTGAGAAATCAGGTTTAGTTAACCTTGAGATAGATTCCAATTATAGTTTAATTGAAATGCATTCAAATTTGAAGTCCAAGTTGCATTGGAAATAATAATAAATTAATTCCATGCATTTGTGATAAAAATAGATAATTCTTTTATTTATTCAAGAAAAGAGTCTTTTCAATGCAACTGAACTTCTTTTTCTGAAAAGCTTTGAGTTCCAATTTTAGAGAATAATTCAATAATTCAATTTAATTGCTTTTCTGATTTCAAGTTCTAAATTTAGAAAAAAGAAATAATATCTCAAGTTTGATTTCTCTCTCAATTCAATTCTTTTATTTTATTTTCAATTCAACTCTTGCTTTGTAATTAATTCTTTTTGCATGATTAATGGCAAATTTATTAATTAATTAAATATGCAAGGATATTTAATAAATTAAAATAGGATAATTGATCAAAATGATATTCTTGGAAATGATTCTATTAATTAAATTAATATTGAGTAATTGATTTACCATGTGATATTTGATGATTAAAGAATTAATAATGTGCCCAAGGTTGATTTAATTGTCTTTGGTTAGGACCTTGGTGATGTTGTAGAGATTAGGGGCCCATGGTCTAGATGACCATTTTTAGGGTATTACACATAGTAGGCTAAGGTGGGGGGAGAGTAGCTAGCAATGCTTCGAGAGCAATTTTAGACTTACGTCAAGGATATAGAGGCATTGGAGGGATAAGTGGCTAGATTGAGGCAGGAGCTGTAGAAGATGCAAGATGAGAGGGATAGGGCCATCAAGTGGTATATCGTGGAAGCGGAGACTATTTGTATTGTAGGGGCCACTAAGTAGGGGGATACAACTACAAGCTATGCATTTTTCTTGAGAACAGGTGGGAGATCAACTATTGGAGGAGTCTTTATGAGGTAGTGGTGCCACCTCGCTTGAGGATAGGGAGCTATAGATAGGCTTCCCAGACCACGTCTAGGAGACAAGGTCAAAGGGCATCTAGCAGTGGGATCATGGGATGACTTCCACTAGTAGGATCAGTAGGGGGACACAACAAAGAGATCCATGGGGTTGGACCATCAAGGGCTCAAATTCCACCAAGACCTATCGGCTTCGAGGGAGGGAGTTCATCATAGCCCTCTCAAGTCCATATTGTATTAGTTTTTTGTATGATATAGACACCTGGGACATTCGTAGTCATATGATTTTTTTGACATCATTGTTCATGAAACATTATTTTTTGATATATATATATGAGAGATGATCTATTTTGGTAGTGACTACATTGTTATGATCTTATGTGATGCATTTTTTATTATACTCATGATATGATGTTACTACATGCTTTATGATGTCTATGTGATGCTTATGAGATGTAGTTTATTTATGATGATCCTATGATGGAACAACTTAAATCACACACACTAAGCTTACACTTCTAGATTAAAAAGTGTTAAACACTCAAAGTTGACTGACATTTTCTATGCTTACTATGTTGCTTAATGTATGTGACCGCACTAAGAATACACTTATAGGCTTAAAAGTGTTAAAAAATTAGAGTTGACTAACATTCTCTAGACTTAATATGTTGCTTAGTGTGTGTGGCTTAAGGCTAGCCTCTTATAATGCTTACATGATACTTATGATATGTTTCTATATGCTTATGCTACATATGATGTTATGATTTAGATGTGATATATGCTTATATATTCATGATGCAATCATGACCTATGTGATGATAGTTATGTGATGCACTTTATTTATGATGATGTGATGTATTGACAGGTGGTGTGTGCAAGATGTGTTATGATTATATGCAAACTAATATATTGATATGCAAGATGGATGCAACTTGATTTCTATCTATATGATATGCATTATGTAGAATAACATATGTTGATGCAAATGGACACTACATAAAATGCAGATGTTTTTGGTGTGTCATTATACTCAGTCATGTAATTTTGGACTACATTGGCTTGGGGAAGAACAATGGAGGACACACAGGAAAAGGGGGATGGAAGATAGAATATATGGAGGTGAAACAAGCTTCTTGTGCATTTATCATCATTGATATTATTATGGCAAATGTATTGTGACCATCTAGATATAGGTTTTGACATAGATAATCATTATATCATTTGCATGGAAATTAGATAGTCATAGACAAAGAATGCCCCTGTTCACACTAGACTCATAGTATCCTCATATCCTTGGACAAGCCATAGTATTACTAAGAGACAATCCACAAAGAGAAAAAAGGTGATCATGCTCCATCCGGACTACTCTAGTCATAGACATCCTTGAGAGGCATAGGCAACATGACACCATAAAAGATAAAATAAAATAAAATCAAAGACTTGACACCAATAGAAATTGGAATCCTCAAGTTATAAGTGTATCTTGCCACATATTTTAACATGTTTGATCTGGTCACAATGTTGTCATCCTAATAAAGGACAAATATTGCTGAAAAACCATATTGTAGTCAAAGTCTGCCAAAAGATTGATTTGTTGAAAGAACACTACTATTTGTGTCTCATTTGAAACTGACTTACTCCATGAAATTGATACTTTATTGCAGAGAAGAATAAAAACTTTATTGTAGATCAACGATGCAAGTGATCTTTTATTATGGATTGTGCATGGAAAGAAGGAATACAAGTATGATTATCCTCAAAACATGTGATGCCAAGGATCCACTTCCATCACTATGTTTAGGATATGCCCCCAGTTATATATAAGACCTAATTTATTATGGGTGAAAGGAAAGGGTGGAAAGGGTTTATTGTGGATGGTGAACCAATCTTAGGTAAATCAATAACAAGCTATGATGGGGATGGAAAATTTTATTATAGAATGAGAGGTTGTGAGTGTGTGCAAAGTGAAAGGGCAAAATTGAGTCATGAATGAGGGAGGAGAAAAAGTCCCTACACATGGATTTTGGTAGTTACCCATTTTTCACCATGGTACTTGCCCAAGGCACCACCAAAGTGGTTTTCACCATTGGACAAATTTATTTCTCTTTACTTTTTTTCATTTTTTCATTTTTTTGTGTAACAAGGCACTTGTTTGCTAGGTTTTCACCAAAGTGATGATTTTTTATTATTTTGTATTTTTGATATATTTTATATTTTTTTTGTATTTTTTATTAGGATTCACTAAAAATCTATGTATAAAACTTGCGAAGGTGCATGTTTTTTATAAGATTGTCCAATGGTTCTCCTTCTGGCATTGATAATTGATATACACCTAAACCATAAACTGATGTGATGACATAAGGCCCAAGTTCTTTTGGTTCAAACTTTTCCCTTTTCTCTTTGTCCTGCTGATTTTTTGGGTTTACTCTTAGGACCAAGTCACCAACATCAAATGTGTAGGTTTTATTCTATGATTGTAATTTTGACTCATGTGTTGCTGATATCAGATAATTGAATGCAATTTATCAATGCTCATCTAACAATTCCAAATCTTGCAAATGGGAGACCATGTAGTCTTCATCACTAATAAGATCGCATAAGGAGACCCATAAAGATGGTAAGTCAACCTCAATGGGAAATATGATAACACCATAGACAAGTGAATAGGGAGTAACTCTAGTAGGTGTGTAGACACTTGTGTGATAGGACCATAGTGTGGGATTAAGTTGGATGTGTCAATTGCGGCTAGCATCATCGACTGTCTTTTTAAGGATTCTAAGAATAGTTTTGTTAGATGCCTTAGCTTGACTGTTACCTTGGGGATAGTATGGAGTAGAGAAGAGATGGTGGATGTGCAATCGATCACAAAGCTCATGAACATCCTAGTATTTGAAGGGACGTCCATTATTTGTGAAAATGGAAATGGGAACATTGTATTGACAAATGATGTAATTGAGGATAAAATTTGCAATTTTCTTACTGGTGATTTGGATGAGAGGAATGACCTCAATCCAATTTGTCAAATACTCAGTGAATGTGATAATTAATTTATGACCTTTGGAGGATGGAGGGTGAATCTTGCCTTTAAGATCGAGTCCCCACTGACAAAAGGACCATGGAGTAGTGATTGATTGAAGTTCCTATGCTACTGCATGAATTAGGTCTCCATGAATTTGACATTGCTTGCATTTCTTGACAAATTGGTATGTCTTTTTCCATTGTAGACTAGTAGTAATTAGTCCTCATAAGTTTCTTAGCTAAGGTTGGACCACTAGAGTGAGCCCCACATATACCTTTGTGGACTTCACACAATGTGATTTGAGCTTCCTCACTCTCTAAACATCTAAGAGGAGTACCATCAAGACCTCATCAGTAGAGTGTGTCGGCTATGATGATGTAGTGGGAGGTTTGGAAGATGAAGGTATGATGTTGGTTATTGGAAAGTTAAAGTGGAAGGGTGTTATCGCAAAGCTAAGTGAAAATGTCACCATACCAAGGGGAATTAGGACCAATAACACATATTAATTTAGATGGAGTGACCTCATATGCAGGGAACAAAAGGTTATCCAACAAGAACTCATAGCGAGTCAGATTTTGTTCGATCAAGGAGGCAATAGTAGCCATAACATCTACAACTTGATTGTTCTCTCTTGGTATTTTCTCAAAGGCTATTTTTTTCTTCAAGTCATCCACCATTTTATTGTAAGGTATTAGTTTTTTATCCTTGGTTTGATAATCATCATTTGTTTGACGAATTAGAAGTTGAGAGTCCTCAAAAATATGGATCTCTTGGATCTTCCATTGAACCACAATTCATAAACCTATTGTGATAAAGAGTATGCCTGCTCCTACTCCATGTTGAGTAAATGAGACACCAAAATTATAGTTTCCATAATTTGGATTTTGTCACTGTGAAGATGGATTCATCTGAAAAATCTTATATAAGGGGAGAATCGTTGATCATTGGTACACCTGTGTGTTGGTCAGTAATGACTTATCCTTTGGTAGATTTTTTGTCAACATATTCAATTTTGAATTCACTTGACATCATGACCCTCTTAGCCAGCCTGCCTATGAGAGTTGCTTTGTTGAGTAGATACTTCAATGGATCAATTCTTGCTACGTGCTTTGTTTTATGAGTTAACATGTAATGATGTAATTTTTGCAAAGAAAAAAGTATAACAACACACATGCTCTCATTTGGAGTGTAATTAAGCTCATATCCTACCAACGTATGATTAATGTAGTAGATGGATCGTTCTTTTCCTTCATGGTCCTGTTGTGCCAAAAGTGCCCCCAACGATGTTGTTGTTGTTGATATTATAATTAGTAATGTTTTCCTTGAATTGGTGGCATAAGAATTGGTGGATTTAAGAGATAGTCCTAAAGAAATTGAAAATATTTTTGGCATTTGTCATCTTACTTAACTTTGATGTTCTTCTGAAGAAATGTTGAAATGGGTGACACTTATTTGCAAGTTGTGCTATGAACCTGTGAATTGACTAAAGATTTCCTTGTAATGATTTGAGTTGATTGATATTATTAGGAGGAATCATCTCTAATATTTCTTTGACCTTTGTTGGATCTACCTCAATACCTCATTGTGACAAGATGTATCCTAGGAGTTTCCTAAAGGTCACTCCAAAGACACCTTTTTTGGGATTCAATCTGACTTAATATTTCTCCAAGTGATCCAAACCCACCGCTAGGACATCCAAATTCTCTTTCCTTGTAACCAATTTTTCTAAAAGATCATCTACATAGTCCTCCATGGTAAAATACATGATTTATTGAAATATTATTGTTATAGCTCTTTGATATGGTGCACCTATGTTCTTCAATCCAAAGGATATGGTGTTCCAACAAAAGGTACCCCACAAAAATGTGAATGATATCTTGTGTTGGTCCTCAAGTTCTATCTTAATCTAATTGTATCCAGGGAATCCATCCATAAGTGATAACATTATATGGTTTGTTGTGAGATCAACAATCAAATCAATGTTTGGTAATGAGAATTCATCCTTGGGACAAGCCTTGTTTATGTCTCTAAAATCAATACATATCCTTATGTTTCCATTTGGCTTAGTAATAGGTACAAGATTGGAAATCCATTCAAGATAGTATTTATCAAGACTTGTTTTATGTGGTATTTATGGAGGAAAGCTTCAATGTGAAGTGGTGCATTGTGTGGTTGTTGTGGAGATGTGTCATTTGCTTCTGTGAATTTAAGGCAATGAGGGGTAGAAAGATGTCCCACCATGGCTTGAAACTAGTCCACATTTAGATTAGTAGGAATGGATGTCTCTCTCAAGGTTTTGTCCAAAATAGATTTGTGTGAAGGTGAAATGCACAAAAGTTCAAGGATCAAAATAAGAGTCGGTGTTTTTCCCAATTAGTCTACAAGATCATATTGGCTTTTGGTAGATTATGAAGTCATTATGGATGTAGATCCTTGTAAAGTAACTTTATCTTGTCGAGTAGTGACATCAATTGCATTTGGGGGATTTTTCTTTTATGGTTATGATAGACACATGGTTGTTCAATTTGACAATATGGTTGATGGTGTAATCATAGGCCATAGTAGTGTAATTGGCATTATTGTCTGTCTTAGGGGCCTTTCCCTTATCATGTTTTGGAAATGGTTCCTTGAACATTGCATTCTCTTAATTGGAAGTATGACCATCAACTTCTATTACGCTATTATCAATAAGATATTGAATGAGATTCTTCAATTTATGACAATTGCTAGTCTTATGGCCCTTGTTGTTGTGATATTAACAAAATTCATTGTCATTCCACCATGAAGGTTTTACCCTTGGTTCAAATGGTTGATTTTTTGGTAATGTGATGAACTTGTTAGCAACCAACTTCTTCAATATGCTTTCAATTGGCTCTCCCAAAGGTGTGTATTTCCTTGGAGATCTTGGTGCTCTTTGTGTATTTTCTTGATTATTGGATGAACTAGAACCGAGAAAAGTTAGCTTTGGCTTGACCATATTTCCATCCACAACCCCATCATTGATGTGTTACAAATGTTATGTTGATGGTTGCCATTAATGATTGTCATTGATGTCGACATATGTGTTGGTGATCCAAAAGTTGCATTCCCAAAATCTTTGGTGCTCCGGAAGATGTGTTATAGTTGGTATTTAGTGCTAATTGATTGTGTTGATTGTGATCCATATTTGGATATGGTGTTGATTGATTGTATTCATCAGTATCTTGGTTCAATTCTTATTTTGGATATGATGGGTAGTGCTATTTTTGGTCCGAATTAGGTCCAAAATTTGAGGATAAGTAATGAAATTTGTATAATGTGTGAGTCATGATTTAGGTCCAATATTTGTGATGGATGTAACATGTTAATCTAATTGACGATGTGTGTTGTGGTATGGTCTACTCCTCATCCCTTCCCACCACCAAAATGTTTAGTGTTGACCTATTTCAAATCTTTGTCTTAGCCGACTTAAAAGATTATGTTTCCCAGAGACAATATAAATAAGAGGATGAATTTAATGATGATGTTATGGAAGATGTGCGATATTAAAAAGGAAAAATATGATTGATGTTGATGTTGATATGTGAAGCGTGTTTTTGCTGAGGTGCCAAAAACAATTCTGGTATTGCAGATTGTGTTACAATGGTGGATTATCTTTTTCTTTCTTCTTCTTTTGGAAGTGAGCATTTTGGTAGTGAGCCACCTTTTTGTAAAAATCACCTTAACCAGTGTCACCTTAACTGGTATTATATATTGAGAACTAACATTCTTCGTGGTCTTTCCCTTCTTGGGTTTTCTATGTCATATCTGATGTTTATTGTGTGATCTGTTTTGTGAGTGTGCTTTCATGTTTTATCTACATTAATTAATTTTGTATGTATGAGAATTGAAGAAAAAGTTTAAGTTGTCAACGGATTCATCCCCTCGCCCTCTCAATTGCCTGGATATTTAACAATTGGTATCAGAGCTTTGGTTCCTTAGAAAAGAGATTAATCATTTGAGGTAGATCATGATCTGATGGTACATAAACTAACCATTCCTATCTTTGAAGGATCCAACTATACTTTCTGAAAAGTGAAGAATGGAGGCTACCTAATCTCTTTGGGCTACAACACTTGGAAAGCAGTGGAAACTAAGTATGTGTAACTAGCAAATAGTCTTACCACTCATGACGAGATTCAAGCCTATGAAGAAAATGAAAAAGAGAGGTATTCTATCTTTAGGGCTTTATCAAAGACTAAATTAACAAAGGTTATTTCACTGAATACTACTTATGGGGAAAGTTGAGAGATATCTGTGAAGGGAATGACAGTTAAATTATCAAAGAAGCTAATAGCTAAGCGCATATATGAGAACTTGAAAATGGAAGAAGGAGAAGATATAAAAAGCTATTTTCAAAAGGTTGATAGTGTAGTAAATATAATCAGATAACTTGGTAGCTCCTTGATAGATGAAGACATAATTGAGAAGATCCTGATGTCACTACCGGAAAGCTATAGTGACAAGATTTCTTCTATTGAAGAAACTTATCATCCAAAGAAGTTTACTAGGGAACAACTATATGGAACCTTGTCTACATTTGAGATAAGGAAGTTTGGAAAAGATAAAGATAGATCTGAGTCTTCTTTTAAAACCTTCGAGGAAGATTAGGAAGAAGAAAGTTCAGATGAGATGGAAGTGAACTTTGTAAGGAAATTGAAGAAAGGCACTAGAAAATACAAACTTATGCTACCTCTTAAATGCTTTAGATGTGGAAAGATTGGTCATATAGCTACTAGGTGTCCAGAAAAAGGATCAAGACAAAAGTTTAGAGAAGGTAAAGGGAAGTTTAACAAGAGAGCCTACTACGTTAAAGATGATGTTGGTATTTTGGATGATGAATCAAACTATGAAGATGGTGATTGTTTGTTTTGGGTAGAAAAGGATATACCTAAGAATGATATTCCTAAGACTATTGCTACTTTCTTACATGATAGGAGAGATAGAAACGAATGTATGATTGATAGTGGATGCTCAAATCATATGACTGGTGATAAAAGTAAGTTTGTAAAAATTGAAAAGTATGATGGAGGATCTATTAGGTTTCGAGATGATCAGACAACACAAATTGTGGGAATTGGTTCTATTTATTTTGATGGAAAACATAATAATGACAATGTTTACTATGTGAAGGGTTTGCACCATAATATTTTGAGTGTTGGGCAAATGTGGGAAAATGGTTACAATGTTGTCTTTCAGGATGATGGTTGTGAGATCTGGAAGGGATCCATAATTGTGATTGTGATATAGAAAATGACTAGTGGAAATATGTATTTGCTAAAAGGAGCTACACGAAATTGTTTGTTATCTCAGATCAATAATAGTTGACTATGGTATCAGAGAATATGTCATATCAACATTGATAATTTGGTAAAGATTAGTTCATCAAGTGCAGTGAGATATTTATTGAGGTTGACCAAATCGGATAACAATATTTGCAAAGAATGTCAAGTTGAAAAGAAAAAGAAAGGAACACATATAGGAAAGGAGCAATCATCCATTGGATTATTTGAATTAGTGCACACATACTTACGTGGTCCTACCACAACAAGGAGTATACAAGGTGAGAAGTATTTCATGTTGTTAATTGACGATTATTCTAGAATGTCATGGGTTGCATTTTTAAGAGGGAAGTCAAAAGCATTAGAAAAAATCAAGATATTCAAGGCTAGAGTTGAAAATGAATTTTAAAAAAAAATTACGTGTTTGAGGTATGAAAGAGGAGGAGAATTTACTTCTGATGAGTTTAACAATTTCTATTAGAAATGTGCTATTAGAAGATAGTTATCTACCCTAGGGACACCACAACAAAATGGTGTAGTGGAAACAATGAATCAAAATATACAAGAGGCAGCCAGAACAATGATCAAAGGACCATAACTACCAAAAATCTACTAGAGAGAAGCAATTTGCACAGAATTCTACACTCTTAACAAAATTCTATATTGGAAAAGACATGGAAAAACATCATATGAACTATGGCATGGTAGAACTCCAATAGAGAAATATTTCAAGGTACTTGGAAGTAAGTGTTATATCTGGAGAGATGAAGATAATCTTGAAAAAATTGACAACAGAGAAGATGAAAGCATATTCCTAGGATATTCTACAAGGAGCAAGGCATACCGATGTTCACAACAAAAGTTTGAACAAGATTGTTGAAAGTGCAAACGTGAAGGTTGATGAAGAATTTTCTAAAAACTCTAACAAATTGGCAAGTTATGAATCTGATGAATCAGTTGATAGAAAAAGGGAAGAGAAAACCAGAGAAGAATAGAAAGAAAAGGAAACTCAAGAAGCTCTGGTATCTACATCTAAAACCCCAAGGTATGTATAGAAGAATCATTCAATAGATCAGATTATTGGAGATAAAAACAAAGGAATTATCACAAGAAGCAAAGCATCTCAAGAACAAGTTTTGTTATGTTTGCTATCTCAGATTGAACCAAAATATGTAGAATAATCTTGTAATGATCGAAGTTGGATAAATCCAATGAGAGAAGAATTGGATCAAATTGAGAAAAATGAAACATGGGATTTAGTTCAAAGACTGACAGATAAAAATGTAATTGGAACAAAATGGGTATTACAGAACAAGTTGGATGAAGATGGAAATGTTGTGAGAAACAAAGCAAGGTTGGTTTGAAAAGGTTATACATAGGTTGAAGGCATTGACTTTTAAGAAACATATGCACCTGTTGCTCAGATGGAGGCTATTGGGGTGTTTTTGTCTTTTGTAGCTTTTAAGGATTTCAAGGTTTATCAGATGGATGTGAAGTCAACATTTTTGAATGGAGATCTGAAAGAAGAAGTTTACATTGAACAACCAGAAGGATTTATGTTGAAAGATGATTTGAATATTGTTTGCAGATTGAAGAAGGCCCTGTATGGATTGAAACAAGCTCCTAGAGCTTGGTATGGAACACTAAACAAGTATTTAATTGATCAAGATTTTCAAAAGGGATCTATTGACAAATTTATATCTCAAAAAAAATTCAAGTAAAACCTCAATTGTTGTAGTTTAAGGTGATGCCATAATATTTGGAGGAAATGAAGGCATGTGGAGAAAGTGCGCAAATGAGATGTAGAAGGAATTTGGGATGTCCATGATCGGTAAGTTAAATTTCTTTCTTGGTTTGCAAATAAATCAAAATAGCAAAGTAATTTTCATTTCTTAGTATAAATAGATTATGAAATGTTGAAGAAGTTTGGGTTGGAGAACTCCAAACCAGTGTGTATGCTTATGACCACCAGATGCAAGTTAACTAAATATGATAAATCCTCTTAAGCTGATGCAAGTCAGTATAGATCAATGATTGGAGGATTGTTATATTTGACTACTACGAGACCAGATATCATGTATGCAGTCTATTTGGTGGCTATATTTCAGCAAGAACCAAAAGAATCACATGTTGTGGTAGTAAAAAGAATCTTAAAATATTTAAAAGGAACAAATGAGTTTGGTTTGTGGTATCCCATAGATTTAGATTTTACTTTGACAACTTATACATATGCAGAATGGGCTGGAAGTGTTGATGACAAGAAAAGTACAAGTGGTGGAGCATTCTTTCTTGGCTCTCGGTTGGTTACTTGGTCAAGTAAGAAGCAGGATTTTGTGTCTTTATTGACAGCTGAAGAAAAACACATTGTAGCATCTTCATGTTGCACATAGATCCTATGGATGAAGAGACCTTTGAAGGATATTGGTATAATGTTCAATTAACCCATCTCAATTATGTGTGATAACACTAGTGCAATAAACATTTCTAAACATCATTCTAGAACAAAGCATATATCTATTCAATATCACTTCTTGAGAGAAAAGGTGTTGGATAATGAAGTAAAGGTTGAGTATGGACCAATAAAAGGGTAGAGTGTGGCTATCTTCACACAAAGGCATTGTGTAAAGATACTTTTGAGTATCTCTGACTGAAGTTAGGGGTATTACCCCTTCCTAATTTGAACTGATGTACATTGGTCCAGTGAACTACTTGCATATACTTATCTAGACTAATTCTTAGGTGCTTCCTCTTAGCAGGAGCAGGAGTGAGTTTCATAGGGGGATTTTGCTTGCCTTTGTCCTTGATGTCAAAGGGGGAGAGTTGTAAATAAATACAGAGATATGAGAGAGGTATTGGTTTGTAGTTGTGCAGAGATGTTGATCTAATGATGTAGAGAGAGTTATGTGTTTCTTGTTAATGGATGTTTCCATTAGTGAAAAGGGGGGAGATTATTGCAAATGTGATGTTGATGGTTGTCATTAATGATTGTCACTAATGTCAACATGTGTTGGTGATTTGGAAGTTGTGTTCCTAAAATCTTTGGTGCTTTGGAAGATGTGTTATAGTTGATATTCAATGTTGATTAATTGTGTTGATGGTGATCCCAATTTGGATCTGGTGTTGATCGATTGTATTCATGAGTATCTTGGTTCCATTCCTATTTTTTCTATGCTGGGTTGTGGTATTTTGGGTCTAGGTTAGGTTCAGAATTTGAGGATGAGTAACAACATTTGTATAGCATGTGAGTCATGATTTGGGTTCGATATTTTTGACAGATGTAATGTGTTGATCTGATCGATGATGTGTTGTGGTATGGTCTACTCCTCATTCCTTCCCACCACCAGAATGCTTAGTGTTGACCTATTTCAAATCTTTGTCTTAGCCAACTTAGAAGATTATGTTTCCTAGAGATAGTATAAATAAGAGGATGAATTGAATGATGATGATATGGAAGATGTGCAAGACTAAAAAAGGAAAAATCTGATTAATATTGATGTTGATATGTGAAATGTGTTGTTGTTGAGGCACCAAAAATAGTTCCATTATTGTAGATTGTGTTACAATGGTGGATTATCTTTTTCTTTCTTCTCCATTAAAATAGTGAGTCTTTTTCTGGGCAGTGAGCCACCTTTTGTAAAAATCACCTTAACCAGTGTTATATATTGAGAACTAACATTCTCTATGGTTTTTCCCTTCTTGTGTTTTCCATGTCATATTTGGTGTTCATTGTGTGATCTATTTTATGAATGTTCTTTCATGTTATATCTACGTAAATTAATTCTATATATGTGAAAGAATTGAAGAATTTTTTTTAAGTTGTCAACTAATTCACCCCCCCCCTCTTAGTTGCTCATATATTTAACATGATGGTATTCTTGTTTTTGTTCCAAAATTGGGGCTTGTCTTTCCCATTAGGACCATCTTTATTCTCTTTGAATAAATTGATGGTGTCTTGCTCAATAAGAACCTTCTCAACTGATAGAGCATTTTCAATAAAATCTTTGAAGGTAGAAAACAAGCCTTTTGAAGTTCATATCACATGTCTTTGTTCACATTTTGGGTGAACATCTCAACCATTTTTTTTGTGGAATTTGACAAGGGAAATGACTAGCCAAACTTCTCCATCATTGTAAAAATGATGTAAAAGCCTCTCCATTTTTCTACTTCATGTCACATATGTTGAACAGTCTGGAATATTGAGAAAGGGGTAAATCGGTATTCCCTTTTAAAAAATAAACTTCTAAAACTTATTTTATTCTCAATTAATCTTAGCACAAAAGTAATGCATGTAACATAATTTAAATGCAATAGATACACACCATAAGATAGACACCAAATTTGTGTACATGGAAAACCCAAATGGGAAAAACCATGAAGAGGGTTTACTCTCAAGATAATATAACTACTTATATGAGATTACAAGGCTCACTATCAGAGATCTCACTACCTAAATTACAATAGCTTACTGCCAGAAGGATCACTACTAAGAGATAGAAACAAATACGAACTGAGAAAATTGCATCTACATATGCATAGATTTAGTTTCTAATAAGATTAGAGAACTAAACAACTTCTTGTAGCAAATCCAGTCAAGAATCTCTACAACTCTTTTGCAATCCATCTACTCCAATCACAAATACACACACTATCTCACCATACTAAGAAACCCATTATATATATATATATATATACTTCTTCATTGGTTATCTACATGTTTTCTTTTGAGAATCTTCCAACCGTCAGATTGTTAGGATTCCCAAAGATACTAAGAGGGGGGGTGAATCAGTATCTAACCGGTAAACAGATTTTCTGAATTTATTGAATAAATTGCATTCCAAAATAGTGTACCAGTAAGAAAGAATTAATGTAGTAAATATGAACAATAAACACAACATAGAAAGCACACCATAACACAAGATTTTTAATGAGGAAACCCGGTGTGGGAAAAACTTCGGTGGGATTTGTGACCCACAATATTCACTCACTGGCCAATGAATGGATATTACTTACAATAGGGGCCTGCACATGCAGGAAGGTCAACTGCCTAAAGATCACTGCTTAATTACAAAAGGAAGTCTCACTGACTTACAAAATGGATTATGCAAATCCAATATAATGTACTACTTTAGTTCAACATCTGCTATGCCAGGTTCAGAATAGGTTTAAGCTCATACAATAACCTTAAACCTTACTCCAAAATCTGCCTTAATATTCGCACATTACTTCTGCAATAATCTTCCCATGTCCACATCTAAAATGATCTACAAGATCTCATACTTATATATGAGTCTTATTACAATACACCTTGTCAGATTACAAAAAGATGTTACAATTAAATACAATGTGCAATAATTAAAATCCTGTCGACCAGGGTGCCGGTAATCATCTTTGTCACCGTCAGTAAACTATCTACTAGTGTCAGTGCCTACCGGTGCCATAGGATTGCAATGTTGTCATCAATGACAATAACTTCAATCACCTATAGTTTCTCATTGGAGTGTGCAATGCCAACAATCTCGCCCTTTGGCATTGATGGCAACACCCATGAGAAAAATTCAAAATTGTATCCAAATATTGAAGTCCAAAAATATTACCAAAATTGTGTGCTCCCCCTGAGTAGATGATCTCTTCTGTCCATCATTTTTCTCATCTCTACTACTCCCCCTTTGACATCAATGACAAAGGCTGTCAAAAAATGTCAACCGATTGTAGTTCTCAGCTGGAACCCTGTAACCGGTTGGTTACAATCTGAAATAGATCTGCCAATGCAAAATTTAGGCTCTCAGTGAACCTTTCGCTATCCTTCAATGCTTCTTCAGTCCTTTGAATTGAACTGGTGAGGATGTGCATTTTCTCTTCCGGTGTCTTTAGTCCTGGAACAAGTGCCTCTGAGATCTCTTTTCTCAAAGAGATGTGGTTGTCAAGTTTAGGACCAAGTCTACATTTAAGCTCTTTTGCCTTGAATTTTATTCTCTCTTTTTCTTTTTCAAATTTTTCAATTTTCTCCTCAAAACCTGCTATCTCCTGTTCTATAATCGATATTGGTTCAGAGGAACCAATGATGTTGTTAGCTATATCATTTATTTCTTTCTGGACTTTACTGATTTTCTTGTCTATATCCACTGTCAAAATATCAATCTTGCATGTGTCTCTGTACAACTCCTTAAATTCCATTATTGTTTTTCTTAGTACCGGTAGGAGTGTGTCAATATGTCCCATGCACTTCTTTATTGTCTCATCAAATAATTTCTCCTTTTCTCTGTTCATTTTCTCTCTAAATGTCTCCTCATTTATCTGTTCAACTGTTAATATGTTACCAGTGATATACTTAGACAATGTGTCTAATTGACTTAAAGAATATTTATTGTCCACATTGCACTTGGGTGCAATCAATTTTAGAATAGGAATTGTATCATCAATAGCTTTGTATACAAGTGCATTACAATCTGTTATTTTCTTGATGGAATCCAATAGTATCTTTGTCACATTGGTTGGTCTGAATTTTGTTATGGAAGAACCAGATGATTGTCCAATTACCTTAACAATCTGCATTTTGTCGGTGTGAGTAACCTCTTTGCTTGTGTTGACCTCTGATAGGCCAGTTTGTGTCTACATCTCAACTAGCAAAGGCTTGGATTTCTTAGCAGTTGTCAGTGGCACTATCTCAGCATGAACCTGTACCTCAACCTTTTTCTCTTCCTGTTTCTCAGTGTGTACCTTAGTTTGTTTCTCTATGATTTCTAATGCCGGTTTCTCAGTATGCACCTCTGAACTGTCCACTACCAATATCTCAACTGGTTTTACTGTGTTATCATCAGATGGTTTCTCTAACTCAATGGGTTTTTCAAAGTGTGCACCAGTGATATCAGTCACCATTCCAGAAGCCAGGGGATCAACTGATTGTTTAGTTTGTGTCTCAACCCCGATTTCAATATTTTCAACTATATGCTCTACATGTGTTTCCACTGCAATATTATCGGCTAGTGGCTCAGTAGCCACATCTTTCTTTTCACCAGTGGTTTCCTTATCAACCATAATATTTACCTCTTGTGTATCAATATTCATTGTGTATAAAACTTTTGAATCAGGATTGGTGTCCTCATGTGTTGTTTCCAACTCAACAGTATCAGTAGTCGGTGGTGTATCAACAGTCTCAACCAGTGGAGTATTAGAAGGAGGTGGAGGAAAATTATCTATTACTTTTATGCTTGGAGGTCCACCTACCTTTCCTTTACCTTTGTCCTTATCCTTCTGGTAAACTCTAAAAGTTTTGGGTCGTTTGAGCTCTTCTTGTTTTTCTTTATCCACAAAGAAGATATCCCATTTATCCACTGTCTCTTCAGAGATTTCATTCACTCTTCCAGCCATTAAACCTACATGCCGGTGATCACTAGAAAATATTGTTCTGTTTGCCTCACTTATCAATTCATCAATTTCATCTGTTGATTTAACTGGATGAACTGCAAGCAATTTTTCTATCTTTATTTTCTTGTCCAATTCCATAATAGCTAGTCTCTTGGCATCAAGTCTTCTGTACAAGTCACTAGGCAGATCATCTACAACCTCTATCAAAAATTTCTTATAGATATCTAGGTGTAGAATGATACTATTTTCTATTCTTTCCTTTTCTTCATTTGTAAAAGTATCATACAGTTTACTGACATTAGACAAAGTTTCCTTCATCTTTTATTTCATTTAAAAGATTATCTAAAAGAGGAATAACTTGTTTTTTCTTCTTCTTCCTTGGTGTCATTTTCTTTGCTAGTGGCCTTACTGCCTGTTGTTTCCTTCTTGTTCTCTTTGGTGCAGGAGAGGGTGTCGGTGAAGGTTTTGTTTTCCTTTCTACTCTCTTAAACTCAGCTAGGATTTCATTGTCAGATGAAGTTCCAACCTGTGAAAGATGAGCTTCTGGTTGTATCCCTTCCAAGTCACTTTCCTTAATACTAGTGATATTCAATATGTTTTCCTTGATCTCTTTGGCCTATTTTGTTGCTTTTCTGGTAGATTGTTCTCTTTTCTTCCTACATTTAAGGGTTTGTACCTTTCTCTCAATGGTTTCAACATTTCCAAATATTTCCTCTTCAGGTTCTCTAGGGGATTCAAGTAGGACTTTAGCATATGTCTCAATTATGTTTTCATCTACTCATAACCCATTTCTGTTACCCAAATAGTTCTTGGAACCACTGCTTCCATCCAGATTTCATCTTTCTTTATAACAAAACATATTTCTTTCTGATATTTGTCATTCTAGCCTTAAATGCTTGGAAGTATTCAATTATGTTGTTTTCCCTGTCAGCTCTCATGTCGGTAAAGATATCCAATAGTTGTTTACCTACCGGTATGTCAAAACCAAATTCTTTCCTGCCTATACTGGGAACTTCCTTTGTAATATATAGCATTAGGCATACAAGTAGATTATCAAATCTGAAAATAACTTTCTTATCACCTTTGATTTTCTTTAGGTTGTCAATTAATTCATCCTTCAACCATTCACATATGTCAATCTTAGTGTTACTGTTCACCATGTCATAAGCACTCTTGATACATAAACTAGAAACAGAGTTCAATCTGTAGCATGTGTAGTTTTGTATCCTAGTATCATGCTAATGAATCTGACATTTATATCTTTCACATCATTAACTCTTAAGGATCTGCTATCATGGGTTGCACTGGTTAGGGTCATCACAATGTTGTTTGGAAATTTCTTAGTTTTGTCAGGCCTGCTACCGGTGGAAGGTAAGCCAATCACTGCCCTAACTGCTTCTCTTGTGATATTGTGGATGGAATCAAGCCAAAAGAATTCCCCATGAAATCTGCTAAGTACAATCCTCACAACTTAGGAAAATCAGGAATACTAAGTATTTCCACAAAACCTAGGGTTTCTGTGATCTTATGTTCTGGTTTCACAATACCATTCTCATCACAAATTATAGTCCTATACATGTTCATGATTTCATTAGCACCAAGTTCCTCAATATGACAATGTATGTATATCCTAGGGTCTTCTACATATGCAAATGCTTTGGGTATTTTAGAGAATGCACCTAGGGTATCATTCTGCTTCGCTACTTCGAGTATGATCTTAAATATAGGCCTAGGGAATTTAACCACTTCAATTACAGTAGGGTTTGCATGAATTCAGGTGCAGAGGAGGAAGCCATTTGATAAATACCTTAATCTGCCTTTAGGTTTGAATGCTTGAAAGATTTTGCTTCACTTCTCATTGTGGATGCCTTCGCTCGGGTTTTTCATGCTCTTAGGAAATTTGAATGCTCGGTGAGTGAAAAAGAGTGAAAAACACTTGCTTTATAATGTTTTTTTCCTTCAACTACCATAATAAATGCCTATTGGTTAAGTGAAAACTTAACTCATCTGTCGGTAAAGAAGCAATTCATCTTCTTACCATCAACCGAGGGTAAACTAGCATGATTTTCAATTAGTTTCCATACCCCCAAAATATTTATTTTCAATTAGATGAAGAATCGCCTGTCGGTGGAGTGATACTTTGTTCTACTAGTGAAGGAATAGCCTCATCAACATTCTGATGTCTTTCCAATCCAGTGTTTGGAAAATTCTTGCTTTACCTCATCAACCTTCTCTTTACCTTTCAAGCTAGGTCCTTTATTATTTGTTGGTGATGCCTTACTTCTATAAAATTTTGCAATATGTCCAATCTTGTTACAAGCATAAGAAGTCACATTATTTTTCTGAATAGCTTTTCCATATCCTATGTCGGTATGCATTCTGCATTGATTGGATAAGTGTCCAAATCTTCCACAAACATAACATCTTACATTCATTCTACAGTTTTCTAAATTATGACCAATTTTGTTGCATTTTGAACATTGACCAGTGGGTGCATTAGTGTTCTGATAGTTTCTAGATCTACACTGATTTGCTCTATGACCATACTTGTTATAGTTAAATCATTTCCCATTAAATTTGTAGGCATTAGGTTGTCTTACTGGTTTACTGTGATCATGATTGTTTGCAGTACCGGAGCTTTCACCAACTTCAAAGCCAAGTCCATTAGTATCTCCATTAGGTTTCTAATTTTTTAGCATATCATCAAGTTCTTCTGAACTTTTCTTGAATTTCTCTTTATGTTGATTTGTAGTAGCCAACTCATTTTCCAAGAAATCCTTCTGTCTCATGTTCTATCATATTCCAAGTGAATCAGATCTGTCTTTAACATATCATTTTCATGACCGAGTCTTAGATTTTCATTTCCAACATCATTGATTCTCCTAGCCAAGTCATCTTCATTTTTCTTTATGTCTTCAGTGTTCTTACAAAATCTCATAGTCATATCTTGCATCTCATTCCTCAACGTCATGTTTGTTGGCATTTTGATGATGTTTTGATTGTCATTGATGGACACACACTTTCTTGATGAAGGACACACACTTTCTTGATGTATGAGTTATGCTCAACCGGTAATTGTTCCAACTAGTATTATGCATTATTGAATGTATAGTGTTTAGACTATCAGTATTTCACAAAAGATGTTTACCGATTATAGATTGGCTAAAGAGATCAAGCGGTTCGAGGATCACAAGCGGTATGAAGGACCCAAGCGATAGTTAACTTTTGATTGGAACACTACGATCTACCAATCTTCATTTTTGACAACCGGTAATCGGTATATTATATTAACCGGTATTACTCTGTGATGAGTTACCAACTGGTATTTCTGTAATATGTGATGAGTTATCATCCACTGACACTTTGGCGGTGATTTTGTGTCATGTTACCAAATGTGTCTAGATGCATTGAACCTAGGAACTTGTAGTCTAATCCTATTGGACCGACATGAAATCAATTTCCTTTATAAGGACATCATTTCTAGGGTTTGCATGTGAGATGTGTGATAGAAAAGGTTATGTGCGATCATTGAAGAGAAGATTAGGTCCGTGTGAAGAAATAAAGTGTGGAGATATTGAAGAATGGAGTAATGCTGAAATGCATTAACAATGAGCTATCAAGGATCTAACTAAGCATACTGTGCTATTAGCTAGATCATTCACTTGTTGATTACTAATATCTTTGACAAGTCTAAAACCCTTAACCGGGTAGGCCCAACAAAGCTTTTGTAAATCCTCTAACAAGGTGGTTCACAACTGTGGATCTAAAATCTTTTAACAAGGTAGTCTTTAACAGGACTTATCTCCTAATAGGATTTGTTCTGGAGAAGAACATTGTAAGACCTTAACTAGTCTGACCTTAACCGGTATGGTTTCTATTCTGCAAATGAGCTTTTTCTCATCGTGGTTTTTTCCCATTTGGGTTTCCACGTCAAAAATCTTGTGTTATGGTGATTGTGCTCTTGTGGGTGAATGCTTTGTTTGGTATTTGGTTTGCATTTACCTTAACCGGTTTATTAGTGAATCTATTTTACCAGTTATCTGCTAAATTGTTTAAGAGTTTGATTTCAGTAATTTTTGGTATACTAGTTCACCCCCCCTCTTAGTATTCATCAATGTTTTCTTGCTTCATCTTGCTTACAAGATCATTAAGAGTTCCCTTTTCATCATCATCATTATGTATCTTCTCAGGAAGTTCTCTTCTTTTGTTTCTAGCAATAGTAAGACTCTCCTGAAGTCCTTGAATAATTTTTTGTGTAGCCTTCAGATCATATTCAAGTTTGATATTCTTCAATTTTTCTACATCATAATCTGCAAGAGTTGTTTCCAATTGCTTTCTCAAGTTATCCATTTGTACCGGTGTCAGAATCTCCCTCAAGTTGTTAGGCTTTTGAAAAAAGAGGACCAAGCTCTGATACCAATTGTTAGGATTCCCAAAGATACTGAGAGGGGGGGTGAATCAGTATCTAACCGGTAAACATATTTTTTGAATTTATTGAATAAATTGCATTCCAAAATAATTTATCGGTAAGAAAGAATTAATGCAGTAAATATGAACAATAAACACAACATAGAAAGTACACCATAACATAAGATTTTTAACGAGGAAACCCGATGTGGTAAGAACTTCGGTGGGATTTGTGACCCACAATATTCACTCAGTGGCCAATGAATGGATATTACTTACAATAGGGGCCTGCACATGCAGGAAGGTCAACTGCCTAAAGCTCACTACTTAATTACAAAAGGAAGTCTCACTGACTTACAAAATGGATTATGAAAATTCAATATAATGTACTGCTTTAGTTTAGCATCTGCTATGCTAGGTTCAGTATCAGTTTAAGCTCATATAATAGCCATAAACCTTACTCCAAAATCTGCCTTAATATTCACACATTACTTCTGCAATAATCTTCCCATGTCCGGATCTAAAATTATCTACAAGATCTCATACTTATATATGAGTCTTATTACAATACGCCTTGTCGGCTTACAAAAAGATGTTACAATTAAATACAATATGCAATAATTAAAATCTTGTCAGCCAGGGTGCCGGTAATCATCTTTGTCACTACCGGTAAACTATCTGTCGGTGTAGAGTTTGTCAATGTTGGTGCCTGTAGGATTGCAAGGTTGCCATCAATGACAATACCTTCAATCACCTACAATTTCTCATTGGATTGTGCAATGCCAACATAGATCACATGCTACAAGAACCAAACAAAAAAAAACAAAAAACATTCAAGGTCGGCTAGGCCTGGAATGATCATATCCTCAAACTTCCGCAAGCACAAAAAAATGGTCTAACTTAGCACAAAGAAGTTAAGGACATAAAAAACAAATTACCAAAATATCATCATTAGAAACCAGAATGTGGAGGAATGTGGAGCACATAAAACTATCAAACATTGTCAGACCTGTTAGATCATCAATCACCATCACAACTGTACATATTTCCTGAGAATAACTTCTAGAGCACCAAAAAACTGAATACAACATCCTTAAACTATGCCCACCATCATACCAAAATTGTGTTACCATATCTGCAATGAGACAAAAATGTGGAGTTCTACAACCCTGAGACTTGTCAATTATATACTATCAGACGACATTACCACTACTGCATATACACTCGGGGCACAAGTTCAATTGCCACAACCAAGTCCAAAACTTGGTCAACATGAAAAACATATCCACATACTATGAACACACATTTCTAGAGCAATCATCCTTCTGAAAAACACATTTGCTACAATTGTCGCTATAAGACTAACTTCTTGACATAACAATAAGGTTCTACATATTCATACATATATACCTATCTTCCACTGTTCTACATTTCCCTCACTTTGTACACTATCGTATTGCATCCGTACCAATCTGGATCACTGGGTTTGACATCAATGACAACCAAACATAAATTTCTACCAATCTCACCCTTTTTCATTGATGGAAAAACACTTACAAACACTTATTTTCTACTTCATCTAATCTCCCCCTTAGACAATATCTCTATATCTCTCCAATCTCTCCCCCTTTGACATCAAGGACAAAGGGTAACAACAAAAAAAGGTTATCAAAAATTATGCTTCCCCAAAAAGATGTTTCAATTTCACTTCACATGGAAAATTCTCTTATAACTCTCTTTAAGTTTTGGAAGAAAGGTCTTCTAGGAATTCACAGTCATTCTAAGGTTTTCACACAAACTATTGTTCTCCACCAAGTCAATAACATCAGATAGTAGCTCGATGTCTCGAGTGTCAGAGGATAAAGGCGGAGCACCGCCATCCAGGTGGGTTGATTTAGTCTCATGCTATACCAGAGTGGAAGTGGGATACTATATCCATGGATTTCATCATTGGTCTCCCTATGTCTTCTCGTCGCCATGATGCTATCTTGGTGACAGTTGACAAGTTGACCAAAGTATCTCACTTTTCACCGGTTCGTACTACATTCACAGCTCCAGCAGTAGCACAGGTGTTCTTGCGAGACATTGTTAGGCTTCATGGCGTACCCCGCAAGATTATATCTGACAGGGATTCTCTTTTCACTTCTTCCTTTTGGAAGTCATTACAGGCAACTATGGGCACTAAGCTCAATTTCAGTACAGCCTATCACCCGGAGACAGATGGTCAGACAGAGAGGGTCAATCAGGTGTTAGAGGATATGCTTTGTATGTACGTCATGGATCATCATACCTGGTGGGAGGAGTATCTTTCCTTAGTGGAGTTTGCCTATAACAATGGGCATCACACTTCTTTGGGGATCCCACCCTATCAGGCACTATACGGAAGGCCTTGCAGGACGCCCTTGAGTTGGGATCGCATAGAGGATAGAGTTGCTATTGGTCCTGAGTTAGTTCAGGATATGGAACAGCAGGTGGATTTGATTAGGCAGCGTCTCAGAGAGGCTCAGGATAGACAGAAGAAATATGCCGATGCAAAGAGGATAGATCGTAGCTATTTGGTTGGAGATAGAGTTTTCTTGAGAGTGCGACCGCATAAGAGTCCAATCCGTTACAGAAAGGGTTCTAAGCTCGCACCTCGCTTTGTAGGACCTTTTGAGATTTTGGAGAGGATAGGCCCAGTTGCCTACCATTTAGCTTTGCCACCTAGCCTGTCACGCATCCACGATGTGTTTCATGTTTCAGTTTTGAGAAAATATATCTATGATGAGTCTCACCTTTTAGATTGGGATGCCTTGCAGGTGGAGTTGGACGGGCAACTAGCTTTGGAGCCCATTCGCATTTTGGCATGCCGGACATTGGCCCTTCGAGGTCGAGAGCTGGACTAGGTTAGGGTCCAGTGGGATTGTTATGATGAGGTTGCGGCTTCATGGGAGGACACAGCACGTATGAGATCAGAGTACCCTCACCTCCTTGATGAACTCCAGGAGGAAGTTCATGCCTAGAGGGGGAGGATGTGAGGCCTCACCTCAACTCAGTCTGACATTCAGTGGATTTTATATTTAGACTATTATGGATACTTTATTTTGATGCTTTTTGAGACTTAGAACTTATATGATTTTAAGATTTGGATAACATTGCTATGATTTGGTGATTTACTTATATGCTTTATGAGATAGAACACTTCATGATTGTTAGATAGAATGATATTGCAATGATAGGTGTCGTTATTGAATTTGCAGGACTTTACTCTAAATATAGAACTATGATGTATGTTTAGTTTATGTGAATTGGGATGAAATTGCTTATGTGAATTTGCTTGATAAAAAGATGTATCCAATATGTGCAGATGAAAATTGTATGCAAGTAATGATGTGTATTGTTATATTATTGAATTATATCATATATGGATATTTGGAAGTACTGATGTGTAAATTGAGATGCGCAAGAAATTTACCATGTGACCATGGAAAATTACGGAGAATCAAACCTAGACTTATGTATGTTCGTAAGCCAGGGTTTGTCTATTTGGAGAGACAACACCCCGTTTGTGTTGTATTTTATTCGTAACAGTATATGTTGCATGAGTGTTAAGTGTTATTTAAATTTATTGTGTAAAAACCACAAGAGACAATTTCATGTTTCATTTTTGTAAAAGTGTTTTATTTGTGTCACTTGACACGTGTGGATTTAAATTTAAATGTTTTATTTTGTCTCTTGGTGGGAAAGTGTTTAATTATAGTTTTTCTTAAATAAAATAATGTGTTGTCATAAATACTTTGGGAATATAATATTTGGGGTGGTCAACTTATGTTTGACCCGAAAATAAACTTCAGAGGGGTTTAAAATGGGTTAAATGAACACCTAGGGGTAGTTTAATAGGGTTTCCTAAAGCCCATAAGGTATACCTAGGGGTTAGGGGCAATTTTAGGCAAGTTTCTACTTTATAATGATCTTTTTAACGCTTTAAAAATTGGCTTTTTTGAGTTGTGCGAAAATTGAAGATTAGAAGTTTAAATCTAATCAAGATTTTTCCTTTTGGAATGGGAGTCTTTTTGCATTTTTGCTTTCTTTCTTTTTTGGTTTTTTTTTTAGAAACCTGTGAGAACTTTGAGAGTGAGCTTCTTAAGCAAGATTTTTGAGAATTGGAGGGTAATCACCCACTCTCCATTTTTGGAGACAGAAGAAAATTTGAAAAGAAAATAATGTTATGGAATAGAAAAATTGATTAAGGGTAGAAGGAAAAAGATTCATGGATTGGGCAGCTCTTCATCAAATATCATAATACCTTTAGGCAGATTAAGGTTGGTTTCAGTTATTCATTTTAATGTTTTCTTCTTGCTTATGTCTGGATGTATGTTGGTGTAAGAAATCTGTGTTCTTGTATGTTTTTGTTAGAAAATCTTTTTGGTATTCTTGCATTATGATTTGTATGTGTTTTGGGAGTTTTCTCAAGACCTCTTACTCTTGGGAGAGAAGAGGATCTTGAGGGTGGTAGCAGTGACAACCCTCGAGTGAGAGACTCTCTTTGAGAGCGATCACAAGGGATCTTTGTTGTGACCCTTGTTGCATGGCTTGTTTGTGCAATGGGGGTCATAAGGAGGGATATAAGGCTAGAATGCCTTTGGGGGGCATAAGGAATAAGGGGTTGAGATTCTTGATATTATTATTGTGCCATGAGGTGGCTTCTTGTTTATTTCATACTTGCAGTTCTCCTCAGGGTATTGGTCCACTACCACCCCTTTGAAAATGTTCATCACCAAAGTGTGGTGCTGTGAAAGCCAAGTTGGGAATTTGTCTGGAAAATCTGTGTGCTTTCGCTTTCTATGTGTTTGCCTGTTTGTTACCCGTCTAGGAATTGGTTCTCCGAGCTCGGGGGTGGCTACCAGTTAGCCTAGGCTGGGAGGTGAGCACTTCGTGGTCATATTTTTGTTTTTCTATTATGCAGGAAAGTCAGGAGAAAGAGAATAGGAACCATGAAAAAAGACACAGAAGATTATTATTGAAGATACTTAAAATTCAGTTGCAGATATTTGTTTAAAGTTGTTATAGAAGTATGCCTCATTCATAGAAAAGAGAAGCAAATTGTAAATTCTTGAAAACAGACTTGAAGTTTTATTGTTGTGGCTATACAAAGAAACATCCTGTAAATTGGTAGAATATCTTAGAGTTGTAAAAAAAAAAGAAAAGCTTGTTTTATTTCTACTTCTGGTTTTAGTAAAAGAAAAGTTATTTTGAGTTGCATGCAAAAGCTTCTTTGTATTATGAAAAAAAAAAAAAAGATTTCATTCAAATTTTATCTATATTTTCCTTGTGGCAAAATAGGAGTTTATTTATGCTGAAAGATCTTAAGTATTTTAAAGAAAAAAGATGTTTTATGTAAATATTTTATTGGAGGAAAAATCAATGAATCTTTTTATTCTAGAGAAGTATATTGTATTTCTTAAAATATATTTCTAAATTGTATTTTTAGTTAGTGTTGATTAAAAAACACATATCATATATATATATACATATATATATATAAATATATATATATACATATATATATATATATATATATATATATATATATATATATATATATATATATATATATATATATGTTCCTGAATTAACTTAATGTTTTTCCTTTGTTATATTAGTTTAAAATTGTTGCATGTAAACCTACTTTAAAAAAAAAAATATTTATATTGGAATATTTTGACCCTTTTAACTATGATTATAAATTTATATAAATATAATTATATACACATATATAAATATATATAGATATATATATATATATATATATATATATTTATATATAATATATTTTAAAAAAAAAAAAAATTAAAAAAAAAGAAATTATTTTTTTTGGGTCCACGCGGACCCCACTGTGTGTACGCACAGTGAGGGCCGGGCGGCGACCACTGTGTGCACACACAGTGGAGCCGCTTCGGCTCCCACTATGTGGACACACAGTGGTGCCGCGGTGCCCACTGTGCGCCCACACAGTGGTGCCACGGCCCTACCCGCCTCCATCTTCGTTACCTGCACAAAAACATGGCCGCCGTCGCTTGTTCGGCCCTGTGGAAAAATTCAGTGGAAATAATAAAAAGGGTTAAACCCTATCCTGGGTAGGGCTAGGGTAGATGAATTTAAAAAAATATTATGATAATTTAGAATTGATATTATATATATAAAAAAATATAGAACCCTAAATAGGGTTGGGGAAATATTGATTAATAAATAGAAAGTTATTGTGCTTTTAAAAAAAAAAAGAATTAATCTATATATATATATATATATATATATATATATATATATAATTCTGGTTATAATTGAAGTAAGTAATAAAGAGAAATTTAAAAATGATTGATTAGACTATATAGTCATATTGGAGATTAAATTAATTATTCTTCTCCTATTCCTTTAGCTTGATTGATTTAATAAACCTAATGATTAGGTATCCCGTGGAGATAAAATTTAACCAGTTAGTTTTCCGCAAATAAAATTAAACAAAATTATCGATGCCTAGTTCGTTTCAGAATTAGCTCGAATCTAATTATGGAAATTTCTATAACGCTTGTCGTGTGAGTGAACTTGTTAATTAAATTAGTATTAAAAAAAAAAATTGTTTCCGTTTTTGCCCTAAATTTTGGGCATGACATTTTGGTATCAGAGCAAGGTTTCCACACTAGGAGCCTTACTCACTTACATTTTGCCTTAAAATATTTAAAATTATTTTGTTAAATTGATCTTTGAAATTTAATTGAATTAATATTATTCTAAAAGAAATTAAATTAATTGTTTTGCCTTATTTCCTCTTAGGATGCCTCCGACAACGCGACAAGCTCGCAAGCGCAGACGGGGTCCTAGACGTGTGTGCATAGCACGCGATGAGGTAGAGAGGGAGGCATCGGTTCCAGAGGAGAACCTAGAACCACCTCTCGAATAGCCAAATGAACCTAACCGAGATATTTTAGCAGCCATTCAGAATCTTATTGGCATTGTTCAGGAAAGGATCCCAGCAGAGAACCCTCAGGTTAGGAGTCATGACTCTGGGAGTCATAGATCTGTTGATAGAGAGCGAAGCAGGAGCCCAGCTCCGATTCCTGTAGAGAGTCAGGGTGGAAATGAGCCAGAGTCAGTGCATATGCCAGGACCACCTCCAGCGGTGGAACCAGTTTATTTTGAGAGAGCTCGTCGAGATCCAGGGGATCTCATCAGGGAGGTCATGCGCCTCCAACCACCATCCTTCGGAGGTTCTACAGATGGAGTAGAGGCCGAGGCATGGCTTCTGAGTCTTGAGAGGTGCTTTGCGTTGTGTTCTTATGAGAGCAACTTGAAAGCACGTGTTGCAGTTCATCTTCTGAGAGGGACAGCCTCCACCTGGTGGAGACAGGAAGAGTACAAATGCGAATTAGTGCCTGATACACTCACTTGGGAGATATTCACAAAGAGGTTCCGTGAGAGGTACCTATCAGAACACTTCAGGTAGCGTCGTATAGACGAATTTCATGATCTCCAACAAAAAGGCTTGTCAGTAACCCAGTATGAGAGTAAATTCTTTGAGTTGTTGCCATATGTAGATTATCTTAAGGATGAGAAACTTCTTGTAAACCGCTTCATCAAGGGATTAAATGCCGGTATAGCCGGGCCTGTTAGGATGTCCGCCCCAGAGAGCCTTCGGGTTGCTGTAGAGAAGGCACTGATTGCCGAGGAAATTCAGGTTAGACCACAGGACAATAGGGATCGGTTTCAGAACTGAAATCCTGCACCTCAGACTTATGGATTCCAGAAACCACATTGGAAAGGGAACAACCACAATTCTCAGGGGTTCTCCAAACCCCCTCCTCCACAACAAACACCACAGAACCAGAGGCAGAAGCCTCCACAGTATCAGCAGGGCTCCAAGCCCAAGCAGTGGCAGACTCAGGGTCAGAAACGTGATCAGAGAGCATAGGGGCAGTACACACAGCCAGTGGCGACTCAGCAGTCCTCCAGGGGTGGGTACAGCAGATCCAGTAGGACAGGAGGTCAGGCATTCTCTAGGCCTCAGGGTGCCCAATTCCAGGCACGGGGTGCTTGCTTTACATGTGGAGCCATGGGGCATATGGCGAGGGATTGTCCTCAGGGACAGGTAGTAGGGAGTCAGCGGATGGCGGCTTCAGAGCCGATAGTTGGTGATATGGGCAGGTCCCATAGAGTTTTCGCAATGGTGGACAACCGCCAAGCTGAGCATTAGGCCACAGTTATCGAATCTACAGGTATAATCAAAGGTAACAATGTATCTATTTTGTTTGATTCAGGAGCTACTGACTCCTTTATATCTCCATCGGTTGTGGAGCATTGTGGGCTAGTGGCAACTAGGCAGGGTGTCAGTTGGGAAGTGGAATTAGCTTCAGGGGCTAGAGTGTCAGTGGAATCAGAGGTTAGGGCATGTCAGCTGCAGATTGGCAAGACCACCACTTTAGTAGACCTTAGAGTGACTCCACTTGGATCTTACGGAATCGTACTTGGCATGGATTGGCTTTATGCCCACAGAGCCAAGATGGATTGCCGCCTGAAAAAGATCAAGTGTGAGGATGATCATGGTTCGCCCATAGTTATCACTGAGATTCAGAGGCCCATGTCTCTTCGTATGATCTCCACAATGCAGCTTAAGCGGAGCATGCAGAAGGGATGTCAGCTTTTTGCTATCACTATCAGTGACAGAGGGGAAGAGGAGGAAAAAGGAACATCGCTTGATGACCATCCTATCCTTAAGGGATATTCAGACGTATTTCCTTCAGAGTTACCGGGAATGCCTCCCCACAGAGAGATTGATTTTCATATAGACCTAGTACCAGGAGCCGAGCCAGTTTCCAGAGCACCTTATAGAATGACCACAAATGAGCTTAATGAACTTAAAATTCAGCTTCAGGAACTCCTTGAGAAGGGTCATATCCATCCTAGCGTATCCCCGTGGGGTGCATCGGTCATCTTCGTTAAGAAGAAGGATGGATCTCTCCGATTGTGCATGGATTATCGGCAGCTAAATAAAGTAACCATCAAGAACCGATATCCTTTGCCCAGAATTGATGATTTATTTGACCAGCTTCAGGGTGCCAAAGTCTTTTCCAAAATAGATCTGAAGTCTGGATACCATCAGTTGAGAATAGTGGAAAGTGATATCCACAAGACCGCTTTTCGCACTAGCTATGGTCACTATGAGTTTACCGTAGTCCCCTTTGGACTTACGAATGCCCCAGCAGTTTTTATGAGCCTCATGAATGGGGTGTTCCGTACCTTTCTGGACTATTTTGTTATTGTGTTCCTCGATGATATACTGATATATTCTCAGAATGAGAAGGAGCATGAGGAGCACCTGAAACAGGTATTGCAGTGTTTGCAGGATAACCAGTTGTTTGGCAGCCTATCGAAGTGTGCTTTCTTTCGATCTGAGGTCAAGTACCTTGGACACGTTATTTCCGGTGATGGGATCTCAGTTGACCCATCAAAGATTAGGGCTATTATGGATTGGCCAACGCCTACCAGTGTGACAAAGGTCAGGAGTTTCATGGGTTTAGCAGGGTATTACCGACATTTTGTCGAGGGTTTCTCCAGAGTCGCACACCCTATTACTTCTCTTCAGCGTAAAGGGAAGAAATTTGAGTGGACAGAGAAGTGCGAGAAGGCCTTTCAAGAACTCAAGAAGGCACTTACTAGCGCTCCTATCCTTGTTGTACCAGACCCTACAGCTGACTTCATGGTTTGTATAGATGCTTCCCTAGAGGTTTTAGGGGCAGTTCTTATGCAGGATGGTAGGGCCATAGCTTTCGAGTCTAGGAAACTTAAGACTCATGAACTTAATTATCCCACTCATGACCTTGAGCTCGCAGCAATAGTGCATGCACTTGTGAGGTGGAGACACTTCCTTTTAGGTCATCACTTTGAGTTGCATTCAGACCATCAGAGTCTTTAGTACATCTTTACTCAGCCGAACCTTAATGCACATCAGAGGAGATGGATGGAGTTCTTGTGCGAATATGATTTTGACGTTCACTACATCAAGGGAAAAGAAAATGTAGTTGCAGATGCCTTGAGTAGGAGACGTCATGAGGTTTACACCATATCCATGGGCACAGACTTGAGAGACCGTATACTTCGGCACTTGTCAGAGGATGGATGGTATGCAGAGGTTTGTCAGGTATTACATTCTCAGGTTACTCTAGAAGGGAAATATGTGGATTATTCTTTGGAGTCCGATGGACTATTACGCCACCGAGGGTGCATTTATGTACCTTCCTCCAGAGGGTTGCGAGAGTTCATTGTCACAGAGGCTCATAGAGCTCCTTATGTAGTGCATCCTAGGGTTAAGAAGTTGCATGCTGACTTGAGGCAGTTGTATCATTGGCCGGGAATGTGGCAGCTCATTGCTGAGATAGTAGCTCGATGTCTCAAGTGTCAGAGGGTAAAGGCGGAGCACCGCCATCCAGGTGGGTTGCTTCAGTCTCATGCTATACCAGAGTGGAAGTGGGATACTATATCCATGGATTTCATCATTGGTCTTCCTATGTCTTCTTGTCGCCATGATGCTATCTTGGTGACAGTTGTCAAGTTGACCAAAGTAGCTCACTTTTCACCGGTTCGTACTACATTCACAGCTCCAGCAGTAGCACAGGTGTTCTTGCGAGACATTGTTAGGCTTCATGGCATACCCCGCAAGATTATATTTGACAGGGATTCTCTTTTCACTTCTTCCTTTTGGAAGTCATTACAGGCAGCTATGGGCACTAAGCTCAATTTCAGTACAACCTATCACCTGGAGACAGATGGTGAGACAGAGAGGGTCAATCAGGTGTTAGAGGATATGATTCGTATGTACGTCATGGATCATAAGACCCGGTGGGAGGAGTATCTTTCCTTAGTGGAGTTTGCCTATAACAATGGGCATCACACTTCTTTGGGGATGCCACCCTATCAGGCACTATACGGCAGGCCTTGCAGGATGCCCTTGAGTTGGGATTGCATAGAGGATAGAGTTGCTATTGGTCTTGAGTTAGTTCGGCATATGGAACAGCAGGTGGATTTGATTAGGTAGCATCTCAGAGAGGCTCAAGATAGACAGAAGAAATATGCCGATGCAAAGAGGATAGATCATAGCTATTTGGTTGGAGACAGAGTTTTCTTGAGAGTGCAACCGCATAAGAGTCCAATCCGTTACGGAAAGGGTTCTAAGCTCGCACCTCGCTTTGTAGGACCTTTTGAGATTTTGGAGAGGATAGGCCAAGTTGCCTACCGTTTAGCTTTGCCACCTAGCCTGTCGTGCATCCACGATGTGTTTCATGTTTCAGTTTTGAGAAAATATATCTATGATGAGTCTCACCTTTTAGATTGGGATGCCTTGCAGGTGGAGTCAGACGGGCAACTAGCTTTGGAGCCCATTCGCATTTTGGCACGCCGGACATTGGCCCTTCAAGGTCGAGAGCTGGACCAGGTTAGGGTCCAGTGGGATTGTTATGATGAGGTTACGGCTTCATGGGAGGACGCAACACGTATGAGATCAGAGTACCCTCAGCTCTTTGATGAACTCCAGGAGGAAGTTCATGCCTAGAGGAGGAGGATGTGAGGCCTCACCTCGACTCAGTCTGACATTCAGTGGATTTTATATTTAGACTATTATGGATACTTTATTTTGATGCTTTTTGAGACTTAGAACTTATATGATTTCAGGATTTGGATAACATTGCTATGATTTGGTGATTTACTTATATGCTTTATGAGATAGAACACTTCATGATTGTTAGATAGAATGATATTGCAATGATAGATGTCGTTATTGAATTTGCAGGACTTTACTCTGAATATAGAACTATGATGTACGTTTAGTTTATGTGAATTGGGATGAAATTGCTTATGTGAATTTGCTTGATAAAAAGATGTATCCAATCTATGTAGCTGAAAATTGTATGCAAGTAATGATGTGTATTGTTATATTATTGAATTATATCATATATGGATATTTGGAAGTACTAATGTGTAAATTGAGATGCGCAAGAAATTTACCATGTGACCATGGAAAATTACAGAGAATCAAACCTAGACTTATGTATGTTCGTAAGCCAGGGTTTGTCTATTTGGACAGACAACACCCCGTTTGTGTTGTATTTTATTCGTAACAGTATATGTTGCATGAGTGTTAAGTGTTATTTAAATTTATTGTGTAAAAACCACAAGAGACAATTTCATGTTTCATTTTTGTAAAAGTGTTTTATTTGTGTCACTTGACACGTGTGGATTTAAATTTAAATGTTTTATTTTGTCTCTTGGTGGGAAAGTGTTTAATTATAGTTTTTCTTAAATAAAATAATGTGTTGTCATAAATACTTTGGGAATATAATATTTGGGGTGGTCAACTTATGTTTGACCCGAAAATAAACTTCAGAGGGGTTTAAAATGGGTTAAATGAACACCTAGGGGTAGTTTAATAGGGTTTCCTAAAGCCCATAAGGTATACCTAGGGGTTAGGGGTAATTTTAGGCAAGTTTCTACTTTATAATGATCTTTTTAACGCTTTAAAAATTGGCTTTTTTGAGTTGTGCGAAAATTGAAGATTAGAAGTTGAAATCTAATCAAGATTTTTCCTTTTGGAATGGGAGTCTTTTTGCATTTTTGCTTTCTTTCTTTTTTGGTTTTTTTTTAGAAACCTGTGAGAACTCTGAGAGTGAGCTTCTTAAGCAAGATTTTTGAGAATTGGAGGGTAATCACCCACTCTCCATTTTTGGAGACAGAAGAAAATTTGAAAAGAAAATAATGTTATGGAATAGAAAAATTGATTAAGGGTAGAAGGAAAAAGATTCGTGGATTGGGCAGCTCTTCATCAAATATCATAATACCTTTAGGCAGATTAAGGTTGGTTTCAGTTATTCATTTTAATGTTTTCTTCTTGCTTATGTCTGGATGTATGTTGGTGTAAGAAATTTGTGTTCTTGTATGTTTTTGTTAGAAAATCTTTTTGGTATTCTTGCATTATGATTTGTATATGTTTTGGGAGTTTTCTCAAGACCTCTTACTCTTGGGAGAGAAGAGGATCTTGAGGGTGGTAGCAGTGACAACCCTCAAGTGAGAGACTCTCTTTGAGAGCGATCACAAGGGATCTTTGTTGTGACCCTTGTTGCATGGCTTGTTTGTGCAATGGGGGTCATAAGGAGGGATATAAGGCTAGAATGCCTTTGGGGGGCATAAGGAATAAGGGGTTGAGATTCTTGATATTATTATTGTGCCATGAGGTGGCTTCTTGTTTATTTCATACTTGCAGTTCTCCTCAGGGTATTGGTCCACTACCACCCCTTTGAAAATGTTCATCACCAAAGTGTGGTGCTGTGAAAGCCAAGTTGGGAATGTGTCTGGAAAATCTGTGTGCTTTCACTTTCTATGTGTTTGCCTGTTTGTTACCCGTCTAGGAATTGGTTCTCCGAGCTTGAGGGTGGCTACTAGTCAGCCTAGGCTGGGAGGTGAGCACTCCGTGGTCATATTTTTGTTTTTCTATTATGCAGGAAAGTCAGGAGAAAGATAATAGGAACCATGAAAAAAGACACAGAAGATTATTATTGAAGATACTTAAAATTCAGTTGCAGATATTTGTTTAAAGTTGTTATAGAAGTATGCCTCATTCATAGAAAAGAGAAGCAAGTTGTAAATTCTTGAAAATAGACTTGAAGTTTTATTGTTGTGGCTATACAAAGAAACATCCTGTAAATTGGTAGAATGTCTTAGAGTTGTAAAAAAAAAAGAAAAGCTTGTTTTATTTCTACTTCTGGTTTTAGTAAAAGAAAAGTTATTTTGAGTTGCATGCAAAAGCATGTTTGTATTATGTAAAAAAAAAAAAAGATTTCATTCAAATTTTATCTATATTTTCCTTGTGGCAAAATAGGAGTTTATTTATGCTGAAAGATCTTAAGTATTTTAAAGAAAAAAGATGTTTTATGTAAATATTTTATTGGAGGAAAAATCAATGAATCTTTTTATTCTAGAGAAGTGTATTGTATTTCTTAAAATATATTTCTAAATTGTATTTTTAGTTAGTGTTGATTAAAAAACACATATCATATATATATACATATATATATATATAAATTTATATATATATTTATATATATATATGTTCCTGAATTAACTTAATGTTTTTCCTTTGTTATATTAGTTTAAAATTGTTGCATGTAAACCTACTTTAAAAAAAAAGAAAAATTTATATTGGAATATTTTCACCCTTTTAACTATGATTATAAATTTATATAAATATAAATATATATACATATATAAATATATATATATATATATATTTATATATAATATATTTTAAAATAAAATAAAAAAGGAAATTGTTTTTTTTGGGTCCACGTGGACCCCACTATGTGTACGCACAGTGAGGGCCGCGCGGCGCCCACTGTGTGCACACACAGTGGAGCCGCTTCGGCTCCCACTGTGTGGACACATAGTGGACGGCCGCGGCCGCCACTGTGTGGCCACACAGTGGGGGAGCCGCTAGCGGCGCCCACTGTGTGGACACATAGTGGTGCCGCGGCGCCCACTGTGCGCCCACATAGTGGTGTCACGGCCCTACCCGCCTCCATCTTCGTTACCTGCACAAAAACATGGCCGCCGTCGCTTGTTCGGCCCTGTGGAAAAATTTAGTGGAAATAATAAAAAGGGTTAAACCCTAGCCCGAGTAGGGCTAGGGCAGATGAATTTAAAAAAATATTATGATAATTTAGAATTGATATTATATATATAAAAAAATATAGAACCCTAAATAGGGTTGGGGAAATATTGATTAATAAATAGAAAGTTATTGTGCTTTTAAAAAAAAAAAGAATTAAAATATAAAATATATATATATATATATATATATATATATATATATATATATATATATATATATATATATATCTCTTGTCATAATTTGGAGTAAGTATTTAATTATAAATGTATATATATATAATTCTGGTTATAATTGAAGTAAGTAATAAAGAGAAATTTAAAAATGATTGATTAGACTATATAGTCATATTGGAGATTAAATTAATTATTCCTCTCCTATTCCTTTAGCTTGATTGATTTAATAAACCTAATGATTAGGTATCTCGTGGAGATAAAATTTAACCAGTTAGTTTTCCGCAAATAAAATTAAACAAAATTATCGATGCCTGGTTCGTTTCAGAATTAGCTCGAATCTAATTACAGAAATTTCTATAACGCTTGTCATGTGAGTGAACTTGTTAATTAAATTAGTATTAAAAAAAAAAATTGTTTCCGTTTTTGCCCTAAATTTTGGGCATGACAACCAAGAACTAGACCAGAACACCACATATTCTGAATATTTGTAAGATGATTTTTACATGCCTTATCTTTATCTGGTAAACAACCCAGATACATGTAAATCTATTTTTCAATAGGGGCATTTGACTTCCATACAAAATTATCCTTTAATAGTAAAGATATTAAGAAATAAAGCGTCAAGCACATGATTATGGAACCAAAATGGAAAGGATATCCATCATATTTTTCATAGTGATATTTTGTTAGAAATTAGGATCTTAGGATACTAATCATTATAAACAAGATCATAAAGTAAATGAAATGAGAAACATACATGCATAAATATACACATTACACAAGATATACATGGGGAAAACCCTTTCGGGTAAAAAACCCAATAAAGCATCATTTTTTTAAACACTTACAAATATAGTCTATCATAAAATAGACTTGAACTTGGGGATACTCCTCCAATACTTCCACATGGCCAATAATACCTCTTGTGCATAGTGATACAACTCACTATAAAGCTCCAAATTCACACCTCTCAAATGAGAGAGAACCTCCTTAAATATAGGAGAAAGGGTGGCTTCACTAGTCACACCTTTTCAATAACCCCCACTCATAAATAATTAATAATCTAATAATTATTAGATTATAATTATTTCAAATAGGATATGCTTATAAGGCATATAATATATAAGGATTAATAACCCTATATTATAACATTATATATAAATATTATAAGGATGTGATCCCTAATAACATTATGTTCTAACATATTTTTTATCAATTACATCTGTAATAATTCACACAAATCAAAATCTTTGCCTTCTTTTACCATTTGATGTTCAATGTACATAGCTATAACATAAGTTGATCCTTCTCTATTTCGGAAATAAATATTGTAAGAAACACCATAAGCAACATACCTCACCACTAGGTTGATGATTGTATCAATTAGTAATTCCCTTTGATCTCCTGTAACGCTAGTTAGGGTTTTGACCTCTTTGTTTTTGACCGGTCTCTTTACTAGAATGGGTCCAACACTACAAAAACCAAAAATAGCTAAGATATATTCCTTTGTAATTTGATAGGGTTTGTCTAACATCATGTAACCATCTTGAGTACAGTTCAAAAGGAACTTGATTGAATCCTCATTGATGAATCTGCATAGAAACTCACCACAAATGTCCAAACCTTTATGCCCTAATTCTCTGACTCTTTGAGATTATTCATTTATGAAGGAATTTTCAAGATTCCTAATTTTTTTGTGATCAAATTCATCTAATTGTACCTTTGTCAACTTCAGAATGCCTCCATTGCTAGATTCGCCCATTACTATCATCTTGGATTCCATAGAAAATGATGTAAAAATACCTCTTTTGTGCTAACCCTGCTCAGACTTTTCTTCTGCACTTCAACTTCTCTCTCTCTCTTGAGACTCTTCAACACATAATTTTAAAATGATCAGGAAAAATAGACATTTAAGTTGTTTTATATGCCTAGGGTTCTACCACTAAAAACTATCTTGTCATAATGATTCCATCATCTATATTCTATACTTCTTCATACACAATCTACCAAAGCGCACTATATAATATCAACACCAATATGTCGAGGCCACAACATGTATCTCCATCGTGAGGGGGGACAAATAGATTTTCTTTGAAGCTCCCCCAGAGCCAAAGCTCCCAGATCAATTTTTGGAGGATGAAGCATTTGTACTGGACATAGGTACAATAAAAAATAGTCACTTCTTTCTCCATACCATAGAATTATTCTTCTTAGGTTCATTTGATTTTTTTGGAGCAATCACATTCATGCACCTATTAGAAAAATTTCCAAACTTGTTATAATTGTAACACTTGATATTCCTTTGTCCTGAATTCAATGAAGTTTTTCTAGATCTGCATTGATTAGCTTTATGAGAAAAATCATCGCATAGGTGACAATAACCATGAAAGGGTTTATTCATCATGCTCATAAGTGATCCATTCACTCCATTCAAAAATGGTCTATAGCTTCTATTCATAACTTGATTACTGCAGTTATTAGCTTTGTGTCCAAAAATCTTACCATTAAAGCATTGAGTATTCTTATTTATTTTGCGCCTACATTCTATAGACTTATTTTGAGCATTTGGTTGTTGTATCAGAGATCTACTTGTAGCAGGTTCTCGATTCCAGACCTTGTTTGTATCTTTAGGTTTTTTGTCAGCTTCCACCTTCTCCTCCTTGTCTTTTCCTTTGTCATTTTGATTTGAGCATTCACCGGAATGAAAACCTAATCCTTCTTTGTCTTTATGAGATTTCTACATGGTTAATAGTTTATCTAGTAATGCACCACTTTCATTGAATTTTGCCTCTAACTTCAGCTTCATTAATTCTTGTTCCAGTTTCCTAAATTCTTTTGTCTTTTGATTGATTGTACCCTTTAGACATGCTTCTACTTTATGTATCCCTTCAATTTACAACTTCAAACTCACAATAGTCTCATTTTCTTGTTTCAAATATTTGTTAACTTCTCAATGTCTTGCCTTGAACTTTCAGATATGTTCTCTTAGTTTCTTAACACATTCATTTGCTTGATATTTTCTTTCAATTATTCATTCTTGGATTCCACACTCTCCAGATCTTCAAGGTTTGTCTTCAAATATTGATCCAAATAATATTTTCCTGCCATATCCATAGGTGCCATATATTCAATCAACCAAGATCTCCCTCAACCAATTAAGCTAGCAACAGGGGACCAAGCTTTGATACCAATTGTTAAACAGTCTAGAATACTAAGAGGGGGGTGAATCAATATTCCCTTTTAAAAACTAAACCTTTGAAACTTATTTTATTCTCAATTAGTCTTAGCACAAAAGTAATGTATGCAACATAAATGAAATTCAAGAGATACACAACCATAAGAGAGACACTAGATTTTTGAACGAGGAAAAACTGAATGGGAAAAACCATGAAGAGGGTTAACTCTCAAGATAATATAACTAGTTATATGAGATTACAAGGCTCACTGCCTACATTACAACGAGTTACTACTGGAAGGGTCACTACTAAGAGATAGAAAAAAATATGAATTGATAAAATTGCATCTACATATGCATAGTTTCACTTCCTACTAAGATCAAAGAACTAAACAACTGCTTGTAGCAGATCTGATCAAGAATCTCTACAACTCTTTTGTAATTCATCTACTCCAATCACACATACATCCACTATAGCACAAATTCAGCATTTCTAACACTCATATTCCTTCACACACATCTATCAACTCTCTGACCATACCAAGAAAACCATAACATATATATATATATATAGGTAGGTAGGTACATGTACCAATTTGGCCTTAAGAACACTTTCCCCAAGAATATTTATTCATCGGTCTTCTATATGTTTTCTTTCAATAATCTTCTAATAGTCAGATCACAAACTACAAGCACTAGAGAAAAACAAAAACAAAAACATTCAAGATCGACTAGACCCTGAATGATCATATCCTTGAATTTCCACAAGCACATTTCCAAAGAACAAAAAAACACGATCCAACTTGACACAAATAAGTTGAGGACATAAACAACAAATTACCAAAAGATCATCATTAGAAACCAAAATGGGGAGGAATGTGGAGCACATAAAACTATCAAACACTATTAGAACTACCTGATCATCAATCACCATCACAACTATATATAATTTCTGAGCATAACTTCTGGAGAACCAAAAAATTGAATACAACCTTCTTAAACTATGTCCACCATCATACCAAAATTTGGTTACCATATCTGCAACGAGACAAAAATGTGGAGCTCTGAAACTTTGAGACTTGTCAACTGTATATCGACAGACGATATTGCCACTACTACATATAGACCCAAAGCACAAATTCAATTGCCACAACCAAGTCCAAAACTTGGTCAACATAAAATTCATATCCACATACTATCAACACACATTTCCAGAGAAATCATGCTTCCAAAAAACACATCTACAACAACTGTCTCTGTAACACTAGAACTTCTTGACATAACAACAAGGTAATACATATTCATACATACATACATATCTTCCATTGTTGTCCATTACCTTCACTCTGTACACTTTCTTCCTGCATCTGGACCAATCCCGATCACTAGGTCTGACATCAATGACAACCAAACATACATTTCTAACAATGAAGCAAATGAAATAGATGGAGGAGCATAATTGGCGACCTTTGAAGGTACCATATTTGATGAATAAATAGGTGAAGATAAATAAAATATCCTTATGGAAAAGGGTATAAGAAAATTGAATAATTTATTAGAGGAAGATGTGTCATAAAACATGACAAGAAATTGTTTAATTTTTATAATTTTTATTGTGATATTTTATGTGCAGGTATGAACCAAGGTGAATCAAGAAGGAATGAAGTGAAGTGTCATATATATTGAACTAAGGGGATAATGAATAATAAAATAATTATGATGTAGTAGCAGTTGTATGTCCAACAAAGGGCATGAAAGTGATGGAAGATAGAATTGCAGTTGAGTAAAGATGAATATGTTATGTGTAGTGCCCCTCCCTGATTCATCTTGCCCTTTTGTACAAGAATGGATCACATCGATATAGCCTAGTCTACTTTATGGTGATTTGATGTCTCATACAATGTACTAACCCTAATTAATAATTATATTAGATATGATGATGATTTTGATAGTGCTTGGTTGTTGTGACTATCTTCTACTATATTTGTGAAAGAGACGATATCATATCACTCATTGTGAGCATGATATCATGTTGTGATTCTCTTCACTTGCTTGATCATTTATGATATATGTATATGTTGTTGTAAATGTATTGGTGGTGATAGGTTTACAGGTACTAGACATCGACTCCACCTAGCTTCAAAAGTTTGAGTATGTCTTCATCCCAATAGCAAGTTGATCAGAGGTGACATGAAATCCCATTCTACACTCTAGGTTTAAGTTGGCACCCTATCAGTTTTAGTTTTGTTTAAATTAGAGTTGTCTTGTGGTATTTATGTTACCCTATTTTGGGTTGTCTTGAGGTATTATGATTATTGGTTAATTAATTATTAATTAATTAAATTGGTTCATATAGTTTACAACAATAAATTAATTTAACAGTTGATATTAATATTTATTATTAATGTGAGATTATTTATTTATTTATTATATTGGCTAGAGCATTTATATCTATCTGTACATCTAATTATATGTTTAATGTTTATTTATTCATTTATTATTGGTTTATCTATTTATTGGTTATTTATTATTATTTATTTACTTACCCCTTGTTATGATTGGACCCTCTTGGGAGTTGTGCTTGTGAGATATTATTATTTAATTGTTTATTTATATTATTTTATGGTTTAATATTTAATTGGGCCTCTATATTTTATTGTGCCTTTGGTTTATTTAATTAATTGATTGATTATATTATTATTTCCCTTTTTACCCATTGGGTTATTAAATTAATTATTTACTCTACCTACCCTCTTTTTCTATTCGCTACGAGTTTGCAATAAGTTAATTAAATATTATTATATATTCTTCCCTTGATATTTGCATAATGATGATTAATGATGAACAATAGATACCCTAACTAGTACTAAGAGGGGGGGTGAATCAGTACATACAAAACTTCTTATCAACCTATCAAGTTAAAACAATACTAATCGATTGTCTTCATTACTGAACTTAACCATGGCAATACCAGTTAAACACAGTAAGACTTAAGACAACATAAACCAATAAAACTGAACCCTTAAAATACATTCAATACTTGATAACTACTTCACCCATAAACATATGTATGTGGTATATCAGCAAATACCATAACCATTAGCTCTGCATGCATAATTACTCAAATAAAGAATACTTAATCATCACATGAAAAATGTACAACTCATGACACACATATTTTTCACGTGAAAACCCAAATGGGAAAAACCACGGTGGGGATGAATACCCACAAGCTTGTTTTTACTCTTTTGAAGATCGCTTTGTTAGGAGCCTAGTTTGGTTAAAGACTTTACAATAAGATTATGCTAGGAACCGATCCTATTAAAGATCACCCGATTAAGGGATGGCTATATACCCTCTTAAAGGTTGAAACCCTCTTAAAGGTTACCTTGCTAGAGGATTTAAAGAACTCAATGAACTTGAGTCACCTGGTTAGAGGATTTATAGTAAGCCTGTTAAAGCTACCCAACAAACAGATTTTCCTTTTGTTGAAATCGTTAGAAGACAACAGGTAAATCTTTGATCTGATAACAACACTATATGCTAAGGCAGATCCTTTTCAGTTCCTCTAATCTGTAATCACACTCTGTAGTTTTCTCTCACTGGTCTGGCAAGTATCCCATCACTCAGATACACACACAACTTTTGCCAACAACTTACAATAATAAACATCATCGACCTTATAGACAACAATTAGGTCGGTAGCATAAACCCTAAACCCTAAGCTTTTAGGTTTACAATTACAGGCGGTCAAATCCTGACCATCCAAACACTTTCCATAGAGAGAAGCAATCTCAAATAGATCACAAGTCATTTTGCATCATCCATTCTTCACCGCACATAGAAATCAGTAACTCACCACGCTTTCTTCTCATACCGCTAAGAAGAATGTTCATTCCTGAGGTAGACATTTAATGTAGTCGATCTTCACATGCAAGATCCTCAAGGAAATCCTTTACATGCACAAAAATGATGTGGCATCTCGATCTTATCTTCATCTCTTAGCTAACTCATCATAGAATGTCACTAGTTGCATCGCATAAGATGGATTGCCAAACCGGAAACCCTAGAGTTGAGACTACCAACTGGTAGTCACACTTAGTGAAACCTAGACACCGGTTTACTACAACTCTTCATACTGGTTCACTTTCACTTATTAACATCAATGACAACATACATTATCATCATATCATCATATCGGTTCATCAAATGCCAACAATCTCCCCCTTTGGCATTGATGGCAATACTCAGTGTTGCATTGCAACTAAAAACATCATAGACCAGTGCATCTAAAATATCTTCTCCCCTATCTCATATATCTTCTCCCCCTTTGATAACAATGCCAAAGTGGAGGCACAATCTTCCATACTCCACTATGTTGCTCCCCCTATGGAGTAGCATCCTTCAACACATCAATCCTGAAAGATTTGACACTGTAATACCTGACTGATGTGGAGCACACATCTTTAGTTTACTTCATGAAGGGGCAAAACCCCTAATTTACCTCTCAAATAGGTAAATGTAGTCTTCAGTAAGGGCTTAGTGAATATGTCTGCTAGTTGCTCCTTACTGGAAACATGTTGTAATACAACCTCTCTATTTTGAACCTTCTCTCTCAAGAAATGATACTTGATCTCAATGTGCTTAGTTCTAGCATGCAATACCAAATTCTTGGAAATATTGATTGCACTAGTATTGTCACAAAATATACTCACCAGTTCAGATATAGGTACTTTGAAACTGTCAAATACATGTTTCATCTAGATTGCTTAAGTGCAGTTCATAAACGCTGCCACATACTCTGCTTCAGCTATAGACTAAGAAGTACAACTCTACTTCTTGCTTGTCTAGGTGACTAATCTTCCACCAAGAAAGAACGCTCCACCGATTGTGCTCTTCTGGTCATCCACATTACCTCCCCAATCTGCATTGGTAAATACCTTGAGATTAAAATCACCATTGTAAGGATACCACAATCCATAGTCAACAGTTCCTTTCAGGTATCTAAGAATCCTCTTGACTGTTAACAATTGGGATTCTCTTGGACTTTTTCTAAAAACAAGCTACTATGCCCACTACATGAGCAATATTAGGTCTATTGTGCACCATGTAGTGCAGCTTACCATTCATTGACCAATACTCCTTCTCATTCACCAACTCTGAATCATCTTCCTTAGTCAGTTTACAGTCGGTCACCATTGATGTACCAACCGGTTTTCTCTCCTCCATGCCAAAGGTCTTCAATACCTCGTTGACATACTTAGACTGGGTAATAAAGATACCCTCTTTCATTTGTTGAATCTATAAACCAATGAAGAACTTTATCTCTCCAATCAAAGACATCTCAAACTCTTTCTTCATTTCATTTGCAAAAGCATGACTCATTTCATCATCTCCTCCAAAGATTATGTCATCTATAAATACTTCACAGATCAGAATTTGATCACCTTCAAATTTTAGGTAGATGTTGCTATCCTCACTTGTTCTCTGAAATCCTATCTTCACAAGATGAGAGTGTAGCCATTCATACCATGCCCTAGGTTCTTGTTTCAATCCATATAGGGCTTTGTGTAATCTACACACCATGTTACTATCTTCTGAAAAGGCAAACCCATCCAGTTTCTCAATATGCACTTCCTCTTCTAGGATTCCATTCAAGAGCATAGACTTCACATCCATCTGATAAACCTTAAATCCCTTGAATGCTACAAATAAAAGTAGCATTTAGACACCTTTGAGTCTAGGTATAGGAGCAAAGGTTTCTCCATAGTCTTCTCCCTCTTCCTGAGCATATCCTTTGCATACAAGTCTTGCCTTGTTCCTCACAACTATGCCTTCTTCATTTAGCTTATTCCTGAAAACCCATTTGGTACCTATAACATTCTTATGTTCTGGTCTGGGTACCAGGGACCATGTTGCATTATTTTCTATCAGGTCTAGCTCCTCTTCCATTTCCTTAATCCAATCTTCATCTGTAAGTGCTTCTCTGGAAGTCTTGGGCTCCAATTCAAAAATCATGCAAAAATTTTCTTTCACCTTTCTTCTTGTGAGTATCTCTCCATCTTTATCTCCTATGATCTGATTTAGATCATGATGTAGTTTCACATACGTAGGAATGACTCTAGCTGGTTCTGCTAGCTTTTCCTCTTCTTGTTCACTTACTTCAACTTCTACCGGTACAGGAACACGAAGATCTTTACTTGTTTCTTTCTTAACCGATTCCCAGAAGGCTATGCCCGGTTCATCTTCTACTTCCTCACTGTAGGTTTCCTCAGGTTCCTCAGGGGATTCATCAACCTTGACATTGATACTCTCAACAATATTTTATGTTCTATTGTTGTAGCACTTGAGAGATTTTCTCTTAGTGTAATATCCCAGAAATATTCCTTCATCACATTTAACATCAAACTTGCTCAGATGCTCACCTCTCTTCATATAACACTTACTACCAAATACTTTAAAATAACTCAAAGTGGGAGTTATCTCGATCCAATACTCATAAGGGGTTTTAACTCTACCTTTCTTGATGAGTACCCAATTCATAGTATAGTCTGCAGTACTCACCGCTTCTCTCCAAAAAGTGTGAGCAACCTTTCCTTGGATCAACACTGTTTTGGCCGCTTCAACTATAGTCCTGTTATTCCTTTCTACTATGCCATTTTGTTGTGGTGTCCTTCGGGCAGACGACTTCCTCTTGATACTGCTATCTTCACAGTACTTGTTGAATTCATCAGAAGTGAATTCACCTCCTTGATTAGTTCTTAGGCATTTTATCTTTTGACCACTTTCCTTCTCTACTAATGCTCTAAAGGCTTTGAACTTTCCAAACACCTCAAACTTGTCTTTCAAGAATGTGACCACATCATTCTTGAGCAGTCATCAGTAAGAATCATGAAATACCTATCTCCCTGAATACTTCTAGTTTTCATAGGACCACACAAATTAGTATGCACGAGATCAAGTAAGTTTTTTGCTGAGAAAGAATTACCTTTGAAAGTTAAGGAAGACATCTTCCCAAGTTGACATTCTTTGTACAAAGAGTTCTTTAGTTTATTTAGCAAAGGCAATCCTCTTACTACCTTGATCTTACTAGCCCTTACAATATTATCAAAGTTCATATGACAAAATCTCCTATGCCATATCCAACTATCATCAAACTTTGCCATCAGACACCGACTTATCTTGGCATTCAACTAAAACAAGTTACCTCTGGTCTGCTTACCGTTGGCAATAAGCTCACCACTTTTTCCAATTATACTACACACTCTGCCTTTGAACTCCAGAATGAGTCCTTTATCATTTAGCTGAGCAACACTCAATAGGTTATGCTTAAGACTTTCTACCCAGTAGACATCATCCACATTGCTCTTTCCATTCAGTAAGATGGATCCTTTTCCTTTTACCAAGCATGGTGCATCATTGCCAAATCTGACAACACCTCCATCATATTCTTCTAGAGATAGAAACTTTCTCCGATCACTAGTCATGTGGTGAGAACAACCACTATCAATAATCCACTCATTAGAGTTGTCAATGCGAGAGACAAGTACATTTGTTGTCAGACACTTCTTCATTTATAGCTACAAACACTATGTCCTCATTCTCTGCATCCTCAGATTCTTCATCGGTAACACCTTCATCCACTGCAACAAGACAATTTCTTCTATTTCCTCCTTTATACTTTATAAACCTCTATGGTTTATTGTCATTTTTAGGATAGTTAACAGCTATATGTCCTATCTTATTGTAGGAAAACCATTTTAAAGGAAGCTTACCTCTGTATTTTCCAATGCCTTTTGGAAGTCTCTTGGCAAGAAGAGCTTCAAAAAACATCAAAATCTCTTCATCATCCATACCTCTGCTTTGCATGGATTCATAACTGGTACTTACATCTTTTCCTTTTCTGGTTGGTGCAATAGATGTTCTAAAAACTGACTCAGTCTTCTGAACATTTCCATCATAGATATTCAACTCATATGCAATTAACTTTGCAATGATAGAGTCTAAGGATACCTTGGTTTTATCAATAGACCTTATTTCCTGAATAGAAGCAACTCTGATTGCATAGACCAGTAACAATGATCTCAAGACTTTACTAACAATGATGGCATCATCAATTTTTCCACCAATGCTCTTGATATCTCCAACAACAGTCTTGATTCTTATGCCATATTGTTGAATGGTCTCACCTTCAACGATCCTCATGTCTTCAAATTTTCCTCTAAGGCTCTCTTCCTTAGCTTGCTTTACATGCTCATCACCATCATAAATAGTTTCCAATGTGTCCCATACATCTTTAGGAGTGTCCTTATCTTATACATCAATGAACTAAATATCAGACAAAGTGCTAATAAGGGCTTCCATGACTTGCCCATTTTCTTGAATCTCTCTTTTCTGATCATTGGTTAGAGTGCCAGTGGGGATTACATAGACATTCTCAACATAGCTCTAGTGTTGAGCACCCAAACTCTTGATATAGATCTTCATTCCGTCCTTCCATATTTTAAAGTTATCTCTATTGAACTTAGGACCTTCCCTCTTCATCATTAAGGTGGGATCTTTTTCCTCAAGCATTTAAGCTTATATCATCGAGGACTTGGAGTCTCTCTAATACCAATTGATGATTAATGATGAACATCAGATAACCTAACTGGTACTAAGAGGGAGGGGTGAATCAGTACATACAAAACTTCTTATCAACTTATCAAGTTAAAACAATACTAACCGGTTGTCTTCATTACTGAACTTAACCATGGCAATACTGGTTAAACACAGTAAGACTTCAGACAACATAAACCAATAAAATTGAACCCTTCAAATACATTCAATACTTGATAACTACTTCACCCATAAACATATGTATGTGATATATCAGCAAATACCATAAACATTAGCTCTGCATGCATAATTACTCAAACAAAGAATACTTAATCATCACATGAAAAATGCACAACTCATGACACACATATTTTTCACATGGAAACCCAAATGAGAAAAACCACGGTGGGGATGAATACCCACAAGCTTGTTTTTAACTCTTTTGAAGCTCACTCTGTTAGGAGCCTAGTTCAGTTAAAGACTTTACAATAAGGTTCTGCTAGGAACCGATCTTGTTAAAGATCACCCAATTAAGGGATGGCTATATACCCTGTTAAAGGTTGAAACCCTCTTAAAGGTTACCTTGCTAGAGGATTTAAAGAACTCAATGAGCTTGAGTCACCTGGTTAGAGGATTTATAGTAAGCTTGTTAAAGCTACCCAACAAAGGGATTTTCTTTCTGTTGAAATGGTTAGAAGACAACAGGTAAATCTTTGATCTAATAACATCACTATATGCTAAGGTAGATCCTTTTTAGTTCCTCTAATCTGCAAGCACACTCTGCAGTTTTCTCTCACTGGTCTGGCAAGTATCTCATCACTTGGATACACACACAACTTTTTCCAACAACTTACAATAACAAACATTATCGCCCTTACAGACAATAATTAGGTCGGTAGCATAAACCCTAAGATTTTAGGTTTACAATTACAGGGAATCAAATCCTGACCGTCCAAACACTTTCCATAGAGTGAAGCAATCTCAAATAGATCACAAGTCATTTTGCATCATCCATTCTTCACCGCACATAGAAATCAGTAACTCATCATGCTTTCTTCTCATACCGCTAAGAAGAATGTTCATTCTTGAGGTAGACATTTAATGCAGTGATATTCACATGCAAGATCCTCAAGGAAATCCTTCAGGTGTACAAAACTGATCTAGCATTTCAATCTCATCTTCATCTTTTAGCTAACTCATCACAGAATGTCACCGGTTGCATCGCACAAGTTGGATTGCCAAACCGAAAACCCTAGAGCTGAGACTACCAACCGATAGTCACACTTAGTGAAACCCAAACACCGATTTACTACAACGCTTCATACCAGTTCACTTGCACTTATTGACATCAATGAAAACATACATTATCATCATATCATCATACCAGTTCATCAAATGCCAACACATAAGGTTTGGTAAGAAATACATTTTAATCTATTATTTTGATTGGCTGACATATTCTATGGTTTTGGCTTGATTTCCTATGTATTGATTTTTCTGTGTATTTGTCCAGGTTGACCTTAATGGGAATTTTTCTGTGCATTAAGGAATTTGGATTTTGTTTTCTTGGAGCTTTGTTTTGGCTTGGTTGGAGAATTGTTGGATTGCTCTTCATCAAATTTTACAGAACTTTTCTTCATTTTCTAGGTTGGAGGCTATCCTCTTTGCATTTGATTTTAGAAAGCTTGTTTGCACCATGCCTATGTAAAAATTGTTTGCGGGGCTAGACTAATGTAATATAATAAAATTAATAATATAGATTTAATAAATATTGCAAGAGGGGGCTATGGTATTCTTGTGATTAATCCATGTGCGTTGTCGTATATGGTTTTATGTGGTTATGTTTGCAATTGTTGTATGCTCTGTATACATATTATTGTTACTTCGAATCTCTTCGTCCGTGGCTTATATTATTTGCCACTATATGGTCCCTAGGCTTACCTTATTATTATTCACGTTGTTGGCATGAACTGCATATTTCTCTATACCTTTTTGGTATTTTTGCTTGGTGTGGTAGTAATTCCATTGTGAATACGCTAAAACCCTTTACGAATGTGTTAGATAAATTAAAGCGCTAATATTTTGTATGTCTATGCTATTATTATAAGCATATGCACTATCTAGTAGATCAAAAGCATCATCCTGATACTCGAATGCGCTAACCTGTAGAGTGAAAGCATTGGCTGGTCATGCATAGGTGTTACAATATCTAGCAAAAGCACTATTCTTCTATCCAAAATGCTAAATTAATTTACAGAGGAGCTAATTTGCTTTATTTGTCTCCTGTGATAGTTATTGGATTTCTTGTTTATTTCTGAGTTTTTTTATTGGGTCTAGAGGCTGTCCTATGGGGTGTCTAAGTTCCTGAAGTTGTCTCGGGAACAAATCATTGACTTTAATCGATGATCTATGTTATTTTGGTTGGGAGCAAGATGTGGTGCCTTGCTGATATATTCTCTTGGATTCTTATTGAGTTTCTTTGATATTATGTTTAAATGCATGATGTGGCTTCCATGTTGTTTATAAGGTTGTTATGATGACATATGATATTCATGTCTCAGTTTATTATTGATTGTTAACCTTGGTTATCTGGTTGTGTAGCCTTGAGAGCCAATGTTTGTGTGATGTGCATTGTTGTCACCCTAAGGTCTAGGTGCATGCTAGGGGGAGTGGGCTTCCAAGTGAGTGATTGGGGTTGTGGGGGATAGGCAGCTGAGTTACCCGGAGTCTAGACCACTAGAAAATATCATTGGGAGTTTAACTTGTTATCAAGTGATAATTTAAATTAATTGAATTTAGGAGGGTTGGGTAATGGTAATTCACCATGATAAGATAAGAAATGGTTTTGTGGCCTCAACACATGTCTGTGGAGCATTTATAGTGATCTGGGAATGGTTGAGAAGACCTTGGTGATCTAGGTAAGCTAATCTACCTTACTCCTTCAAGGTTGAGATGGCTCCACATGGGCATTATGGATGCTAGGATGGGTTCCCAAGTTCCCATTATGATTGTATGCGATGACACACTTTCCCTACATGTAGGTCCTAGCACCTTGAGTCTTGATTTGTTGAGTATCCACTAGAGGTCTTATGTTTATATTGAGATTTGATTTAGCCACGTGATGTGTGTAGTGTTATCCTTTGGTTGTTAGGTGTCAACCTAGATCTAGAGTGTGTGTGGGATCTTGTGTCATCTCCTAGCACGGGGGGTATTTCCTTGGGTTCCACATGGTTAGGTGGTTTGATGCTTTCTTCCATTGGGATGTTCTTCATTGGATGCTCGTGTGCATGGATGTGGATTATTATCTCTTTAGCTATGGATGGATATTTGTAGTAGATTGGTGTATTTGATTCATATGGCATATGTATGTGTAGAATTCATGATGTAATTGTATTTGTATTTGAGAGCTATGCTCCTTGATGTAAATGGATATAGTATTCATATCTAATGGTAGATGATATTCTAGGTGAACATATTGATGTATTCTTATTGTATCTTGGATAATGCTCATTAATGGAATTAGTTCTATAATTATGAATTTAGTGTGATGGGAACGTCTATAATGATTAAGGAAATGGGTTAGTAATGTGGTAATTAGTATTCGAAATGGAATAATGATGCTAGGATGTTGAATAAGTGATTGGGATTAGGAAAATTTGGAATTGGTGTTTTAAAATGAATCTTAGGGGTTTAATGGGATTTGCAATTATTAATGGATCTATTCATGATAGATAGACTAGTGAGGTATTTTATGTATGCATGAAAAGGGAAAGGTTAGTTGAGCTAAAATTCATTGGATCATGGCAATAAATATGATGTTATGCTTATATAAATATGATCTTTGTCGTGCCCAAACTTTTGGGTAAAAAATAGAACAACAATTTTTTTTTGAAAACACCTAAACTCTCAAAATAGTCTACACTATAAGGAAAACAATTGAATTATGTCTTAACTAAGTTGTAAGTGGAAATGTTTACTAACATTGGGTTAGCTAGCTCACATCAAAAGGGCGACATTAAAATGAGGGCTAATTATTCCCTAAGAGGGTCCTCGCAATCTTACTGGTTAATTTAATCAACCTAATTAATTTGCCACTAATTAAAGTCGAGGGATATCTAGATATCTCAAATGCATTTAAATTATGTTGGGGTAATTGAATGATGATGAGGATATCTTAATATTAAAAATTTAATTAATCGAGCACATGCAAATTTCATTATTTAAATCTAACCGATAAGGGTTCAAATTCAATAATGTCATTTGCCAAATGAATCTAATTTTATACTATAGTCAATTTTAATTTCCCCTAAACCTTCAAATTTGACGATTTAAATAATCTGGCCAACATTGGTGTCATAGGTTAAAAATTTGTTTAAATTAATTAATAATTCACATTTACAATTTTCCCCCAAATTAATTTCCACTTGACGTCCATATTTAATTAAATACAAAAATTATCTAAAAAATATCCTTATTAAAATTCCTTGATAAAATTACATCAATTAGGTGATTTGAAAACTATATAAAATTTAATAACATAAATTTAAATAGGTCAATTTATATACATCTAAACAAATTGAGTGAACTATTTTATATTCTAACCTATTTATACATGTATATTTCTTTTAATAAAAAGAACCATCTACACCCATTAAATATTATAATGCAACTATTAAATAACCCTAAATTTTAAGTTAAAATTTAAAAACTTAATTCAAAATCCCTCCCACTATTTTTACATGCAAACCCTAACCCGAATATGGGCTAGGGTTGCATTTTTATTATACTCTATTATTCTAAATGCTAACCCTAATCCCGAAATTGGGTTAGGGTTGCATTTTTTTTATCAATCATTCTTTTCTTTATTTGTTTTTGCCCTAACCCGAAATGGGTTAGGTTTTGTTATATTTTATTTTATTTTGAGTGATGTGTGTGTACTGCGTATCATGCAGGGCCGAACTAGGGCAAGGCGGCGATGGAATTAGGGCAAGGCGGCGACCGAATGGAAGGGCGAAGGCCGAGAGGAGGTCGGGTTTCACAGTGCGGGGCTCCCCTCCGGATGCCACTGTGCGTACACACAGTGGTGGCTGGTGCCGTCCACTGTGTGCATCCACAGTGGCGGCCGATGTCGTGTGGACACATAGTGGCGGCCGGTGTCGTCCACTGTGTGTAAGCACAGTGGCGGCCGCGGGCCGTCGACCGTTTCTACACATAGTGGCGGCACCTCCCGCACCGTCCACTGTGTGTAAACATAGTGGCTCGGCCTGTGAGCCATCCACTGCGTTAACACACAGTGGTTCAGCCCTATGCCCCTAATTTTTTGTTTATTTTTTTTTCTTTCGTATTTAAAATGTTTCAAAAGTGAATATATATATATATATATATATATATGTATATGTATATGTACATGTACATGTACATGTACATGTATATATATATATACATATAGATATATATATATATACATATACATATATATATATGTACATATACATGTACATGTACATATATATATATATATATATATATATATATATATATATATATATATATATATATATATATATATATATATATATATATGTTAGAAATGTACAGGCAGCCCTTAGATAGATATAGTTATATAAAAAAAATTTGAAAAGATTTATCTAACATGAATAGATTAACTTGTATCCTCATGCCTAAGACTAAATCTGCAATATTTTTTTTTTAAAACAACAACACATTTTATGACAGTAATGATAGTAGCAAGCTTAAAAAACTTTAAATAGGTTTATTTATTATTTCTATTTTGTTTATAGATTAATTTTCTGCAATGAATAAACATGAATAAATATGACTATAGGAGCACTTTTAACTTCACTTAGATATCTCTAGGGAAAGTAAAATTTTACATGATTCTACTTAAAACACATTTCATTTCTTTTTCTGCATTTTTTTTATATAATTTGTAGAGATAAATAACAACAGATTTCAGTATAAGACATAATTAAATAAGAATAACAGCAACATAATATATTACAGGGTTTAAATAAAAATGCTTTTCATATATAAATGTATGAACTCAAGTTGTCAATCTTACAAATGGGTTAAATACCTAATTAGTCTCTCATTCCTAATGAATGAGGACTTAACTAAATAACACATTTCTTTCTTTAAAATAATTACAATAAATACATCTTTATTTCTTTCTTTCTGCAACTAAGTAAAATATGCAACTCTTAGCTTTCTTTCCTCTTTCCAAGCAACCTACATACAAAACATAAGGCTGTGACTATGGGGTGCTCACCTCCTAGCCTAGGCTTACTAGAAGCCACCCCCGAGCTTGGAGACCCAAGTCCTAGACGGGTTACACTCAAGCAAACACAAACAAGCAAGGGAAAAAACACAACAAATACATTGCCATTCCCAAGGCTGAAACTTCATCACATATTGTGATGTTTTACTAGGGTGGAAGTGGACCAAGTACCTTTGAGGATATCTACTAGATAGTAACTCACAACCAACTCATGGCATCCAAGAAACACAATAAAACTCATCTTAACCCCCATATCCTTATGACCCAAAAAGGCATACCTGCCATATTTTCTCCCCTTATGACCCTCGAATGCATAAACAAAACTACGAAGCAAGGGTCACATGGACAAACCCTTGAGATCACTCTCATGATGAGAGCCTCTCACTCTAAGGCTATCAAACTCCTTCCACCCGCAAGACCATTTTTCCCTCCCAAGGGTAAGATAGTCTTGGATACTCCCAAAACACAACAAAATGCATAAACAGAAATAGGAAAAGAATCATATAAAGCTTTCACAAATACAATGCAAGGAAGGATACAACATTTACATTCAAGCATCCTACATATAGCTTTCAAATAAACAAGTAAGAAAAACACCAACCTTGAATCTGCCAAGGGGTTTTCTAGGAATAGCTTGGAGAGGAGCAGCCCAATCCACAAAAAAATTTCTGCAACACTTAGCCAAATTTCCTACTCTCAAATTGGTTTTTCCTCCAAAACTTATCCAAAATCTCCAAAGATGGAGAGTGGGTGACTAGCTCACTAAGCCTAAATCTCTAGCCTAAGAAGGGTTCTCTCACTCCTTCCAACCTCTTGGATAGAGTGAGGGACTCCCATTGGTTGGCCTTCCCTAGGTCTTATACACTCCCTAACCAAGGCACCTCAAGAAGAGGAATGGAATGGGGAAGAGGATTAACACCTACCAAGAAGGTTATCTAACTAAGGATGGCACTCCTAAAGATGAAATTCGACCATCTAGGAAAACCCACTTTTTGGGGTGGTTAAAGACACATGGCCAAATTTGGCCTTCACCCAAAGGTACCCCATGAGGCCTAATAAAAATGCTCTAAAACTGAGTCTAGGAGTTGATTTAACCCTTAGAAAGTCCACCTAAAGTTAACCTATGGGTCAACTCTGAGTTGACCCTCCTTATGGCTCACTATCCTAGATTTCTTGGTATCTTCAAGGATAATTTGAAAATATATCAATTAAACAAAAAGTAAATCTCTCAAAAAGGTGACATGACAATTGCCAACACAACATACAACATGTGTGTCAAGTGACACTACAAAATAATTCCACATCACAAATACACACATGGCATTTGTCCCTTGAATGTTTTAAACAATTTAATAAATACAATTTACACTCATGCAACATTTTACGTTTATGAATAAAATACGATACATACGGGGTGTTGTCTCTCCAAATAAACAACCCCTGGTTTTACGAACGTACATAGGCCTAGGCTTGATTCTCCATAATATTTCCATGGTCATATGGATAATTTCCTGTGCATCTTAATTTAAATATTAGAACTTTCCAATAGCCTCATATAATATTTGTAGTCACATAAATCTGTCCATTTTAATTAAATGAATATTTCGTATTTATTTGATTAAAAATCCACTAGCCATCAGTTAATTAAATTAATATTTAATTAATTCATCTCCAAACATTCTTCTATTAATTAAATAAATTATTCAATTTATTTTAATTAATTCATTAAATCAAATTCCATTCAATTAAATAAATAAAATCTATTTATTTAATTAAATCCTCCCATTCCTCTTTTAAATAAATTAAATAAAACATTTATTTAAATCATTATCCCCCCCCACTTGCATTTTCCTACAAATGCAACTTGCACACATTTATTGGAATAAATGAATTTTTATTTTAATAAAATCCTATTTTTCCCTCACCCACCAAATCCACTTGCAAAATCTAATCCCCTTCTAGATTCTTCTAACCCCTTTCCTAATTAGCCTAATCCATTCCCTAAATATTGTCACATTCCTAAGCAAAGGGAAGTCACTTCTCAAAATCCTCAAAGTCTTGGATAACCATTAAAGGTTTTCAACCTTCAACCACTTAAATCCTCAAAGTCTTTGATAGCCATTAAAGGCTTCCAACTTTCAACCACTTAATCCACAAAGTCTTCAATAACCATTAATGGTTAACCCAAACCCTCCTACATGGTTAAAACATTTGTTTTGACTCAACCTCTACCCAACCCAAGGGTCTCATCAAGCCTTTAATGCTTTGACCATGATTATCTCTTAATCATTTGCACAAAGGTTTATCCTTGGATTAACTCCTAATCCAGTGGGTAATCCTAATTTAGGCTTGACCCTTAGTCTTTAGATAACCATGAGGTCTTCTCAAGCCTTTAATGCCTCCAACCTCTTCTTTCAACCCAACCCTATGTTGACACTTGTCACCATTTCATTGGTGCCAATTGTGCACATGGATCCCCAACTTTCAAGCTTGACCCTTGATTAAACCTTTCAATCCTGGCCATCCATTGCTCCATTTTTCCTATAAATAGAGCCCATTCCTTCATAATCCAGATCCTGAAAACTTGTAAGCATTTAGACTATAGACATTTTAGAGAGCATTTAGCATAGCATAACTAAATCTTGTCTTTTTGGTTAAAATATATCATTTTAGCATAAAAATAGCTTTTTATTTCATATTTGGAGCTATACTACAAATCTCAATCCTCCATAAGCATCCATAGTGCAAAAAGCTGCTGAGAGCTACACTATTTTGGAACTTGGAGAGGAGAGGAACAAGGGAGAAGAAGCTAAGGCCATGCTAAGAGGCAGTTGGAGATGTCTCATGATCTTTGTTTTACTTATTAGATATATTAGCATGTCTCTTTGTGTCTCTTTTGGTATGCCTTCATATGTTTAGTTTTAGATTGACTAACACTAATATTTTGTGTGCTTTTGTGTTATTTGATCATAGACTAACCTTGTGCCATTTAGGAGGGCGTCATTTGGTGAACCCGACGTGAATCGAACACGCAACCTTCTGATCTTTTTTTTGAAAATTAACATTTTTGCTTGTTGAAACTGCCACACAGGTCGCGCTTCGGCGCTACTAAACACGTTTTAGCGCTATCGAAACAATTTCTTTTAGCGCTATTACCCCTAAAATAGCGCTATTGAAAACGTTTTAGCGCTACTGATTCTATTCTGGCGCTTTTGTCACAGTTCTAGCGCTATTGCAACTATTCTGGCGCTTTTGATCTCTCGATTTTCCTATTCTTTAAGCGCTACTGTGTAAAATAGCGCTTCTGCGTCCGCAGACTAGCGCTATTGTATTAATTAGCGCTTCTGTCTAAAAAGCAGAATAACGCTATTGTGACAGAGTGTTGTCCAATTCGCTTTGTAACCAAAAATCAGAATTTAGGCTTGTGTAAGCCCACACTAACATTTGACCATTGACTGTGTGCAGGTTCTAATCTTTTTTGTGTGCAGGGGAAGGAGTTAGTTTAGATGCCTTAAAATTTTTTTTACTTTCTTTCAAAAGTTGGTTAAAGAGAATCCATTTTTCCTTCTTGCACAAGTTAAAATCAACCTCACATTTTATTTTGGAGTGCATAAAATGAACCTCAAACTTGTTTTTGGTGCTTAAAACAAAAATTCATCTTTCTTTATTGCAAGGTAAAAAGAACAACAACTTCCAACATTTGTTTTCTTGCAAGTTAGGAAACACACTTTATTTGGTGCTTAAAACCAAACAATTCCATTTTCTTGCATCAAATCTAAAAAACACAAGCCACACTTCAAATTTTGGTGCAGTTAAAAACTTACAAAACCACTTGTTTTGATTTTTGCAAACAAAATTTCCTTCAAGCAAAACGTGTTTTTCATTAAGTTGACCAGGATTTCCAAATTCTAGATTACAAAACACATTGCCTTTGAAGTTAAAACGAACACCATGACTGTTGGAGCAACATCTCCAAATAGTTAAATCATCTTTGCAAATGCTGGATTAAAAAGAACAAGTGTTTTACGTATCTGGCACGCTTGTGCACAAAATTCAGTCGAGTGGACCTACTTCTAACACACACTATCCTCTCCCTTGGCTCTCGTGGTCCTAGGTGCAAGAGAAAAGTGTTAGTAAGACTCAAATTTTATCTTTTTAAGAGAGGCCTGCCAAGGGATCGATACTCTTGGGAACGACCTCGAGCGGTAAATCCTTCGAGCCGCTATAGAAATCAGGTGAGAGCAAAAACTGTAGCCTTGGGTATAGCTGTTCCTACAGTGTAACTGGCCGAAAGGACAAATGGGCCCCACCACCAGTTACAAGGCTCTTAAGTGAGTCACTGCAAAATGAACTTATGTCCAAAGCCATCGAACATGACTAAACACCTTTAAGTAGTAGCCCACCTGTTCTATTGATTGAGGATATTTGAGGTATAATTTAGTGCAAGAGCATAGAAGGTTTTGCTCCCAAGATACTCACCATACATATTTTCTTGAGTAGAAACATAGCTTTTTGAAAGGTCACTTGTGGCTTGATAAAAGTGGTGACTCCCCCATCATAGGGATCATCTATTTGTTATGCTCGTGCAAGACTTAGTATATCACATCCTTACCTGCCACGGCGGGATTCATAAGGTATGTAGTACCAAAGTCGAAGAAATATCAAGATGTGGGCTAAATTTATCACAACTGGCCATTTGACCATAGGGATAAAAAGTGTTTGAAGTGTGTTCGTTTTACAGACCTAGTGCAAATTGAGCTGACTTCAGGCTTTGGAAATACACCTTAAAATAAATCTAAAGGAAGGGTCAAAAACAAGTCCAAGGATTGGGTTGATCTAGACCCATACTCATTTGTGCTTTTGAGGCTACAATTTTGTGTTTGTGTGCTTGCTTTGTTTTCTTGTCAAAGAAAAATCAGAAAATCAATCCCAAAAACAAAGTATTCATCCAACATCTGTCAACACAACCAAAAATACCAAAAATAAAGTGCAAACAACATAGAGTCACAACTTTTATGACCATTCTTCACATCTTGCGAAAGAAGAAGTGTCATCAGAATATCAACTTGCAAAAAAGACCATTGAGTTCAAAGGCTTTAATCAAAAGGAGGAAATTCTTCTATATCAATCGACAAATCTTTGTCTCCCATAGAGTCTTTCTACATCACATGTGTCTATACCTTCAAGGTAAAACAAATGAGTTTGATTCAGAATCATTGAACCGCAGAGCTTTTATGCAATATAGAGCTCTGAGTTATCACAAAAATCAAGGAGGAAAGATTAATCCCAACTTTTTCCGCAGAGCTTTTATGCAATATTAAACACGTAATCAAGAATACAATTCAATCACTCTGCATAGAATTGACATTATACAATACAATTTGCCACATATCAAAGCAACTCACATAAGCAATTCATCATAATCCTCATAATTTAATCCATTCATAAGATATGCAAACATATTTCTAGCATCATAATAAAGTCCTGCAAATCAAATAATGACATACATCCTCTCAATGTTATCCTATTCTAGAATCATATAAAATTATATACCCATAATGCATAGAAATGAAGCATCATTATACCAATGTTATCCAATTCTTGGGATCATATAAAGTTCTATATCCATAATGCATAAAAATAAAGCATCCATAACATGAAAAAACTAAAATGCTAGGATATGTCGAGGTAGGGCCTCACACCCTCCCCCTCTAGGCATGAGCTTCCTCCTGGAGTTCATCAAAAAGATGAGGGTACTGTGATCTCATATGTGCTGCATCCTCCCATGAAGTTGTAACCTCATCATAGCAATCCCACTGGATGCTAACCTTCTCCAGCTCTTGACCTCGAAGGGCCAACGTCTGGCGAGCCAACTCCACCTGCAAGGCATCCCAATTTAAAATATGAGACTCATCATAGATATACTTCCTCAAAACTGAAACATGAAACACATCATGGATGTGTGACAGGCTAGATGGCAAAGCTAGGTGATAAGCAACTAGTCCTATCCTCTCAATGATCTCAAAAGGTCTGACAAAGAGAGGTGTGAGCTTAGAACCCTTTCCATAACGGATTGGACTCTTATGCGGCCGCACTCTCAGAAAAACTTTGTCCCCAGCCATGTAACTCCGGCCTATCCTCTTTGCATCTGTATACTTATTCTGCCTATCCTATGCCTCTCTAAGGCGTTGTCTAATCAAAATTACTTGCTGCTCCATATCTCGAACCATCTCAGGGCCTATGGCCACTCTATCCTCAATACGGTCCCAACTCAAAGGCGTCCTGCAAGGTCTGCCATACAAAGCCTGAAAAGGTGGCATCCCCAAAGAAGTGAGATGCCCATTATTATAGACAAACTCTACTAAATGAAGGTACTCCTCCCATCTGGTTTGATGATCCATGATGTACATGTAGAGCATATCCTCTAACACCTCGTTAACCTACTTTGTCTGTCCATCCATTTATGGATGATAGGTTGTGTTGAAATTGAGCTTGGTGCCCATTGCTGCCTGTAATGCCTTCCAAAAGGAAGAAGTAAAGAGGGAATCCCTATCATAAATAATCTTGTGAGGAACACCATGAAGCCTGAAAATGTCTCACAAGAACACCTGTGCCACTACTAGTGTTGTGAAGGTAGTCTAGACTGGTGAGAAGTGGGCCACTTTGGTCAACTTGTCAACTGTAACCAAGATAGAATCATGGTGGCGAGATGACATGGGAAGACCAATGATGAAATCCATGGATATAGTATCCCACTTCCACTCTAGTATAGTATGAGACTGGAGCAACCCACCTGGATGGTGGTGCTCTGCCTTGACTCTCTAAGACTCAAGGCATCAGGCTACTAACTCACCGATAAGTTGCCGCATACCTGGCCAATGATATAATTGTCTCAAGTCTGCATGCATCTTCTTAACCCCGGGATGCGCTGCATAAGGAGCTTTGTGAGCCTCCATGATAATGAACTCTCGCAATCCCTCAGGAGAAGGTACATAGATGTGCCCTCTATGGTGTAATAGTCCATCGGACTCTAAAGAGTAATCCACATACCTCCCCTCTAGGGTCTCCTGAGATCGAATCCTCTGACAAACCTCTATATACCATCCATCCTCTGGCAATCGCTGCAATATATAGTCTCTAAAATCTGTGCTCATAGATATGGAGTATACCTCATGTCGTCTCCTACTAAAAGCATCTGCGACTACGTTGTCCTTCCCTTTGATGTAGTGGACATCAAAATCATACTCGCAAAGGAACTCCATCCATCTCCTCTGACGGGCATTAAGATTAGGCTGGGTGAAGATGTACTACAAACTCTGATGGTCTGAATGAAGCTCCAAGTGATGACTCAAAAGGAAGTGTCTCCACCTCACAAGTGCATGTACTAATACTGCAAGCTCTAGGTCGTGTGTAGGGTAGTTAAGCTTGTGAGTCTTAAACTTCCTAGACTCGTAAGCTATAACTCAACCCTCCTACATAAGGACTGCTCCTAATCCATCCAAGGAAGCATCTGTGCATACCATGAAATCAGTCGTGGGGTCTGGCACAATGAGGATAGGTGCACTAGTGAGTGCCCTTTTCAGATCCTGAAAAGCCCTCTCACACCTCTCTGTCCATTCGAATTTCTTTCCCTTTCGCTGGAGGGATGTAATGGGGTGTGCAACTCTGGAAAATCCCTCAATGAAGCATTTGTAGTATCCTGCTAAAACCATGAAGCTCTTGACCTCTATCACACTGGTTGGCATTGGCCAATCCATTATAGCTCTGATCTTTGATGGGTCAACTAAGATCCCATCACCGGATATAACATGCCCAAGCTACTTGACCTCTAATCTAAAGAAAGCACACTTTGACAAACTGTTGAACAATTGGTTGTCCCTCAAACACTGTAAAACTTGCCTCAAATGCTCCTTATGCTCCTTCTCATTTTGAGAATATATCAATATGTCATCGAGGAACACAATCACAAATCAGTCAAGGAAAGTGCAGAATACCCCATTCATAAGACTCATGAATACAGCTGGATCATTTGTAAGACCGAATGGGACCACAATGAACTCATAGTGGCCATATATGGTACGAAAACTGGTCTTATGGATATCACTCTCCATAATCCTCAACTGGTGATACCCTGACTTCAGATCTATTGTGGAAAACACTTTAGCACCCTGAAGCTGATCAAACAAGTCATCGATCCTGAGCAAGGGATAATAGTTCTTGATGATTACTTTGTTTAGTTGCCTGAAATCCTTGCATAACCGAAGGGACCCGTCCTTCTTCTTCATGAAGATGAGTGGTACACCCCAAGGGGAGACGCTAGGATGAATGTGACCCTTCTCTAAGAGTTCCTCTAGTTGCATCTTGAGCTCATTAAGCTCATGTGTGGTCATCCTATAAGGTGCTCTCAAAACTAGTTCGGCTCCTGGTACCAGATCTATGTGGAAGTCAATCTCTCTGCTAGGTGGCATACCAGGTAGCTTGGCTGGAAACACATCTGCAAATGCCCCAAGGATGGGATGATCATCTATGGAAGGTTCCTTCTCATTTTCTTCCTCTCTATCACTGATGGTGATAGCAAACAACTGGCATCCCTTTCACATGCTCCGCTTCAGCTACATAGCGGAAATCATATGAAGAGACACAGGCCTCTGAATCCTAGCGATTACTATGGGAGCACCATGATCATCCTCGCACTCGATCTTTTTCAAGCGAAAATCCATCTTGGCTCTATGGGTGTAAAGCCAATCTATGCCAAGTATGACGCCATAAGATCTGAGTGGTGTAACTCTAAGGTCTACTAGGGTGGTGGTATTACCAATCTGGAGTGGACATCCCCTAACCTTTGAATCCACTGACACTCTAGCCCCTGATGCTAACTCCACTTCCCAATTGACACCTTGCCTAACTGCCACTAGCCCACAACGCTCCACAACCAATGGAGATATAAAAGAGTCAATCGCTCTTGAGTCAAATAATATAGAAATACCGATACCTCTGATCATACCTGTAGCCTCAATGATTGTGGCCTGGTGCTCTGCCTAGTGGTTGTCAATCGCTGCGAAGACCCTATGGGACTTGCCCATATCTCCAACTATAGGCTCTGATGCTACCATCCTCTAATTACCTGCCATCTGACCCTGCAAACACTCTCTCACCATGTGCCCCATGGCTCCACCCTGAGGCCTAGAGTAAGGCTTCCCACCTGTCCTGCTCAAACCACTATACCCACCCCTGGAGGACTGTTGAGTTCATGTCGGAGCTGTGTATGTACCTTGTGCTCTCTGGTCATGTCTAGGACCTTGTGACTTCTACTGCTTGGGCTTAAATCCCTACTGTCCTTGAGGGGGCCTCTGCCTTTGACTTTGATGTGACTGCGATGGAGGAGGGGGGTTTTAGGACCCTGATGCATTTTTGTGGTTGCCTTTCCAGTGGGGTTTCTAAAACCTGAAAGATTGGGTGTCGGGTTTCGGTTTTGAAACTGATCCCTCGTGTCCTGTGGCCTGACCTGAATCTCCTCGGCTATCAAGGCCTTCTCCATGGCAACCTGAAGGCTCCCTTGAGCAGTCATCCTCACCGGTCCTGCTATCCCAACATTAAGTCCCTTGATAAATCGGTTGACGAGAAGCTTCTCGTCCTTCAGGTAGTCTACATAAGGTAGGAGCTCAATGAACTTGCTCTCGTACTGGGTCACTAAGAGACCCTTCTACTAGAGGTCGTGTAACTCATCTATCCTATGCTGCCTGAAGTGCTTTGACAGGTATCTCTCCCTGAACCTCTCTATGAAGGTCTCCCATGTGAGGGTGTCTGCAGTTAGATCACACTTGAATTCCTCCTGTTTCCACCATGTGGAGGTCGTCAATCTCAAAAGGTAGACTACAACTTGTGCCTTTAGATTGCTTTCATAAGAACGCAATGCGAAGCACCAACCTAGCCTCAAAAGCCAAGCCTCAGCTTCTACCCCATCGGTAGATCCCCCAAAAGATGGTGGCTGGAGGCACAAAACCTCTCTGATCAGATCCCCTGGTTCTCGACGTGTCCTCTCAATATAAACAGGTGTGGCTACTGGAGGTGGTCCAAGTAGATGAACAGACTCAATCTCATGCTCATCCTGTCCCTCTAAGGAATTAGGAGGTGGACTCCTACTCCGTTACCTATCTTCTGATCTAAGGCTCCTTGAGTTCTAGTTTTCTGCATGACGGTCTACTGCTAGAAGCCTATCCTGCACTATCCCAATCAGGTTCTGAAGTGCTAATAAGATGTCTCGGTTTGGGTCAACCAGTGGTTCAAGAGGGGCCGTTGGGTTCCCTTCCAAAACCGATTTCTCCCTGACAACATCTTCGCATGCCATATGTGTATGCTTAGGACCCCTTCCGCACTTGCAAGCTTGTCGCATAGTCGGAGGCATCCTTATGAGATAATCAAATAAAAATAAAATAAATAAATAATTTTTTTGCGGAAAAATTTACTAAATTAAATAATTAAACTGAAACGTAATGCAGAAAGGTTCCTATTGTTGGAAACCTGGCTCTGATACCAAAATGTCGTGCCCAAACTTTTGGGCAAAAAACAAAACAACAATTTTTTTTTTTAAAACACCTAAACTCTCAAAATAGTGTACACTATAAGGAAAACAATTGAATTCTATCTTAACTAAGTTGTAAATGGAAATGTTTACTAACATTGGGTTAGCTAACTCACATCAAAAGGGCGACATTAAAATGAGGGCTAATTATTCCCTAAGAGGGTCCTCGCAATCTTACTAGTTAATTTAATCAGCCTAATTAATTTGTTGCTAATTAAAGTCGAGGGATATCTAGATATCTCAAATGCATTTAAATTATGCCAGGCTAATTTAATGATGATGAGGATATCTTAAATTAAAAATTTAATTAATCGAGTGCACACAAAATTCATTATTTAAATCTAACCAGTAAGGGTTCAAATTCAATAATGTCATTTGCCAAATAAATCTAATTTTATACTATAGTCAATTTTAATTTCCCCTAAATCTTCAAATTTGACGATTTAAATAATCTGGCCAATAGTGGCCTCATAGGTTAAAAATTTGTTTAAATTAATTAATAATTCGCGTTTACAAATTTTCCCCAAATTAATTTCCACTTGACGTCCATATTTAATTAAATACAAAAATTATCTAAGAAATATCCTTATTAAAATTCCTCGATTTGAGAACTATATAAAATTTAATAACATAAATTTAAATAGGTCAATTTATATACATCTAAACAAATTGGGTGAACTATTTTATATTCTAACCTATTTATACATGTATATTTCTTTTAATAAAAAGAACCATCTACGCCCATTAAATATTATAATGCAACTATTAAATAACCCTAAATTTTAAGTTAAAATTTAAAAACGTAATTCAAATTCCCTCCCACTATTTTTACATGCAAACCCTAACCCATATATGGGCTAGGGTTGCATTTTTATTATACTCTGTTATTTTAAATGCTAACCCTAATCTCGAAATTGGGTTAGGGTTGCATTTTTTTATCAAGCATTCTTTTCTTTATTTGTTTTTGCCCTAACCCAAAATGGGTTAGGGTTTGTTATATTTTATTTTATTTTGAGTGGTGTGTGTGTATTGTGTATTATGCAGGGCCGAACTAGAACAAGGTGGTGACCGATTTAGGGCAAGGTGGTGGCCGAATTAAAGGGCGAAGGCCAAGAGAAGGTCGGGTTTCACAATGCGGGGCTCCCCCCCGGACGCCACTGTGCGTATACACAGTGGCAGGTGGTGTCGTCCACTATGTGCACCCACTGTGGCGGTCGGTGTCGTCCACTGTGTGTAAGCATAGTGGCGGTCGCGGGCCGTCCACTGTGTCTACACATAGTGGCGGCACCTCCCACGTCATCCACTGTGTTAACACACAGTGGTTCGGCCCTATGCCCCTAATTTTTTTGTTTGTTTTTTTTCTTTCCTATTTACAATGTTTCAAAAGTGAATATATATATATATATATATAAACAGATTCAAACATATATCTTTGTTATATTTATGTGCTTTTTTAAATATATATATATATATATATATATGCATATCCAAACTCTTAGGGTTAGGATCTTTTTTTTTGAAGGAAGAAATTTATACATAATTATGCAGGAATGTTAGAAATGTACAGGCGGCCCTTAGATAGATATAGTTATATAATTTTTTTTTGAAAAGATTTATCTAACATGAATAGACTAACTTATATCCTCATGCCTAAGACTAAATCTACAATATTTTCTTTTTTTTAAAACAGCAGTACATTTTATGATAGTAATGATAGCAGCAAGCTTAAAAAACTTTAACTAGGTTTATTTATTATTTATGTTTTGTTTATACATTAATTTTCTGCAATGAATAAACATGAATAAAAATGACAGTAATAAATTTGATTGTAGGAGCACTTTTAACTTCACTTAGATATCTATAGGGAAAGTAAAATTTTACATGATTCTACTTTAGCTTTTTGTGTTTTTTTGGTTCTAAGTAAAATAAAATGATAGTAGTAAATACATTTGTACCAACATATAAATAGCACATAAAATACTTAAAACACATTTCATTTCTTTTTCTGCATTTTTTTTTATATAAATTGCAGAGATAAATAACAACAGATTTCAGTATAAGACAAAATTAAATAAGAATAACAGCAGCATAATATATTACAGGTTTTAAATAAAAATACTTTTCATATATAAATGTATGAACTCAAGTTGTCAATCTTACAAATGGGTTAAATACCCAATTAGTCTCTCATTCCTAATGAATGAGGACTTAACTAAATAACACATTTCTTTCTTTAAAATAATTACAATAAATACATCTTTATTTCTTTCTTTCTGCAACTAAGTAAAATCTGCAACTCCTAGCTTTCTTTCCTCTTTCCAAGCAACCTGCATACAAAACACAAGGTTGTGACCATGGGGTGCTCACCTCCTAGCCTTGGCTTACTAGAAGCCACCCCCGAGCTTGGAGAACCAAGTCCTAGATGGGTTACACTCAAGAAAACACAAACAAGCAAGGGGAAAAACACAACAAACACATTCCCATTCCCAAGGCTGAAACTTCATCACATGTTGTGATGTTTTACTAGGGTGGAAGTGGACCAAGTACCTTTGAGGAGATCTTCTAGATAGTAACTCACAACCAACTCATGGCATCCAAGAAACACAACAAAATTCATCTTAACCCCCAATCCTTATGACCCCCAAAGGGATACCTGCCATATTTTCTCCCCTTATAACCCTCGAATGCATAAACAAAACTATGCAGCAAGGGTCACATGGACAACCCTTGAGATCACTCTCATGATGAGAGCCTCTCACTCTAAGCCTGTCAAACTCCTTCCACCCCCAAGACCATTTTGCCCTCCCAAAGGTAAGATAGTCTTGGATACTCCCAAAACACAACAAAATGCATAAATAGAAATAGGAAAAGAATCATATAAAGCTTTCACAAATATAATGCAAGGAAGGATACAACATTTACATTCAAGCATCCTACATACAAATTTCAAATAAACAAGTAAGAAAAACACCAACCTTGAATCTTCCAAGGGGTTTTCTAGGGATAGCTTGGAGAAGAGAAGCCAAATCCACAAAATGTTTTTGCAACACTTAGCCAAATTTCCTACTCTCAAACTGGTTTTTCCTCCAAAAATTGTCCAAAATATCCAAAGGTGGAGAGTGGGTGATTAGCTCACTAAACCTCAATCTCTAGCCTAAGAAGGGTTCTCTCACTCCTTCCAACCTCTTGGATAGAGTGAGAGACTCCCATTGGTTGGATTTCCCTAGGTCTTACACACTCCCTAACCAAGGCACCTCAAGAAGAGGAATGGAATGGAGAAGAGGAATAACACCTACCAAGAAGGTTATCTAACCAAGGATGGCACTCCTAAAGATGAAATTCGACCATCTAGGAAAACCCACCTTTTTGGGTGGTTAAACAAGCCCTAGGGGAAAGACACATGGCCAAATTTGGCCTTCACCCATGGGTACCCCATGAGGCCTAATAAAAATGCTCTAAAACTGACTCTAGGAGTTGATTTAACCCTTAGAAAGTTCACCTAAAGTTAACCTACGGGTCAACTCTGAGTTGACCCTCCTTATGGCTCACTATCCTAGATTTCTTGGTATCTTCAAGGATAATTTGAAAATACATCAATTAAACAAAAAGTAAATCTCTCAAAAAGGTGACATGACAATTGCCAACACAACATACAACATGTGTGTCAAGTGACACTACAAAATAATTCCACATCACAAATACACACATGGCAATTGTCCCTTGAATGTTTTAAACAATTTAATAAATACAATTTACACTCATGCAACATTTTATGTTTACGAATAAAATATGATACATACGGGGTGTTGTCTCTCCAAATAGACAACCCCTGGTTTTATGAACGTACATAGGCCTAGGCTTGATTCTCCGTTATATTTTAATGGTCACATGGATAATTTCCTGCGCATCTCAATTTAAACATTAGTACTTTCCAATAGCCTCATATAATATTAAACACATAATCAAGAATACAATTCAATCACTTTGCATAGAATTGACATTATAAAATACAATTTGCCACATATCAAAGCAATTCACATAAGCAATTCATCATAATCCTCATAATTTAATCCATTCATAAGATATGCAAACATATTTCTAGCATCATAATAAAGTCCTGCAAATCAAATAATGACATACATCCTCTCAATGTTATCCTATTCTAGAATCATATAAAATTCTATACCCATAATGCATAGAAATGAAGCATCATTATACCAATGTTATCCAATTCTTGGGATCATATAAAGTTCTATATCCATAATGCATAAAAATAAAGCATCCATAATAGTTCCAACATGAAAACACTGAAATGCTAGGATGGGTCGGGGTAGGGCCTCACAATCTTGTTGAGGTTATAAGTAATAACATTAAGGTACCCTAGGGAAAGTGGTGCAGGAGCACCCAAAGACACAAATGAAGCCTAAAAGAGTCTAATATCACCCATTAGGTGAAAATGATCATATGTAGTAGGTTGATAGGTTTGTGAGTCAATAAGACCCAATTGATGTAAACCATTGTCATGGTTGCATTTTATAAGCCACCATGAAAAAATTACCATGTGGGTCAGTAGGAGTCTAGACATGAGTCAGGAAAATAGATATTAGTCTTAGAAACATTAGACCAATCCTTGGAATAGGCTGAATACACCTTGGAGTTTCCAAATTGGAAAAGTGAAAGTTGACAACTTTTGTTTTCATTGCAAAATGTTGTAAAAAAAAGTGGTAACTAATCCTCCAATGGTTCCAAAGTTGAAAAGAGGTTGGAAACCATTAGGGAGGATATATTATGCCCATTTGGATCTATTCCAGAGTTGTTGTTGTTGTTTTTGTTGAAGTTGTTGAAATTGGTAGTGTTTTAGAGTTTGGAGCAATACAATATATTTGGAGTTTCCTGAAATTTTGCGTGTTTGATGTTCATTTTTGACCGATACGGATTGGTGGATGCTTAAAATTAATTGAATGAGTTAGGGAAGTCTCTTAAATTTCATTTGAATTAATTTTGAGGTCTTGTAACAATCGGGTTGGAGAGATCCATCAAAATATAACCGGATTGGTCACAAACCCTATCGACACCTAGGGTTTCACTGTAAAGATGCTCTTAATCTGATATTTTCACTAGAGGACCATAAAACCTATGGGAAAATGTTAGAGGGACCATTGTACCATAATATTTTTTTGTTGGTTTATAGGGAGGCTCCAAGCCCGAAGAGATTGAACGGACCCTAGGCGGGCATCTCTATGTGACCGCTTGAACTGTAGAAGTGAAAATCACTTGCAGTAGACAAAGAAGATGGGATCAAGTCTAGAAACCTTGGATTTAGTGGTTTGACACCTTACTCCACCTTGCAGGAGTTTTGGTTTAGTTGAGGGACTAATACAAGGGGTACTTGCTTTGTAAATTAGGCCTAATTGGCTTAATTAGGTCTGAAAGGACAATAAGGATATAGACCTTTCAAACTTGTGGTTAGAGTCTAAGACTTTAGGGAATTGTGTAACTTGATAAAGGGTATCTGAATCTTCCTTTAGTTTTTCTTTTCCTTTTTAATTTTATTAAGTTGTGTGTGGAGAACTTAACCAATAGGGCTACTAGTCTATCGGTAGGGCTACTAGACAAATAGGATAGTTGTGAGACAAGTACCCCCTAACCCATTTGATAGTCAGACCTTATGGATGTTTTGTGTTGTTTGGACCACCAATAGACAAAAAATCCAATAGGTTTTCATCCCACTAGTACTGGAAGATTGTCTCCCATTCACACAAGGGTAGAGTGTTTTCATCCTACTGGTACTAGAAGATACTAAACCGATATGGATCCGGTCACACAAATTGTTGTGTGAGTTGAGTACTTGGTAGGTATGTTGTTTGACACCTTGAACAAACAAAACAATTTTATTTGGACATAGTAGTTATGGGTGAGAGAAGGTTATCACCTAGTTTATTGACTAGCTTTGCATTAGAAAGATTAATTATAGAGCTGTGTTTATTTATGCTTACATATAGTACTTTTATGTTTATGTTCATGATGAAAACATGTATATCTTGTTAATGGATGATAAATGTATATGATAAATCAGTTGAATATGTTGTATTAAGAGATGTTTTTTTTTAAATTCTCTATTTGCATATTAGATTGTTAGTTTCATTAGGGTATTTTGGCAAACATTACATTCTGGGTGGTGAAGCAATTTTTACAAGAGCGGTAGAGGAAAGGGTGAAAATAGAGTGTGCAAGTGTAGTGGTGAGTGAATGTTGGGAATATGATTCTTGATACAGGAAGATGGGTCACAGTGAGTTAATTGTACAGTGAGTTAATTGTAATAAAGGGGAAGATGGGAGTGTAATTGTAGACACCTAAAATTGTCTTGTCTAATTAAATAAATATTTTATTTATTTAATTATTTTATCCTAAGTCTTATATTAATTATATAAACTTTTATTTATTTAATTAAATCATGAGCCATTTTTTACCCATGACACATGTCATTCATCTCTTAATTCTTCCCCTACCTACCCCCTTTATCATTTAATTATTTCCTATACCTATCCTTTAATATTATCCAACTATTTATCTTTACACCTCTTAATCTTATCCCTCCATTTCTTACAGTGCTCTTTATATAAGAGGATTCCCTCTTCCTTTACAACCCTAATCAATGTGTCTAATCAATCACTTAAGGATATAATCGATATTATGTAATCAAGTCTTCTTGCGATCAAACTATCAACCATAATCCATTCTTTGTTGATCTCTTGTGCACACACAAAATCTGAGAGAAAATATATCAAACAAGATCAATGGAGATAGGAATAAATGGAGATTTAATCCCTACTAGACATGTGAATGGTATATCTAGCTTTGTTTTATTGATTTGCATGATCTTAGGTATCTTCATTTGTGTATGGTGGATTCTTTTCATTGTTAGTCTAGGGTTTTGTGGTTGGATCTTTGTTAGTCTTTCAATATTATTATTTTCATCATCCATTTTCACCATATACATTTTGTCACTCCCGGTGGGAATCTTGTCCCTTTTATTTTGACATATTGTTTGCAAATTTGTGTTTTTGAAAGTTGCAGGTTTGACATTGCAGTGATTATGTGATTTTCCATGTCTGCAACTAATAAAATCATGTATGTGATAGTTTTGCATTCATTTTTCATTTTGATATTTGTTTGCAGATCACATATCCCAAAATTGCATCTATGACCTTTCTAACCGCATTTTTTATTTATTTTCGCGTCTGTGTCTTATGTTTTCGCGTTTGTGTTTTTGCAGGTCATGTTGTTGTTTTACAGGTTAGGTTTCTCTATAATCATGTTTGTGGCGGGTGTTTCCATGTTTTAGCTCAGAAATCATGTTTGTGCATCATTCTATTGCGTCTATGTTTTTTGTTGTTTTGCAGGCCCGGGTTTTCTTAGATTGCATCTAGGTGCTTTATTTTGGCATCTGTGTCATATTTTCACGTCTATGACTGCTATAACTCCATTTCTGTTTTTCAGATTTTTATTTCACTTTTCATTTTGGGTTTTTAGATTTTGGCCTAACCCATTTTTATCACACTAACAAAGTGGTGCAGTTGTTTGAAAAGGAGAAAAACGTTTGCCGAAGGCCCCTATTTCACAAATTCATCTGGGATTTCTAAAATTTACCTAACTTGTGTGCTTGCAGAAGGGATATCATTTCAAAACTACTAACAAACTTGCTACAAGACCTTTGGCACAGATTTTGATTTTGAAATTGCTTTCTTTGTCTTCTTTGGTTTACCAAACACTTCAATTGGTGCTCTAAAATTAACAAGTGTCTTTTGTGTCTTGATAAATAGGCTCTTTTTGTCTTACCTTTTAGAGGGTCTACCTCTTGAGTATCCCATAAGGCCAAGTGAGAGGGAATGACCCAAGTGGTAACTAGCTAAAGCCAAGCTATTCCAAACCACTATAAATAAAAGTGTTTGTGACAAACGTTGCAAGAAATGTGTGTTACATGTTGCTATAATGGCGTTATGACTCCCCATAAACCTTATAGAGTCTAACCTCTATAGGCTGGGAGGCCTTCCATTTAATGTAGCATAACACATTGTTGATCATGGCCACCCAAATGGATGCCCTTACTAGACACCTTTTTGTGTTAGAATCCAAAAACCTTCTAGTTGTTGGTACAAGAGGTCATACCTCTGATGACCTCTCACACTCTTAGGGTTCTTAGTAGAGATACAAAGTTTGCCACATGAATTTTTAGTGGGGACTAGTTGTAGAACACAATATTTCACTAAGAGGGGGGGTGAATCAGTGATTTCAAACAAATTACAACTATGTGTGTGCAACCGGTAAAGTAATGAAAACACTAGTAATCAAACACATGAGGAATGCATCTCACAACACCAGATATATGAGGAAAACCCAATGTATAAATACCACAAACCATATCAAATCTGATCAGATTTCTTCTCCAAGATGATAACCTACAACAAAAAAATACCGCACTACCATATTTTTTTTCTTGCAATACATATTTACTATATTTAGCAAACAACAACCCTTCTTTTGTCAATCACATTAAATGGTCTAGTAGTTTCCTTCTCTTGGTCGACAAGATGATCATATGTCCTACTTCGATCAAGATGTCAAATAATCAAATCTTTGTCCTTTGAACTGCTTTGAGTCACAATCTCCTATGACTCCTCTGTGATTTTCACAGTCTTCATTTAATGCAGACTTAGTTGCCAATCACCTCACCAACGTAATCTTCACAACTACATGTTAGCCACCTAGATCCAACGTGTCATCATCACTGGCATCCACCTTAGTTCATTGTATCAGTTTAGTCTAATGCACCAACCAAAAAACACACTACCGGTTTTCACCTTATGCTACCGGTCTTCTTTCCCTACTGGTCATTCAATGACCAGTCAACCCTTGTATCATCTCTTCATTATTCTGCCAGTTACATCAAGCTAACTTGGATTTATCTCAGTTATGTGTTCACACTCTATGTGATCCAATAATCATTCACTCTGTTAGTTTGTCTTTTTCTTGTTCATACATGCTCACTGGTGGCCTTGTTTACTGGTTGATACTACACCTTCCTGCATACCAGTTGACAATACAAACATGTTGATCATGCTATACCAGTTGACATAACTAGTCTTACCTTTAGTTGTCTCTATGCTTACTCACTGGTGAATATCCATATCGGTAACATCTTCTACGTGCATCTTGCATAAACCTTGCATATTGATAGCCATTCATATTGGTGAATACATACCGGTTGACATCAATGACAATGTAATGCCAACAATCTCCCCCTTTGGCATTGATGTCAACACACTCTGCATTTCTTCAACCGATTCATTATCCTTTCTCCCTCTTTGACAAAAATTACAAAGGGTACTAACAGTATCCATTATCCACTATCATACCCGTTCCTTCTCTACCATCCAGTATCCTCTATCTTTCTGCCTTTTTCTGGTATAGCAAATCATAAAACTTTGCAATACTCAACTGATACAATCTCCCCATGTGTCCTTCACATGGTCCAAGAGTAAAAAAGGTATGGCAGTGAACTCCCCTTTAACCATAGGTCTCCATGTACATTTAAGTGTATGAAGCGGGTGACACAAATCCTAACTTGTGTCTCAGATACTCAAATGTGCTTACCGATAGAGGTTTGGTGAAGATATAAGCCACATGTTCATCTGTAGGGACATATTCTACCTTAACTGCCTAATCTGCCACCTTCTCTCTAAGAAAATGATATTTTATGGAAATTTTCTTTGTCCTTGAGTGCACAACCGGGTTCTTTGATATGTCAATTTCCCTTGAATTGTCACATCGGATGGAAATGGGGTCAAAAATTTCTACCTAAATATCCTTGAGCATCTTCTTCATCCATAAAACCCGAGAACAACATGTGGCAGCAACAATACATTCTACTTCAGTAGTAGATAGGGAGGTTGAATATTGCTTCTTGTTGTCCCATGAGACCAACCACTTACCTAGGAAGAATGCACCACCACTTGTGCTCTTCCGGTCATCAATGCAGCCTGCCCAATTAGCATTTGTGTAGGATTGTAAGGTAAAAAATACTTGCTTAGGATACCATATTCCATAATCAAGTGTCCCTTGTAGATACCAAAATATCCTCCTGACTGCATTCACATGTGATTGTTTGGGGGTAGCTTGAAATATAGCCACCATGCATACTGCCTGCACTATATCCGGTCTAGAAGTAGTAAGATATAACAAACTGCCAATCATGGTTCTATACAATGTTTGATCCACTACCAGTGACTCATCAACCTTGCTCAACTTTCAACCGGTCACCATGATGGGGGTACTTACCGGTTTGTTGTCTTCCATCTGAAACTTCTTCCACATACCTCTAGCATACTTGGTTTGAGAGATAAATATCCCTTTACCTTGCTGTGAAATCTACAAACCAAGAAAGTATGACAACTCTCCAAGAATTGACATCTCAAATTCTGACTTCATCTGATCAGCAAAGTCTTTTTACAAAGTGTCCTTGTTTCCTCCAAAAATTATGTCATCCACATAAACAACCACAATAATCATGTGGTTTCCATCTGCTTTAATGTACATATTATTGTCTGCATTTCCCTTTTTGAAACCCTTCTCTTTTAGATACTTATCTAGCCTTGAGTACCATGCTCTTGGATCTTATTTCAAACCATACAATGCCTTCTTCAACTGGCACACAAAGGTTTCATCATCATGCATCAAAAAACATTCTGGTTGTTCTATGTAAACTTCTTCTAAATTATCATTTAAGAAAGTAGATTTAACATCCATTTGATATACCTTAAGTCCTTTGTAGGCAGAGAATGCTAAAAAAATTCTAATGGCTTCAAGTCTTGCAATCGATGCATATGTTTCTTCAAAATCTATTCCTTCTACTTGGGAATACCCTTTGCACACTAACCTTCCTTTACGCCTAACAATCTTACCTTCTTCATTCATTTTGTTTTGGTAGACCCACTTTGTGCCAATGATATTCTTATCTGTCGGTCTAGGAACTAACTCCCAAGTTTTGTTCTTTTCAATTTGATGCAACTCTTCTTCCATTGCATCCATCCATTTCTGACTTTTGTTGGACTCATTAAATGTTTTGGGTTCCATTTCAGTCATGGGGTAGAAATTGACTTGTTCATCATTCTGGGCATGTCTTCTTCTTATCTGCACACCATCATTCTTATTACCTAAAATCTGATCTTCTGAGTGATTTTTTTACACATATCGGTTGGGGGACTTTTTTGATGCTTCTTTCGGTTCACTGTTAGTCTGAACTTCATCTTCATCACCGGTGTCATCATACCAGTTTACTTGTGTTTGCCTTCCTTTATGCATATCTTCATCAAATCTTAAATGCACACTCTCAATGACTCTTCTTAGTCTTTTGTTGTGGCATTTGTAGGCTTTTCTATGAGTTGATTAGCCCAAGAAGATACCTTCATCACTCCTAGAATCAAAGTTACCTAAGCCATCCTGATCTCTTTTGATGAAGCATTTATTTCCAAACACTTTGAAGTATTTAACTGATGGTTTTCGGTCATACCAAAGCTCATAAGGTATCATTCTATTGTTTGTTCTTAGTTGAACCCAGTTCAAAGTATATACAACAATGTGAATTTCTTCCTTCCAATATATATCTAGTATGTTTGCCTCATTTAGCATGGTTCTTGCCATCTCCTTGACAGTCCAGTTTTTCCTTTCTACAACACCATTTGTTGAGGTGTCCTTGGAGCTGAATACTATCTTCTTATTACATGTCTCTCATAGTAATCTTCAAACTCATTTGATGTGAACTCTCCACCCCGGTCTGATCTTAGGCATTTCAAATTGCATCAACTTTCCCTCTCAACCATCTTCTAGAAAATATTGAATCTTTCAAAGGCTTGAGATTTGTCTTGTAGGAAAGTGACCCATGTCATTCTTGAAAAGTCATCAATGAGGAGCAAGTATCTTTCATCGGCTAGAGCTCTTATTCTAGTTGGTCCACATAGATAAGTATGCACCAGTTCCCAGTTCAAGTGGCCTTGAAGTATTATGTTATGTAGTCTTGAAGCTCACCTTAGTCTTCTTTCCTCTTACACATTCATCACAAAATGTTCTTACCGGTTTGATGATGGGTGGTATATTTCTCACAGAGCCCTTTTTGCTTACTATAACCAAATTTTCAAAATTTATGTGGTCTAATCTCCTGTGTCATAGCTAGCTCTCATCCACTTGTCTCATCATGCATTGGGACTCAAAGCATTCCTTCAGATTGTACACATTTCCATCTGTCCTTTTTCCTTATGCTACAATATGATCGGTACTGTCTTTTCTTATCTGGCAACTGCTAGAGTCAAAAGTGAATTTGTAACGTTTATCACGCATTTGACTCACACTTGGTAAGTTGTTCTTTAAAACTTCCACATAATATACATCACAGGCCTTCAATTTTCCATCTATGTTTAGAGTACCTTTTTCTTTTATTTTTATGGAAGAGTTGTCTCCAAATCTTACCGAACCTCCATTTCAATCTTCAATCTTAATAAATTTATTTTTGTCACCAGTCATGTTATTGGAACATCCATTGTCTACAACCCATAAGTTTCTTCTCTTTGCATGTAGGGTAGTCTGCACAATCAGACTTGATTATGCATTATTCTTGTCCTTCTCAACCCAAATCGGGTTGGCTTCTTTCTTCTTGTTTTCTGCAATTTCATGTTCTCATTTTGTTACCGGTATTTGATCAGGTGTTGACTTCTTTTTCTTGGTTATTCCGAGTTTGCAATTTTTTGCAATGTGCCCAAACCTTTTACAATTATAACACTTTACATTGACATTAAATGATGAGTTTGAAAAACTATTGTAGGATATCGGTAGACTTTTCCTACATTCAAAAATCCTATGACATAATTCATTGCACTGATAACATATGACGTTCATCTCCTGGAGTGCAGCAAAATAATTTCTACTTTCAAAACTAACTGGGGGCTTATTCATCAGTCTACAATCAGCAACTCTATGTCCAAACTTATTACACTGGTAGCAATAACCATAGAATTTGGGTACATACCAGTCTTGTTGCTTTGGACCGGAAAACCTTGGTCTCACCAGATGCATTCCTCTCATGTTGTTGTCTCCAGTGAATCCTTCATTTTGTACCTTGGTCTTTCCTTTATGATTTCATGCATACCGATTTAGTGTGTGAGTATTCCAGTTCACAGGCTGATTTCTTGTAGCTTCAAGATAGGTCTTCTTTCTAGTATCTCTACTGACTGTAAAGATTTGTTTCTCTTTACTTTCACTTGAGGAACTGAATTGTATCTCCTTGTTAGATGTGTCTTTGTTGTTTGAATTTTTTCCTTCTTCAAATCCTATATCACCAGTATCTTTTAAAATCTTTTGTTTGCTCAACATCTTGTCTAAGGATTCAGTGGTGCCCTCATACTTGCTTCTCATATTCAATTCATCCTTTCTCTTTTCAAGCTCCTTTCTGATCCTTACAATCTCTTCTTCTAACTTTTGATGTTCCTTCTCCTTCTTTGATGCATCATAGCATGTGACCTCATATGTACGTTTAGTTTCTTCCAACTGGAGCTTTAGATCAGATATTATCTTCTTGGATTCCTCCAAAGATTTCTCCAGTTGTTCTTGTTCTTATACAACATCATGTTTAACCTTCTTAATTTCTCTTCTTGTTTTCTTCAACTCCTCAAGCACACTTATGAGCTCACCTTCCAAGTCCACTTTAGCTTCAATGTCTTCATCTTCCTCATCTTCATCAATCGATTCACCTAGTTCCATAAAGAGATTAACTTATCTTTCATCCTTATGGCAGTCATCTTCTAATGCACTTTCTTCATCTGTGGCATCATCTTCAAAGGTATATAGACCATTTTTCTTTCGGTAGCTTCTTCTTTATTTCTGATAGACCTTCTTCTCTCTAACTTTACCATAAGATCTGTCAGAGCTTCTTTTCTCATCTCCACCGGTTTCACCATAGGGATCCTCTTTTGAGATTTCTTAAAAAGTTTTCAACTTCAGTATCCGAATATCCACTAGATTCTCTATGAGCACTTTCTTCCTTACCCTTTTTGGTGGAGTTGAAGGCAACTTCTTTCTTGGAAGTTCCTTCACCAGTTGTCCTCATCTCATAAGCAGTTAGAGAGCCAAAAAACTCATCCATTGAAAATCTTTTTTCAGATCCTTGGCTTCCTCTATAACAGAGACCTTAGTATCATACTTAGATGTGAGTGATCTAAGCACATTTTTAACAATAACTTCATCAGCTATTTCCTCTCCCAGTCCTCTGATGGTATTCATAGTTTCATCAACTCTGTGAAGGTAATCTGCAATCTTTTCTTCATCTTTCATCTTCAAACCTTCAAGATGACCTCTTAGTGTTTGCAACTTGGCCTCCTTGACCTTGACATCTCCTTCAAATAATCTCTGCAGCTTATCCCAAGTCTCCTTGGTGGATGAGTAGTGCATAACCTTGACAAAATCATTATTTGACAGCCCACTAAGAATAGCATGTTTAGCTTTTGCATTGTTTTCATACTCCTTCTTAGCATTTGAATTTGTGGGGGGAACACTAGCGATAGTTAACCATTTTTTACAAACATCGAAACATCAAAACCTAGTGAGAATAGATAGGTTTCCATTGTTTCGCTCCAAAAGGCATAGTTGGTTCCATAAAACATGGGGGCTTTGGAGGAGGAGGACTCATTTCTTAACATTGTGTTCTTTAGATCAGAATCTACCCAAGCTAGAGAAAGCTTTGACCAATTAAGGAACCTAAGGCTCTAATACCAATTGTAGAACACAATATGTCACCGAGGGGGGGGGGAGTGAATCAGTGATTTCAAACAAACTCCAACTATGTGTGTGCAACCGGTGAAGTAATAAAACCATATGTTAATCAAACAAACAAGGAATGCATCTCAACATCGGATAAATGAGGAAAACCCAATGTGGGAAAAACATCGGTAAGAAATGTTATTGGAGTCTACTGCTCCAATCTAGCCTCACAATAAAACACAGTATTACAAAGATTTAGGGCACCAACTCCTAATTTTATGGGTACCAACCCAAAGGAGCACCAACCCCTACACCGAGCACCAACTTAGTGATATATAGTTAAAATAAAAATTATTACAATGAAATCACCTTGTTACAAATGGATTTTGTAACACCTCCAATGAATACACTCCACCTGTTATTCTGTCTCGCTGCTTCTTTTGCTACCGCTTTACTATTCACTCACTCTGACCCCTTACCAATCAGCCTCTACCTCTCTTGACTTTCTCTGATTCTCACCCTGCGCTCTATCACTCTCTGATGCCTTCCTACCAGTTCAATCACTGATGGTTTACTTGAATGTTATACACTATAACAATTCACTGGTTTCCCTCTCTACCAGTTAAAGCCTCTTACCAGTTCTACCTTCAAATACTCAGTCACTTCAATCTTCTATGATGAAATCTCAAACTAATTATCTCTCTTCTTTCTCAAGCACACTCTCTTCTCACAACTGGCATCGTACATCATCTCTTCAATCTACATATTTATACATAAGCTTTCCTGCCAAAATGAGGTTCAAAACTATATGCGGTTAGGGTTTCTTCTACCTACAATGAATTGTATCAAATATGATCGGATTTCTTCTCTGAGATGATAACCTGTAACAAAAAAATACCACACTACCATATTTGTTTCTTCCAATACATGTTTATTATATTTAGCAAACACCGACTTGCTTTTGTTAATCACATTAAATGGTCTAGCAGTTTCCTTCTCTAGATTGACAAGATGATCAGATGTTTTACTTTGATCAATATGTCAAAGAATCAAATCTCTGTCCTTTGAACTGCTTTTAGGTGCAATCCCCTACAGCTCCTCAGTGATTTTTGCAGTCTTCATTTAATGCAGACTTAGTCAACAATCACCTCACCAATGTAATCTTCACCATTGCATGTTAGCCACCTAGATCAAATATTTCATCTTTGTCAACATCCACCTCAATTCACTATGTCGGTTCAGTCTCATGCACCGACCAAAAAACACACTATCGATTTTTACCTTATGTTACCGGTCTTCTTTCCCTATCGATCATGCAATAATCGATCAATCCTTGTATCATCTCTTCACTGTTTTGTCAGTTACATCAAGCTAAGTTGGATTTCTCTTGGTTTTGTGTTCACACTCTGTGTGATCTGGCAATCATTCACTCTGTTAGTTTGTCTTTTGTTTGTTCATACATGTTCACCGATGGCCTTGTTTACCGGTTGATACTACACCTTCTTGCATACCAGTTGAAATAACGAGTCTTACCTTTAGTTGTGTCTATGCTTACTCACCAGTGAACATCCATACCAATAACATCTTCTGCTTGCATCTTGCATACACCTTGCATGCCGGTAGCCACTCATACTAGTGAATACATACTGGTTGACATCAATGACAATACAATGCCAACACTGGTGCTTGGCTTCCCCAGATGAGTGAATGTCATGGAGGGGAGCTAGTGGGGTCAAGCATCTAAGTATCCATTTTGAATAAGCATGGTTGGGAAACCAAGTGAGATTCAACAACTATTGTCCTAGCTAGTCTTAGGATTTGTGCTTGTCTTCATTCATCAAAAAATCAATCAAACATTTTCAAATAAACATTGTGTCTACCATGTTTTCCAAGTGTATGCAGAATAAATAAGGACATTTCATAATCACACTTGAAATTGAAACACTTTATCATTTTTGGACAAAAACATCTTTCAGACATTGGGTCTTCAGTGTTTTGATGTGTTTTCTTGCCACTAAAAGTCAAAACATTGAGATTTGGTCACATTCAACAACTTTACAATTGGACAGAATTGCAAAACATTTTCAAAACCATGTTTGTGTTTTAAAAGAACGTCTGTGCAGAGTAGAATCATGTTTGGTTATCAGAGAAATATATTGTCATATTTACCAGAGAAAACTATAAAATCGTGTTTGTGTTGTCCAAATTTCATGTCTGTGTTGGATTTCCACGTCTGTACAAAGCAGAATTACATCTGTGGATCTCAAGTTAAAGAAATTGTCATTATCACCTTAAACCACGTCTGTGTTTACTGTAACTAAGTCTACATTAGAAATTGCATCTAGGTTTACTAAAACTGTGTCTGTGTTTACAATCTTTAAATTATAGAAAATTTTCAAGGGAAAAAGGACTTAAGTTTTCAGACTCAAAGAGCTTCTAAGGTTTCTTCCTATAGGGCTTCATTTTTTCAGTCAACCTGTCTTGGTCACACATAGTCAATCATTTTCCTTCACTTGCATCTTTTATAAATTTGAGGCAAAGTACAACACTAGGTGATTCCCATATCAAGATTTATCATCTTAGGGTCTCATTTGGTCTTCTTGAGTCAAGGTCAACTTACCTCATCAAGAGATCCATCATCTCTTTGGAAGCCACACTTTACTCTAACAACATACATACTTTGGCCTTACACTATTGGAGCTTCGAGTTTACCCTAGATTCATCTACATTTCATACACCTCTTGGTCTTCATAGTCTTTGCATTTTTTATCTTACCTTTCATTTTCGTCAAGACTTTAGTCCATGGTTGAAACCCATTGACAAAGGTATAGAAGGGAAGCCAAAGAAGCTTTAAGTTCTTTAAACATGAGTACTTATGAGTTTGATGGAGATGAATTTTACAATCTATTTGACAATCGCAATAATATACCAGACCATGACAATGACAACAATGAGAACAACAATGGAAATGATAATGACAATGACAATGCATCTATGGATTCTGCAGAAGTTGAGAAAACTATCATGGATCTCCATTTTAACAAATTGGTTCAATAAATAATGAAGGGGGATAGACCATATTTCCTACAAGTTATGACACAAAGTGGAACAAGATTGCCCCATGATTTTGATATGTCACAAATTTTGGAGGATGATCCAAATCAAGAAAATCTAGCTAATACAAGGCTAAGGAGGCCCATAATGGTGGTAATAGGAGAGAGTCTCTTGTGCTTGAGTCACCTTCCTCCCTATTTCAAAACCCTGAAATTCCAAACACATACACTCATTCTCATGCCGGTTATGATAGAGCCTCTCATGAATAACCTTGCAGTCATCCTTTTCCATGGAGAAGAACTACCACTACACATGACCATGATAATACCCAAGATCATACCAATGCATATAATCACACTCAACAGAATATTCAAAATCATGACATGAGGAGACACTGTGTCAGATTTGGGGGCAATACTCAAGATCATTCTTATGATACCTTCTATCTTCATGGTCATGACATGTATCGACCTAGACTTAGTGCTCCTCACTACAATACCATATCAAATGGTCCATGTGCAAGCTATAACTATGTTCCTCCTCCATATGAATGTATCTATGATCAATACCATCCATGCATGCATTATATCCCTCCTCCTCCACCTAGTGGCTCAGGAATGGGAATATCTCAAAGAGAAAAGACACCACCCAAAAATGACTTGCAAAAACAAATCAAGTATTTGAAAAAGAAAATGGTATACATGAATACACCAAAGCAACAATATACAATGAAAGATATATGTCCTTACCCATTTGATAGAAGAATTCCAATGCCTCCATTTCCTCCACATTTTATGACACCAAAATTTGATAAGTACAAAGGCAAAGGTGATTCTAAAGCACACATAAGATAGTTTTTCACATCTTAGATTGAGGTAGCAAGAGAAGAAACATACTTGATGAGATTGTTTCCACAGAGCTTAGGTGGACAAGCAATGTAATGGTTCTCCCAACTTCCACCTGGAATTAAGTCATGGAGTGATCTAGCAGAGGCTTTTATACAACACTTCTGATACAACATTGAAACAGATGTGTCAGTAGCTACCTTGTGCAATACAAAGGAGAAAAATGAGGAATCCTTCTCTTCATTCTTATAGCGATGGAGAGGTCTTGATAGTTGATTCTCTTGTGATATCTCACAAAAACAAATAACGGAAATGTTCACTCAAAATTTTAACAAGGATATTGGATATGAGCTAAGAAAAGCTTGTTTGTCTACCTTCAAGGAGGTCATTGAGAAAGGAATGGCAACAAAAAAAGTCCTTATTCAACAAGGTATCATAAAAATATTCAAAGAGAAAAAAGAAGAATGAAATGGGAAAGACAAACCCCATTTTTGGAACAAGAATAAGAACATAGTCAATGATGGGGTAGTAGATGCAAATGTTGTGAAACCTAAGATAAATTTCCCCGGTGTAAGTTCTTCTAATACAAACAATCAAGTGAACAATCAAAGGCAATCAAAACCCCTAAGAAAGTACACTTCATTGGGAGAACCGATTGAAACAACATTTAAGAAGTTAGTGGCAAATAAGCTCATAACACTACCAGATAATCCACCATATGAGCCAAAAGTAAAACCAAATTGGTGGAATGATGATGAATATTGTGAATATCATAAGAGCAAAGGGTATTTAACTAGCAATTGTCATAGATTGAAGAATATCACATAGGATCTCATTGACAACGGTGACATAGAAGTGGATGGTCATAACTCCGATGAATAATATGCGATGTTTCAGGAGCCATTTCCTAAACATGACAAGGGAAAAGCCAAAACTAGAGATAATCAAGCTAATTATACCAAGATTCCCTATGATTATGACTCTACTATTAATCACATTTCAATGGATAGTCATGTTTCAACTATCATCATAAAGGACAAAGCTCCTGAGAATTCTACCGAAAGGAGTAAAGTTGTTTTAAAAGGCATTGGACCATCTTCCTCATCCTCTAAAAATGAAACCTTCGAATGTAATGTTACAACCCATTGAGGTAAAGTCACCTTGCAAGGAATTCCATCCAAGACCATAGCCTCATTATCTACCAAGAATGAGTATGAACTTGTACACCAATTAGGGAAGACACTCACCCTCATTTCCATCCTTGACCTTTTATGCATATCCCATTCACATAAGGACATCCTTGACAAAGTATTGAGAGAAACTTCCATACCTACTGATCTGAATGTGGACTAGTTTCAAGCCATGGAGGGATACCTTTCTGTTCCACATAGCCTTACCTTCATAGAAGCCAATGATGCATTTGTAACCTAGCCTCATAATGCACCTCTACATATTGAATCCTTTCTCCATAAAAACCATATCAAATGAGTCTTGATAGATGGAGGAGCAGGTCTGAACATTTATACATTGAATACTTTTAAGCAATTGGGATATTATGAAAAGGCTGTGAATTCTACACATGCAATCACCATTAAAGCATATGATGACAAAGAGCACTCATCCAAAGGCACAATCACCTTAGCTCTTAGAGTTGGGTCAGTTACGAAGGATGTGGTATGTCAAGTCCTTGATTCAGAGTTCACATATAATATACTCTTGGGACATCCATGGATTCATGAAATGAGAGTTGTTCCCCCAACATATCACCAATGTATCAATTTCCCACATGATGGAGTTGAGGTGACCATTAATGGTGATCCAAATCCATTCATATATTGCAATAATCTATGGCCAAAATTGGAAACAATAATGCCAATCAATAGAGAAGAAACTCCATCATCCACATATATTGGTCCTGAAACATTAAAACCTTCAAAATGAAAATAAGGTGAGCTTAAAGGGAAATCTCATGACAAAGGCATGGGCGAGTATAGTCTAAATCAAACTATGTACCTAAGAAAAGTAAAGGATTCTCCAAAAGAGTATGGATGGCCACATTCTTCTACAAACATATATATCATTACACTAAAATGGGATCCTACTATAATCAAGAAGTGGGGTGAGATGGAAGAAGAGGACTTATACAAAATGGTTTAGAAGGAATCTGAAGAGGATACACAAGACCATGTCAAGATACCATGTGAAAATTATGGTAAAGGATTTAAGTTCTTGTAAAAATTTGGATACAACAGTAAAGGCCATCTTGGATTACAAAAGAAAGGAATTGTTGAGCCATTGCAACTAGAGTTGACATTCAAAAATCAGTGTTCCAAAGGACTTGGCTTCATACCTCTTAGATTAGAATCTCATAATTCTATAGAAGCATTGCAAATCATAGAATCTAATGACCAACAAGAAGAAAAACTCTACTCCACAAATTCCAATGAATGGGAATGGGGTTTTGATAAATCATCTAGTGATTATGAGCTCACCGAAACATTTAGAGAACTAGGCGAACTCACGGAAGAAGAAGTGTTTAACAAAAAATTTAGAGTTGGTCAAACAAACATAAAAAAAGTAGAGGATAAAGGAAAAACTTTTAAGGATCCCAAACACTCCTCATTTCTAGGATCTAGGCCAAAATCACGTAGATGAGGACTCCCGTTGCTGAATGCGCTTCTAGTGATATCAATTTGAATTCGTTTACAATTGAGACAGATGAGGAGAGTTTTAGCGATGACCTCGACAATTACCTTGACATACCTGAAGACACTTGTGTCTTTACAAATTACTCCTACTGACTTTGAGAACACCAAAGGTCTTCCCCTTGTTCATCTGCAACTCATTGATTGGGACCAAAAAGAACCTTTGTCACGAGACATATTTGAGAATGATGATGCTTTCATAGACTATTTGGGCATACAAGATGATCTTCCACTTGGGGACCATAAAGAAGCATACACTATATAACTTGATAGTGTGGCATACTTCGGTGAGGGTGTTGGGGCTTCTAGTCACAAAAAACATAAAAAATAAAAAAAAATCATGGGTCTTATGGTGAAAACCACGTTGTGGTGCTATCTAACCTCGAAAAAGTAAAAAGAAAGGATGTATCTAAGGGTGAAAACCTTTCTGAGGCACCCAAAGATGGAAGGCTCGACATTATCTCAATGACATCATATGAAGAGAAATCATCCATGTTGGTAGAGGAAACCATCAAGACAAACATCAACATAGAAGAGATTCCACGCAACATATTCTTAGCACAATCCATGATAGAAAAAAAAAAGACCGAAGTTCATAAATTTCTTCATAGAATGACAAATTAATTTTGCATGGTCTTATGTGGATATGCCTGTATTGGAACCTGATCTAGTAATGCATCATTTAACAGTTACACCAGGAGCAAAGCGAGTAAAACAAAAACTGAGGAAAATGCATCCACAAGTGGTACTATTAGTAAAAGTAGAACTTGAGAAACTGTTGGACGTTGGACTCATAAGACCGATTGATTACCCCAAGTGGATCTCTAACTTGGTACCTATTACTAAGCCAGATCACAACATCAGAATATGTATAAATTTCAGAGATATCAACAAAGCTTGTCCTAAAGATGATTTTTCATTGCCAAATATTGACTTGATAGTGGATCTTGCAGTTGGTCATGCAATGTTATCTTTGATGGATGGATTCTCTGGCTACAACTAGATAAAAATCGCACCTGAAGATCAACATAAAACAACATTTACTTGTCCTTGGGGAACTTTATGCTGCAATGTCATGCCCTTTGGACTAAAGAACATAGGTTCCACATACCAAAGAGTTATGATGGAACTTATGTGCTAGTGAAGAGTCCAGATGCACTACGTTGTTGTCTAAATGTGCTACACTAATGTTTTGAAGCATCGAGACCTAAAGGAAATAGCAGAAATGATATGCGCTAAAGTTAAGTCTAGATGCGCTACGATATGGTATCAACATGCTAAATAGTCAGCCAGATGTGCCAAAGTAAAGACCGAATGCGCTACAAAATGGTATCCACATGTTGATTCAAGTTTTCCACATACCTGCAAATTTAGTTCTGTATCAAAAATGATTTGATAAATGGGGTTATGCCCCACGGTCAGTGCCAAAAATATATGCGATAAAAGTGGTTTGATGAAATGAATATTACAAATTTAGGACTACTCCACACACCAATGGGACTCTTGGTGCAAGTTATGGAGCTCAACTTCCCAAGGGATGTTCCATTGTTCTCTATCTCATAAGACCCCTTAAGCCGATGCCTTTTCTCTCAGATCATTGAGAAAGGTGACTTAGGGATGACAATCATGAGAATGAGGGATGTTTGATCAATATAACATGAATGCAATCCTAATGTGCATGATATTAACAAAAGATGAACTAAACTAGCATGCATATGATGATAAGATGAAAGGATTAGTAACAAAACTATCCTAGCATGCTATACTAGTTGGAGATGATTATTATGTAATAATACAAATGCCTATTTTAAGATGCTATGAAGATTATCAAAGAGAGGCTAAATGCTTGATTAAAATGATTTAGATTAGATGCTTAGCAAAATGTCTATAAGTTTGATACTAAAGACTTGGATGATAAATGGAGGAAAGAGAGCTCTATTTATAGGAAAAATAGGGCAATGAAGGGTCAAGATTGGATGATCTTATCAAGGGTTGGGATTGAAAGTTATCAATCCATGTTTAAAATTCCTACCAATGAAATGGTGACAATTTTCAACATAAGACTGCTTGAGAGGAGATGCAAGAAGCATTAAATGCTTGAGAAGACCTCATGGTTACCTTAGAAGGTAAGGGTTAAGGTTAGGTTAAGATTGCCCATTGGATAAAGCTTTTACCCAAAGGATAAACTCTTGTGCAAGGGTTAAAGGAATAACCATGGTCAAAGCAATGAATGCTTGATGAGACCCTAGGGTTAGATGAGGGTTGAGTTAGGCAAAAAGTCTCCAACCATGTAAGAAGGTTGAGTTATCCATTAATGGTTATGTAAGAGACTTAAATGGTTAAGTTGTTGAGGACATAAAGCCTTTAATGGTTATTGAAGACTTTAAGGGTTTTAGAAGTGACTCCCTTTGCTTAGGATTGTGACAATATTTAGTAGATGGGTTAGGCTAATTTAGAAGGGATTAGAAGAATTTAGAAGGGGTTTAGAGAGGCAAGTGGGAGATGTAGGAGAATGCAAGTGGATGTAATTAAAATGAATTGCTTTATTTCAACAAAATAGATGCAAGTGGGGGATTTAAATAAATTAGATTTATTTATTTGAAGTGAACAATTTAATTAAAAAGAGTAGAAGGGGGATTCAATTAAATAAAGTGATTTATTCAATTAAATGATATGAAAGGCCTAGGTGAATTTAATTAAATAAATTGAATAACTTATTTAATCAAATAGATGAATGTGGATGATTTAATTAAATTAGATTTAATTAAATAGAGGAATGAGAATAAAATGAACATTAAATTTTCATTTTAGGAAAGTGGTCATTTTTATATGTCTACACTCTCAATTGGTGATTCATCAAGAAAATGATGACTACCAAACAAAAGATGAAAATTATTGCCTTATAAGAAAATGGTAGATGAATTCAAACAATACTTCCCAGAGATAATCTTTGAGCAGATTCCAAGGGATAACAATCAAGTTGCAGATGCTGTGGCTACTATTGCTTCATTGATCGATTTACCACAAAATGAGATCCACTATGAGTTCTTAGTGGATAATCTTTTGGTCCCCTTGTATGAGATCACTCCCGCCAAGATGATATGTATCATTGGTCTCGATTCCCCTTGGTACGGTACCATTTTCAATTACCTTCGCAACAATACCCTTCCACCTGACCTTTCCAACAATCAGCGCTGAACTTTTATTCACAAATCCTCTCTATGTCATCTTAGTCAATACCCTTTACCGCCGAGGTCTAGATGGCACTCTTCTTAGATGTTTAAAAAGTGATGAAGCTCAGATTGAATTGCATGAGGTTCATGAAAGTAGATGTGGTACCCACTCTAGTGGTCTGACCTTAGCCAAGAAACTTATCAAGACTGGATACTACTGGCCCACTATGGAAAAAGAGTCAATCAGTTTGTCAAGAAATGTAAGCAATGTCAAATTCATGGAGACCTCATTCATGTGCTAGCTCAGGAACTTCAACCAATCGTCACTCCTTGGCCCTTTTGTCAGTGGGGACTCGATCTCATAGGCAAGATTCACCCTCCTTCTTCCAATGGCCATAAATTCATTATCACTGCCATAGAGTATATGACGAAATGGATTGAAGTTGTTCATCTCACCCAAGTCACTGGAAAACAAATTGTTACATTCATCCTTAAGTACATCATCTGTCGATATGGTGTCCCTCTTTCCATCATCACAAATAATGGACGTCCCTTCAAAAATCAAGATGTTCATGAACTTTGTGATCGCTTCCATATTAACCACCGCTTTTCCACTCCATACTACTGCTAAGGTAATGGTTAAGATGAGGTGTCTAACAAAACCATTCTCAGAATTCTCTAGAAGATATTCGATGATGTCGGCAAAAATTAGCACATCCAACTCAATCCCGCACTTTGGGCATATCGCACAAGTTTTCACACACCTACCAAAGCCACTCCCTATTCACTTGTCTATGGTGGTGAAGCTATCTTGCCTATTGAGGTTGAATTACCATCCTTGTGTGTCTCTTTACATGATATAATCATTGATGAAGATTACAGGGTCTCCTGCTTACAAGAATTAGAACTATTGGATGAGCAAAGATAAACTGCTTTTAATCATCTTAAGGCTTATCAATAGAGAATGAGTCACAAATACAATCATAAGGTAAATCCTCATACATTTGAGGTAGGTGACTTAGTAATGAGAGAGAATCCTAAGAATCAGTAGGAGTGAGAAAAGAAAGGAAAATTTCAGCCCAATTGGCTTGTTCCCTATGTCATCACATCAGTCTATGGATCAAGTGCATATCAGCTTTCCACGCCAGATGGAGAACCTTTGGAGGATCCTATCAATAACATGCACCTTCAGAGGTTTTACACATAGCTTTTTAGAGTACCCTAATATCAAAAATATCAAAAAATATCAAAAATACAAAAAAAAAAAAATACAAGAAAAATCATTAAAAAAAAATCGTTACTTGGTGAAAACCTGGCAAACAAGCGCCTTGTGACACAAAAAAAATTGAAAAATAAAAAAAGTAAAGATAAATAAATCCATCTAATAGTGAAAACCACTTCGATGGCTCCCTAAGAAAGTACCACAGTGAAAACCACTTCGATGGCTCCCTAAGAAAGTACCACAGTGAAAACCACTTCGATGGCTCCCTGAGAAAGTACCACAGTGAAAACAAGGTTACCAACGCCATGTGTAGAGACATTGCTCCTCCCTCCTTTAGGATCCAATCTCATCCTTTCCCTTTGCACACACTCACCACCTATCCATTTAGAATAAATTTACCTATTCCCACCATGGCTTGTCATTGATCTACCTAATATTGGTTATCCATTCATAATAAACCTCCCTTTTCACCCTTCCTTCCATAATAAATCAAGTCCAATTTATAACTCGAAAAAAATCCTAACTCTAGTGATGGAAGTGGTACCCTGAGCATCGCATGTTTTATGGAGCATTATATTTTCATTCCTCCTTCTTTTCACGCACAATACGTAATAAAAGATCACTTGCATGGCCAATCTGCAATAAGTTTATGTTCTTCTTCGTAATAAAATATCAGTTTCATGGATTCAACTAGTTTCAGATGAGACACAAGCATTAATGGGCTTTCAACAAATCAAATCTTTTGGTAGACTTTGGCAACAACATGGTTTTCAGTATAATCTTTCCTTTATCAGGATGACAACATAGTGACCAAATCAAACATGTTAACATATGTGGCAAGAAATACAAATAACTTGAAGATTTCATTGTGTGTTGGTATCAAGTCTTGGTTTTCTTTTGATTTTATCTTTTGGTGACATGTCTTTAGCTTTTTTGGGATGTCTCTAACTAGAGATTCTATCTCCAGGATGTCTTTGACTAGAAAGGCGACGATGAGATATGTTCACCTATTGTTTTGTTGTTTGTGGATTGTCTCTTAGTAATGGTATGACTTGTCCAAAGATATGAGGACATTGTGAGTCTAGTGTGAACTGCAGCATTCCTTGTTTGTGACTATCTGATCTCCATACAAATGGGTACAATGACTTTCTAGGTCGAATCTATACCTCGATTGTCATAACCTATTTTCCATAATAAATCTCAATGATGATAATAGCACAAGAATCTCTTTCACTTTCATATCTTCTATCTTCCATCCCCCTTTCTTGATTGACCTCCATTGTCCATCCCGAGTCTATGTAGCCCACTATCACATGACTGAGTATAATGACACGCCAAAAAAAAATTGCATTTCATTCACCTGCATCACTACATGTTAGCAATTTTCATTACATGCATACATATAGAAATCATAATTGCATCACATCCTACACACACCACTGATTAGTACATCATATATATATTTGCATTCTAATCATGTAAATAATCATAGCATGTCAATTATCATACAATAGTACATTCACATTTGCATCATGCATGTCATATAAAACATAAAAGAACAAAATATATTGCATTCCATCATGTACATTTATTGCATCCATATCATAATCATCATTATAAACATCATAGAATCATTTTAAGAACATGCATACATAAACTGCATCATCATAAAGAATCACATACCATATAGAATCACAAACACATAGTGTACATGCATATAGTTGTCGCAAGGAATGAGTCATCTCATATATATACCAAAAAATAATGTCATGATACAATAATGTCAATATCGTATATGGCTACAAAACCACCCAAAGGTGTCTACATCATCATACAAAAACTGATACAAAATGGGATCCAAAAGAGATATGATGAACTCCCTCCCTCGAAGCCAGCTGGCGTCAAAGAAAACTGAGCATTTGAAGTCCTTGCTCCAGGATCACCCTATCTGTCCCCTCTGTCTGGTGGTGCGGGTGGACCCATGACCCTGACACTGGATTCTTGTCTCTTGTCTCTCCCTGTGGTCATAGTCTGAGAGCCTCTCTTATAAATCCCTTCCCTGAGCTCTGGAGGAAGTGCTACATAATATAGGTCTCTCTAGTACCCAGTCTCCTCACCCGCTAGTAGGACGTATGCATAGCCTATTGCATGATCTCCTGGACCTGTTGCCCTCTCTACCCTCAGTGCCTCCTTTGCGACTGTATATCATTGAATGGCTCGATCTCACTCCCTCTGCATCTCTTCTAGTTGTCACCTCAACCATGTCACATCTCTCTTGAGATCCTCGATCTCATCGACTTGTCCTACTGCAATATGCCACAACACTGGTAGCTCATACTCCTCCTCATCTCCACCCTAGTCACCCTCCTCCTATCTAACCTGATCAGGTGCCTCCTACCCAACATATCCCTATACATGTGCCCCTCTCCCTAGTACCTGTACCTATCCCCCAATCTATAGGAGTTTTCCTCCTCTCCCTCTCGGTGGTCTTAATGGTCTCCCTCCCTATGGGTCATGTCCTCCCTCCACTCTCTCTCCAGCATCCCTCTATCCACCTCTGCCCCTAACCACCCTCCTCACTGCACCTCTCCTCCATCTCCCCCCACCTCTATCCTCATCATCATCATCATCATCATCATCATCCTTGGTTGTTAGAGGCTCATCTGGATTTGTCAATCTAGGTACTGGATGTGCCACAAAATAGGTTGCATTCTCTGCATATGTTCTTGCATAAACCACATCTATCTATAGGTCTCAAGGCATAAGAACTAACTGCACAAACTATGTAACAATGACATCATAAGATGTTTGTCCAATATATACGGCGCCTACCCGATCAGATACCTACTCTTGAAGACATAAGGTAGATTTTTATCATCCTCCTCCCAATCCTCACAGTCATGACAGGGTCTCCATATGACTATCTATGTCATCAAGCACCCATCTCCAATAGTCCACCTTCCCAATCTGTGGCTGGGAAGTGATCATACTATACAAATGTGCATAGGACTGTCCATGCCCTCCCCCTCTGAAGTGCATTGTCCTAGTCACCACAATGTGCTCATATGGCCATACCTGTAATAGAGTAACCATGCAACCTAGCCCAAAGCCACCAAGATACACAAACTGGTGAATCTCATGATACAAGTGTGCTAACATGCATAGACCCCTTGCATACCTAGTGTGCTCTGTTACTAGTGTCTCTAGAGTCCTCTCCCATCCCACAATCATACCCCATGTCGCATTATCTAGAAAAAGGTAACCATTGATCACTCCTCCAACTATTGTCAGTAGTCTACATTCAGTAGACAACATAACCTCCCAGATGACATGTCTTGATCTCATCTCTAGCTCTGGGTCAGCAAGGACCTATCTTAGTGCATCTTTGTCTCCCTCCTTGTCATACAACACCAGCTCATCATGGATCGATATCCTCAAGATCATGTAGACATCCTCTAGGGTGATTGACATATCGCTAGTTGGAAAATGAAACGAACAAGTCTCAAAGAACCATCTCTTTGCTAGAGCAGACAGTAATAATGTATTCGCCTGAATCTCAAACAAGTACATGATGTATATCAATCCCATAGCCTTGACAACTTTCGGCTTCTCAAATATCAACTCGGGTCATAACCTCTATGTCATAGGAAATTGCTCTCTAGACTCAATCTGGGGTAAGTATTCCTACAACCAATCAAACCAATCATGTTAATCCTAGTGGTAGTCATGTTCATCACATATTGCTACTTCTATCCTAGTGCTTATGTCTATCACATGGCACTGCATCCTAGTGTATATGTTCATCACATTGCACTTGATCCTATTTAGAGGCCTTTCTTGAGTGTATCCTCTAAACAACTTATCCAATTGGCAACATATGTTTATCACAAAATTGTCAATTCTACCCTATCTCTCAGTTTGTCTCCCTAGGGCACCTTCTTGAGTCTATCCTCTTAGTAGCTTATCCAATTGACATTGTCTATTCATCACAGAACTGTCGATTCCAGCCTACTTAGACATAGACATGTTTTACAACATAGATGTGGTTTTAACCAACCTATGCGTTGTTTCTTACCCTAGATGTGCATCTACATCATAGATGCAACACTTCTCTATGTATACATGCTTGTCTTTGAAAAACACACTCCTTTGACATAGACGTGCTTTATTGGAATAGACGCATCATAGCCTACACCTAGCCATGATTGCATGCATAGATGCAACCATATAAAACATAGACGTACCTATCCTATGCAGACACATTTGGCACTGACCTGGATGTGCTTATGCAAACTTTGACTGAATTTGCATTTTTGTTTGTCTACTCTAAAGTACATTAATGATATAAGTAAATGCATAAACTTACAAAGAGGCTTTGAGGTGCTTACTGACTCAACCATGTCATCTGGTCTCTGATATCGCCAGACTCGATCGAACTTGTGAACTCTATCCATCATTGTTGGCTACTATGACTACTCTAAGCTCTCTCTCTCTGCACTCTGATTCTCTTATGCATGTGGATGCAAATGAGGATGTTTTTCGTTCTTCCCTACCATATAGGTTACTTAACCCTAGTCCCCCATGTCAGTCTCCTTTTTCCTACGTGACCTTGTCACCCTATCTTGTTAGTCCTTTCTATCCTTTCTTTCTTATTGAGAGATTGTCTATGATCTTTTCAAACATATTCATCCAATCTCTCGAGGTGGCATATCATTCCTATCTTGGGGCAAATTTGTATCTGTTTATCTTATCTTGTTTGAGCCAATATGACAAGTTGCATTGTCTCAAAGAGGGGCAAAATGTAGACACCTAAAATTGTCCTGTCTAATTAAATAAATATTTTATTTATTTAATTATTTTATCCTAAATCTTCTATTAATTAAATAAATCTTTATATATTTAATTAAATCATTAGCCTTTTTCTACCCTTGACACATGTCATTCATTAATTCTTCTCCTACCTACCTCCTTTATCATTTAATTATTTCCTCTACCTACCCTTTAATCCTAGCAGATTATTTATCTTTACACCTCTTAATCTTATCCCTCCATTTCTTATAGTGTTCTCTATATAAGAGGATTCCCTCTTCCTTTTCAATCCTAATCAATGCGTCTAATCAATCACTTAAGGAAATAATTGATATTATGCAATCAAGCCTTCTTGCGATCAATCTATCAACCACAATCCGTTCTTTGTTGAGATCTTATGCACACATAAAATCTGAGAGCAAATATATTAGACAAGATCAATGGAGATAGGAAGAAATGGAGATTGAAACTCTATTAGACATGTGAATGGTATATCTTGCTTTGTTTTGTTGGTTTGCATGATCTTAGGTATCTTCATTTGTGTATGGTGCATTCTTTTCATTGTTAGGCTAGGGTTTTGTGGTTGAATTTTTGTTAGTCTATCAATATTATTGTTTTCATCATCCATTTTCACCATATACAGTAATTAGTGCAGGTGGTGACTTCATGGTGGGTTAATACCAACAAGAGAAGAAGATAAGAAAGAAAGTAGGAGAAGAAAATGTTTTGGATGAGGAGGTTAGGATATGGTGGGCAAAGATCCAAAAATAAAGAAAAGAGAGAATGAAAACTTGGCGAATAAATACATGAAGAGTTCCAAGTAAATGTTGGAAAACGAGGAAAAAGAAAAAAAATAATAGAAACAGATTTGTGAGGAGAGAATTCTGATTCCTGAGCCTTTGTCATTGATGTCAAAGGGAGGGAGAAGTGTGTGAAAAAACCTAGAGAATTTTGAGATTTGTAATTTAAGTTGTTTGTCTAAGGGGGAGTTGATCCTTGTGATTTTGAGGGAGATTGTCGAGAGATCATTTCTTTCTTTCCATTGATTGTTTTTCACATTCATAAGTTGCCATCAATGTCAAAGGGGGAGATTGTTGGATGTTGTTGAGAGTTTGCTGGAACAATGTGTTGTCATTGATGTCAACATATTCTTTTGTGTATTCTAGTATTGCAGTTTGGTTAAATGAGTTGGTTTAGCCTGTGTATTGCAGATGAACTGATGCAGATTAAAGGGTTACTAATATATTATTTGTAGATGGTTCATTACCATTTGCAGAGGTCTGCATGGTGTTTTTATTGATTTATGAGATCTGGTATTGAGGTTGATATTCAGTTGTTCGTGTTATTCGGTATTCTAGTTTATTCTTTGAATTGCTCTGAAATTTCTATATCTTTAGTTGAGGATGTATGGGATGTATTTTGGACATTGATGTGTGTCCTCAGTTTGATTGGTTCATGATTTGGAAATCCACAAGCGAATCTTTCATGTTAATAGTTGATTATGATGGTGTTATTTAGCTCTGGTAGTGAGATGATAATGATTCTAGTGATTTGAGTTATTGTGGTGCAATTCACATTGCTTGTGAATATCTCTAGATCATGTTCTATGTGTATTGGTGGTCTACAATGATTATTGTACGTGTTATTGAATATTTTATTTGTCTAGAGATGTTCTTCGTGTTATGCAAAATTCTTGGTGGTTGTAGAATGTTGCGGATGATCGAGGCATAATTGTTGGAGGTGTTGCATATTTGTAGTGGTTGTTTGGGTCCAGACTATGTCTTAGACGACATCGTTTTGGTTTGCATGCATTGTTGTAGCATGTGAGGTTATTATTTTGTAATTTGTATTAAGGGTTTAGCTAACCTTGGAATATAGGTTGATGTCTTGTATAAATAAATATAATAATCAGATGTATGTTTGCAATCTTTGAGGGTGTGTATGATTGAGTTGTATGTGCGAACAAGTGATTTGATATTTCAAAAGTGTGAAGGATAGTGTTGGATATCATTGGCATATGATGAACCGACATCTTGATATGATGGTAATGTATGTTTTCATTGATGTCAATAAATTCAAGTAAACTAGTATGAAGAGGTATGAGGAGATTCAGTGAACCGGTGTCGGGGTTTCAATAAGTGTGATTACCAGTTGGTAGTCTCAGCTCTAGGGTTATCAATTTGGCAATCCAGCTTGTGTGATGCAACCGATGATACTTTGTGATGAGTTAGCTAATAGATGTGAATGAGATCAAGGTGCCACGTCATCTTTGTGCACGTGAAGGATTTTCTTAAGGATCTTGCATGAGAAGATCGACCGCATTTGAAGTCTACCTCGGGAATGATCATTCTCCTTAGCGGTATGAGAAGAGAGCGTGATGGGTTACTGATGCCCAAGTGTGGTGATGAATGAATGATGCAGATTGTCTTGTGATCTGTTTGAAATTGTAATGCTCTATGCAATATGTTTGGATGGTCAGGATTGGACCGCTTGTGTTGTAAATCTAAGATGCTTAGGTTTTAGGGCTTATGCTACCAACCTATCTGTTACCTATAAGGTCAATGATGTTTATTGTTGTAAAGTTGTTGGAAAATTTTGTGTGTATATCTAAGTGAAGACATACTTGATACTTGCCAGACTAGTAAGAGGGAAACTGTAGAGTGTGATTGTAGAGTAGAGGATATGAAAAGGATCTACCTTGGCATGTAGTGCTATTATCATATCAGAGTTTTACTAGTTGTCTTCTAATCATTTCAACAGTTGGAAAATGTGAGGCCTCACCTCGACTCAGTCTGACATTCAGTGGATTTTATATTTAGACTATTATGGATACTTTATTTTGATGCATTTTGAGACTTAGAACTTATATGATTTCAGGATTTGGATAACATTGCTATGATTTGATGATTTACTTATATGCTTTATGAGATAGAACACTACATGATTGTTAGATAGGATGATATTGCAATGATAGATGTCGTTATTGAATTTGTAGGACTTTACTATGAATATAGTACTATGATGTATGGTTAAGTTTATGTGAATTGGGATTAAATTGTTTACAAGAATTTTGCTTGATAAAAGTTGTATTTAATCTGTTCAGATGAAAATTTTATGCAAGTGATGATGTGTATTGTTATAATTTTGAATTATATTATATATGGATATTTGGAAGTACTAATGTGTAAATTGAGATGCGCAAGAAATTTACCATGTGACCATGGAAAATTACGGAGAACCAAACCTAGACTTATGTATGTTCGTAAGCCAGGGGTTGTCTATTTGGAGAGACAACACCCCGTTTGTGTTGTATTTTATTCGTAACAGTATATGCTGCATGAGTGTTAAGTGTTATTTAAATTTAATGTGTAAAACCCACAAGAGACGATTTCATGTTTTAATTTGTAAAAGTGTTTTATTTGTGTCACTTGACACATGTGTGGATTTAAATTTAAATGTTTTAATTGTGTCTCTTGGTGGGAAAGTGTTTAATTATAGTTTTTCTTGAATAAAATAATGTGTTGTCATAAATACTTTGGGAATATAATCTTTGGAGTGGTCAACATATGTTTGACCCGAAAATAAACTTCAGAGGGGTTTAAAATGGGTTAAATGAACACCTAGGGGTAGTTTAATAGGGTTTCCTAAAGACCATAAGGTATACCTAGGGGTTAGGGGTAATTTTAGGCAAGTTTCTACTTTTAAATGATCTTTTTGATGCTTTAAAAATTGGCTTTTTTGAGTTGTGCGAAAATTGAAAATTAGAAGTTTAAATCTAATTGAGATTTTTTCCTATTCGAATGAGAGCCTTTTTGCATTCTGCTTTTCTTTCTTTTTTTTGGTTTTTTTTTAGAAACTTGTGAGAACTCAGAGAATGAGCTTCTTAAGCAAGATTTTGAGAATTTGAGGGTAATCACCCACTCTCCATTTTTGGAGACGAGAAATTTTGAAAAGAAAAGAATAGTGTTGGAATAGAAAATTTATCTAAGGGTAGAAGAAGAAGAATCGTGGATTGGATAGCTCTTCCTCAAATATTATACTACCATTGGGCAGATTAAGGTTGGTTTGATTATTCTTTAAAATGGTTATTTTCTTGCATGTGTATGATTGGTGAAGAAATCTGAGTTTTCTTGAATGACTTGTTTTAGAATTTCATTTGAAAATTTTGCATTATGTGTTGTTGTGTTTTGGGAGTTTTCTCAAGACCTCTTACTCTTGAGAGAGGAGAGGATCTTGTGGGTGGTAGTAGTGACAGCCCTCGAGTGAGAGACTCTCGTTTGAGAGCGATCACAAGGGATCTTTGTGTGACCCTTGTTGCATGGCCTGTTTGTGCAATGGGGGTCATAAGGAGGGATATAAGGCTAGAATGCCTTTGGGGGGGATAAGGAATATGGGGTTGAGATTCTTGATGTATTTATTGTGCCATGAGGTGGCTACTTGTTTTTCCATACTTGCAGTTCTCCTCAGGGTATTGGTCCACTACCACCCTTTGAAAAGATCATCACCAAAGTGTGGTGCTGTGTAGCCAAGTTGGGAGTGTGCCTGAAAATCTATGTGTGTATTTTTGTCTTCTTGGAGTTTGCATGTTTGTTACCCGTCTAGGAATTGGTTCTCCGAGCTCGGGGGTGGCTACCAGTTAGCCTAGGCTGGGAGGTGAGCACTCCGTGGTCATTTTATGATTTATTATGCAGGAAAATCAGGAGAAGAGAATAGGAACAGTGAAAAGATGCAGAAGATTATTGTTGAAGATACTTAAATCCATTTGTAGTTATTTGTTTAAATTTGATAGTAGAAATATACCCTCATTCATTGAATGAGAGGCAAGTTGTAATCTTCAAATAGGACATGAGATTTAGTATTGTAGTTAAATAAAGAAACATCGGGTAATTTTGCAGAATATTGAAAGAGTTGTAAAAAGCCAGATATGCTTCTATTTTCTACTTTGAAAAAAATAAGGGTTGCTTTGATTTGCATGCAAAAGTGTTTTTTGAAATATAAAAGAAAATCAGCTTTTTAATTAATTTTACCTTCATTCTACTTGCAGAAAAATATGGATAGTATTTATTGTTAATATTTTAATGAAAGAATGCATGTTGTTTTAAAGGTGAATATTGCAGTTTATTTTTCTATTGCGAGATCTAAGTTTTTTTTTGGATCTTAGAAAATAATAGTAGCAAGAATGAAATTTCACAATTAAGTTTAAGAATAAAATCAAAGCATTCATCTCTTCTAATTTCTTAATTTGAGTTTATTAAACTTTAGATTATTTTTTTTTGTTGCTATTAAGTTATTGATTTCTATGGTTATTTTATTGCAAGATATAAATCTATAACTATTACTTTGCTGTTATCTCATTAAATTTATTCATCTTAGACACCAGCAATATCATAAAGTTTGCTTTTGATAATATCCAGACAAGGAAAAAAAAAAAAGAGTGTTAAATATATAGAAATTTCTTCTAAACCCTATATTCTTAAAACAAATGAAAAAGAGAGCCTATGTTTATTTACCAAATATATATATATTAATTTAGCATTATGAGATTTCTTTGTTATTTTGTGTCTTTTATAAAAAAAAAATTGCATATAAAATTAGCTTTGAGAAATATATATATATATATATATATATATATATATATATATATATATATATATATATATATATATATAAATTTATTTAAAAAAAAAAATAAACAAAGAGGCAGGGCCGAGCACTGTGCATCACACAATGAACGGCGGTGCCGCGCACTGTGCAATGCACAGTGACCGGCGGTGTCGCGCACTGTGCAAAGCACAGTGAGCGGCGGTGCCGCACACTGTGCGCTGCGCAGTGGGCGGCAAGGCCGAACACTGTGCAGTGCACAGTGGGCGGCCATGGCTGAGCCACCACCTTGGAAACTCCCCCGTCGCTCCTCAATAAACCTGCATCAAAAAAAATTTGTGGCCGCCGCCATGGGGTTTCGGCCCTGTGGAAAATAAATGGTAATAAAAAAAAAAGATTAAACCCTAGCCCGAGTAGGGCTAGGGTAAATGAAATAAAAATATTATATTAGATTAATTTAGTTTAGAGACATTTAATATATATATATATAAAAAATCCCTAATTAGGGTTTGTATGAAAATTTACTTTTAAAAGTTGTGGAAAAATCTATAACTAAGATTAGATAGGTTTTTCAATATAGATAGACGTGGGAATTTTAATCCCAAATAATTAATTTATTAAATTAACTAATTGTGAAGCCTTGATTAAAAAAAAAAAGGGGAAATTAATTTCTCGTAAACTAAATTGGATTTGGAAAGATAATTTTTCCTCATCGGATAATGTCGTTTAGAAAATTAAGTTGACACTTTAATCCATTAATTTAATTAATGATTGATAATGAAATTCAGACAATATGGCTTTATGGGAGATCAATTCTTATCTTCGTCTACTCATTTAAATGAGTTTAATAAATTAAACTAACGACTTTATTTGATGAGAAAATAAATTAAAACATTTAGTTTCCGCAAATGAATTTTAATTAAGTTTCGATACGTAGTTGTATCCAGAGTTAGTTTGAACCTTGTTATGACCAACATGTTTAAACATGTCGTGAAAGCAAACTTGGTTATCTAACTAGTTGTTTTAAAAAAAAAAAAAATCATTCCGTTTTTGCCCTAAATTTTGGGCATGACAGAAAATCCCTTTATCGGGTAGCTTTAATAGGCTTATTGTAAAACCTGTAACCAGGTGACTCAAGATCATTGAGTTCTTCAAATCCTCTAACGAGGTAACCTTTAACAGGGTATATAGCCATCCCTTAACCAAGTGATCTTTAACAAGATCGGTTCCTAGTAGAAATTATTGTAAAGTCTTTAACCACACTAGGCTCCTAACAAGGCGAGCTTCAAATGAGTTCAAAACAAGATTGTGGGTATTCATCCCCACCATGGTTTTTCCCATTTGGGTTTCCACGTGAAAAATTTGTGTGTTATGTGTTATGCATTTTTCATGTGATGTTTCTAAATTATTTGGTTGAAAGATTATCCATTCAGAGTTAATAGGTTATGGTATTACTTACATATCACATGCATATGTTTATGGGTGAAGTTGATGTCGTGTATTGATCACATTTCAAGTATTTAGACTTATCAGTTTATGGTGTCTGGTGTCTTACTATGTTTAACATGTATTGTCTTGGTTAAGTTCAGTAATGATGACAACCAGTTGGTATTGCTTCAACTAGATAAGTTGTTAAGAAAGTTTTATTTGTACTGATTCACCCCCCCCCCCTCTCAGTATCGGTTGGGGTATCTGTTGTTCATCATTATTTATCAATTGGTATCAGAGCACCTCCAGGTCCTTGGTATCAATTGGTATCTGTTGTTCCTAAATGCATGTGCATTCACCATTGTAATATTTCATCTACTCCTAATAGGGCATTATCTCATTGTGGTTAGGTTCCCACTGTGGTTTTTCCCTTAACTGGGTTTTCCATGTCAGAAATATTGGTGTCTTGTGTGTTATTGATGTGGTGTTGTTTCATGTTTTAACTATTAAATATCAAATTTGATTTGTGGTTTAAGTTGCAGATAGTTTTTGTGCAAACTGATTCACCCCTCCCCCCTCAGTTTGTTACATTGTTGCCAACAATTGGTATCAGAGCTAGATCCTCCAGAAGAAGCTTGACCGCTTGAGGAGATCCAAGATGGAACCTTTTCTTTCAAGAAGGATTGTCCAAGATTTGATGCAACAAACTACACTCTCTAGAAAAGACAGATGTAATGTCATTTGAGATGCATTGGAGAAGTATATTGGAAGATTACTAATATTGTATATAATTCTCCTCAGAATGGTCCTACTACTTGAGATGAGACAAAGGAAACAAAATACAATATTAGAGCAAAGGAAGCATTGTTGAATGCCTTGTCAGATTCTGAGATGACAAATGTGATGGATTTAGAGACTACTCATGAGATCTAGATAAAATTGGAGACCTTGCATGAAGGTAATAGTCATGTGAATATTGCTAAGTTGCAGAGATTGAAGGGTAAATATGAGAACCTAAAGATGAGTGAACATGAGAACATTACTTCTTTTATACAGAAAGTGAATGACCTTGTGTGCAGAATCAGATGTGTCGATGGAGTATTAGAACCACCTGGGACTATTGCTAAAGTGTTGAGATCCTTGCCTTCTGCTTACAAACATAAAGTTGTTGCTATTTATGAGAGCCGAAATGTGAAAAATGTTACAAGAGACATGTTGATTGGTAAACTTGCTACTTTTGAGCTAAGTGAGTTTGGAGACTCTCTTCCTAAGACTGAATCTACATTCAAATCTACTATTTCCAGGAAGCAAAGATATGATTGGGAGAAAGTTCTACAAGAGTATCTAGATATGAGAAAGAGTTGAAAGAGATGGAAGATGAAGAAAGAGAGCTTGAGGAGCTTGAAGCACTTATTTCCAGAAGATTGCCTAAAGGTGCCAGTAAGTATGAAGGAAAGTTACCTCTTAAATTCTTTCCATGTAATAAGATAGGACATTTTGCATTAAGGTGTCTGAAAAGAGAGAGAAAACCTAAGAAGCCATTTAAGTTATATAAGCCTATATATCAGAAGAAGTGTTATTATGCTACTGATGAAGGTGTGATAGATGATGAGTCAGATAAGGGAAATTCAAGAGATGAATTTGTGTTCATTGCTATCAAGGAAGATGATCCTGTAACTACAGATTCTACAAGCTACATTAATGAGGAGAAAGCTTTAGCTATTAAACTTGAGGAGAAAGATGAATGGGTAATTGATAGTGGTTGCTCTCATCGTATGACAGGTGATAAGAGTAAATTTGTAAACTTTGAAAAGTATGATGGTGGTATAAAAAGATTTGGTGATAACAAAGCTTGTGAATTCATGGTAAAGGTTATGTTTCTCTTGATGATAAGCACAATACTGATGTCTTGGCATTATAATAGACAATAAGAGATTGTTGGCATTTCAATTAGGATATTGAGAAGGTTGTTGATGATTATGGATATAACTGATTAAGGATGTTTACTATCTTAATATTATTATTTTGTCATTGATGTTAAGAAATTGATTTTCTAATTCAGTATGATGTTGACATATCTTAAGAAGTATGATTTGATGAGTATAAAGATGTCAGTAAAAGACATAGAAAGAATGTGATGAATAAGGGGAGAAATAAGTTATTCAATGGGCAACTATTACCAAGTTAGACAATGATGAGATCATGATGTTTAGATTGTTTTGATATCCTACATATGTTGTTGATTGTAAGGTTAATACTATACTATGTTATCGAGCAAAGAACCTAGTCGGTAAACCCTAAGGAACCTAGTTGGTAAACCTTAAGGTTATCGCTATCGGTTAATGAAGGTGGAATGTCTACCGAGTGAAGTTTAGTATTTATCGAGTTGCAACCAAGCTATAATAGAATAAATTAAATGATTAAAAGTGTTATTTAATGAAGGAAGTTGATGAGATGGAACTGATTAAATGATTGGTATGCCATGCATGAAGTTTGTTAAAGAATCTATGGCAAAGGAAAATCGACAGGAAGATCTACAACGTAGATTGAACCGCAATACCTTAGCACAAGTTCCAAGAAATTTATGCAAGTTCCAAGGCAAGGTAAAATATTTTTAGATCGAAGGATACATTGAACCTGGTCAAGTTTGAAGATCTGATGGCTATGATTGATCATGGGATATGTGATCAAGGAGATTAAGCGGTTAGCAAATTGTTTATAAATAAAGAACTATTGATAAACAATGTATGTGGGCAAGTGTAAGCACAGGGATGCTACATAGTGATTACCAAGCACGGAAGCTTGAAGACCTGTTTGAATAACAGAGTAGAAAGCCCAGCTAAGGGATAGGACAAGTCCTATGACTAGATTGTATTGAGAAAATAAGAATCTTCTTTAGCATTTTAGATGTGAAGTTGCAGATAGATTTTTATTACTGTTATTTTGTAAAGTGATAGAAAATCTCTTAACCGAGTGGACTTAACAGTCTTATTTGTAAAACCCTCTAGCAAGGTGACATTTTGATTGAGTGTTTGAAATCCTTTAACAAGGTCACTTCTAACAAGGTGAAGATCCTAACAGATCTGAGGGAAATCCCTTAACCGGGTCACATCTAGCAATGTGTTTGTAATCTTTAATAGGATTTTCTTTTAACCGAGCATACTCTAGAAGAGTATATTTCTTAGTGGGTCCGAAATCCAACAGTGGTTTTTCCCTATTTGGGTTTCCACGTTAAATCTGGTGTTATGAGTGTTATGATGTTTATATGCTTATGAGTTTGCATGTTTAGCAGTTTTGGTTATATTGCTGAAGTATATGTTACCGAGGTTGAATCTGTTGTTTTTATGGAAGATTAAGATTGTATGAGTCACCCCCCCTCTCATCTTGTTAGCTTGGCATATGTACTTACATTAAGTATCAGAACTATCATGATGATGTGTTGTATGTTGAAGGATTAAAGAATAATATTTTTAGTGTTGGTCAGATGGTTGATAAGGGATATAACTTTTAATTCAAGAATGTCAAATGTGAGATCTTGAGTAGCTCTAGAATTGATATTGCATTAGGGACAAAGACTAAAGATAATATCTTTCACTTGAATGTTGGTGGTAAAAGTTGTTTGCTTGCTCAGATTGATGAAAGTTGGTTATGGCATAGAAGGATGTGTCATGTAAATTTTCATTGCATGGTTAAGATAAGTTCTAATCAAGCAGTGAGAGATCTACCAAAGCTAATAAAGCCTTCTAATCTAGTATATAAGGAATGTCAATTAGGGAAGTAGAAATAGTTATGTATAAGAGAAAATAGTATAATTCTAATGGATTGTTGGATCTTGTGTATACTAATCTATGTGGTCCTTCTAGAGTGAGAAGCTTAATTGAAGGATGATAAGTATTTCATGTTGTTGATTGATTATTATTCAAGGATGATATGGGTTAACTTCTTGAGGGAGAAGTTTGAAGCATTGGAGAAGTTTAAAATTTTCAAAGCTACAGAGTGAGACTGGATTGAAGATGAAGTGTCTGAGATCTGATAGAGCTGGAGAATTCATTTTCGGTGAGTTTAATGCATATTGTGAAGAACATGGAGTTAAGAGATGGTTATCTACTCCTAGGACACCACATTAGAATGGTGTTGTGGAGAGAAAGAATAGAGTAGTTCAAGAAGCTGCTAGAACCATGATGATTGAAGGAAATTTTTCGTATGTGTTTTTTAGAGAAGTTGTGAGTACTGCAGTATACACTCTTAACCGAGTAAATATCAACGGTGATATTGGTAAGACTCCATATGAGTTATGGTTTGGTCATGCTCCTACTATTTGATATTTCAGAATTTTTGGTAGTAAATGCTATATCAAAAGAGATGAAGATCTTGGAAACTTTGATGCCAGATGTGAAGGAATCTTTCTTTGTTATTCTACAAAGAGTAAGGCCTACTGGTGTTATAATAAAATATTGAGGAAGATTGTTGAAAGTGCTAATGTGAAGGTTGATGAAGGTAATATAAGACATATTAGATCTTGCAGATATGATTTTGATGATCGGGATGTCAATTCAGATAAAGGAAAACAAGTGCAAACCCTAAGTCAAGTTCAGATTGCTTCAGAAAAGCTTGAGAATGAAGGTGTAGATGCTAATGCATAAGAAAGAGTTCAAGAGACCAAAATTCAAGAAAATACTAAAACTCCCAGGTATTAAGGTTGAATCATTTAGAAAATAAGATCATTGGTGATAAGAATAAAGGTGTGATGACTAGGAGAACACTTGCTAAAGAAATTTGTTTGATTTCTAAGATTGAACCTAAAAATGTTGATGAAACATGTAAAGATGAAAATTGGATTAAAGATATGGAAGAAGAATTTAATGAAATTGAGAAAAATGATGCATGGATTCTTGTTCCTAGACCTAAGGATAAAAATGTAATTGGAACTAAATGGGTATTCCAGAATAAGTTGTTGGAAATAAAGCTAGACTTGTTTGTAAAGGTTATTTGTAGATGGAAGGAATTGACTATGAGGAGACCTTTGCTCCAGTAGCTAGAATTGAATTTGTTAGATTATTTATCGTCTATGCTACTCATAAAGATTTCAGAGTTTATCAGATGGATGTCAAATAAGCCTTTCTTAATGGTGATTTGGAAGAAGAAGTCTACATTGAGCAATGGGATGGATTCCAGCTGACAAATGAAAAGGACATAGTTTTCCAGTTGAAGAAAGCATTGTATGGATTGAAGTAAGCCCCTAGAGCCTAGTATGCTAGATTGGATAAGTATTTGATGAAGCTTGGATTCAATAAAGGTACCGATAATAGTAATTTTTATTTTAGGATTAATCATAATAACATTTTGATTGTTGAAGTTTTTGTTGATGACATTATCTTTCGAGGAAATGATTCCCTATGTAAGAAATTTGTTGAAGAGATGCAGAATGAGTTTGAGATGTCTATGATTGGTGAAATTAAATTCTTTTTGGGATTGCAAATTACTCAGATGGATATGTTGGAATCCAAGAACACTAAGAGCGGGGGGGGTGAATCAATGTTTTGTCGGAATGATTAATTTTAACCTTATCAACACAATAACTTAACAACCGGTATGCATAAAAGTAGATAACAATAAGTAATAATGTAACCACAAAGATGAACACCATAACACCACAGATTTATACGTGAAAAACCTCAATGAGGAAAAAATACAGTGGAATTGGAGACCCACAATATCTATCCACTGATCAGTGAATAAATATTACATAAGGGGTTTGCACATGCAGAAAGGCCAACATCCTAGAGCACATTTCTCACCACAAAAGGAGCCTCATTGACTACAAGAAGTCTTTGAACTACAATATAGAATGAAGATTGAATTGCAAGTATAACATCTCCTATGTCTGAGTATAGTTCCAGTTTAAGATCAATACCAAAGGTCTTAAACCTCTTATACAAATGCAATTCGATCACCTATGATCAACCAAAACCTCTGTATCTGATTACAACTTTATTCACACACAAATAATCCCATTATTCACGACCATGATCTTAAAAAGACGTCTTACAACATATTTATACCAACCCGAGACCTAAACAATTAGGTCGGCCACCTCAAAGATAATGCAATAAATCCATTATATAAACCCACAAACCAATGATAACACAAATCATCCTAAGACTAAAACAACATTAACCAAAAAATAAATCCAATTAGTAACGCATTGGGAGCATCCACCAACACGTTACATAAACCGGTCCATAACCTAACATAATAGCATAGAATAGGTCTGGTGCTAAATGCAACACCACCGATCAACTACAACATGAACAAGATAACCATAAGAATCCCCAAAACCTTCTAGAAGCCTCACCAATACCACTTATTGAATCCATAAAAAGATCTTCAATAAAGCTCTATCAGTAAAACCCTTACCGGTAACCAAAAGGCTTACTAGAACATATGATAGCTTCTAGATCACCAAATCCTGAACCAACTAAATGTGACACGCATTTGAATGACATGAATGACCAAACCAAACCAATTCCACCAATCTGAACATATTGGAGAATACCGAAAATGATCTCTAGATCAACATCACAATCTAACCACACTACTGGAACCTGGTAGACAACCAAACAAGCTAGTGTTGACATCAATGCAACACATAATCAATTCCTCCGAATTGCCAACAATCTCCCCCTTTGGCATTGATGGCAACACTAGATGTGAAAAACATCCAAGTGCCATAAAATGCCAAACAAGTCTCCCCCAATGGAAGACATCCAACAATCTCCCATAAATGATATATCAATGAATCTCTAAACAAATTATCTATGTACCAATTAACCATCCATAGACCTGAACCAAACTCCCTCAGAGGGATACAACCAATCTAAAATTTTGTTCCTCCCCCTTTGACTGATATCTCTATTAGGCTCTTTTTTTCACATGTATATCTCTCCCCCTTTGACATCAATGCCAGAAATGTAACATAAACATCAAAGAAAAATCATAGATCCTCTAAACCACATAGCTAACTACTCCCCCAGAGTAGTAGCACCAACTCATCAATTTGGAATGAATGATAGTTCTAATAATGCATACTGGACTGATGTCAATCAGCAATACTCAAGTCTCTATCAAAGGGGCAAAGTCCCCCAATTTATCTCTAAAGTACTCAAATGATCCCTTGGGAAAAGTTTTAGTGAAGATATCTGCAATCTGCTCTTTAGTGGTCACATAAACCAATCTAACTTCATTTGCTTCCACCTTTTCCTTCAAAAAGTTATACTTGATTGATATGTGTTTTATCTTAGAATGAAATACTGGATTCTTTGATATTTCAATAGCAGTAGAGTTATCATAGTGAATAACTACTAGTTCTACCCTTATGTCCTTCAACATTTGCTTTATCCATAGAACTTGTGTATAGCTAGTAGCAACAACAACATACTCAGCTTCAGCAATAGATAAAGAAGTACATGACTATTTCTTGTTGATAAGAAAGAAAACTTCACTGGATGTGCTTTTTTGGTTACCTATATCTCTAGTCCAATCTGCATTCATGTATGCACATAGTGTAAAGCCATCAACAATCATAAACCATACCTGAAAATCCTAGCTATCAGAGCAAAAATTCATCATAATCAATGCCTTCCTTCTAAGAATATCCTTTGCAAACCAATCTAGCCGTGTTCCTCACAAAGACTATCCTCATTCAATTTATTCCTAAAAACCCATTTAGCTCCAATAACATTCTTATTTTTATGCTCGGGAACTAAAGTCCATGTGTTCTTTTCTATCTGATCCAATTTCTCTTCCATAGCTTTCATCCAACATTTATCCTTACATGCCTCAACTACTGATGATGGTTCACTTTAAGAAATTAAGCATACCTCATCAATTGCCAACCTTCTCCTTGTCCTCACTCCTTTTCTCGTGTCTCCAATGATCTGATCTTCTGAATGATTCAACCTTACATACATAGGAGTCTTCCGAATTTATGTATCTCTTCTCTAATCTTTTGTTACTGTTGAATTTTTTGATACTACCGGAGTAATTGGTTCAACATTTTGTTTCAGTATAGGTGTTACCGATTCAGTTATGATCATTTTCACTTCTGGTTCTCTCTCATAAGTTCTAATTTGACCTTTGTAATGCTCATCCACTTTGATATTAACACGCTCCACAATTCTCTGCAATCTTTTGTTATAATATCTATATTATTTGTTTTCATTTGAATAACCAAGAAATATCCCTTCATCTCATCTAAGATCAAACTTTCCAATTCACTACCAAAGATTCTGAAGTACTTAACTATAGATGTATGACCAAACCATAACTCATAAAGTGACTTACTGGTAAACCAAACCAGATCCAAGATCCAACAAATCTTCATCGGTTAACCTTCAAACTGACTTCTCCAAAATCTAAAATAGGCTTTCAGACCACTACTAGGGGCAATCCAAGATCTGACATCAATTTGCCTCCCCCAAGGTAAATGACTTTGTTAGCGGGTGAGATTCATGTTGCCAGTGTAGGAACATTTTTCTCTATTGGTTGAGTAACTGGGGTATTTGTTTCAGTCGGATGAACATCTGGGGTATTTGATTCTTACAATTGATCCTCAAACTTCATAACCCACTTCTTCTCATGATCCTTCCGAATATCATCAACCTTTTTCTTTCCCTTCTCATTAGATTTGTCATTTCCTTCTAGTAGGTTCTTGCTTTTGCAAAATTTAGCAATATGTCCTACTTTGTTGCATACATAACAAGTGGCATTGTTCTTTTGAATTGCCTTGTTGTAATCTTGATTATTCCTCGACCTACATTGATTAGCCATATGCCCAAACTTTCCACATGCATGACATTTCATATTAATTCTACAATCTTTTGTCCTATGACCATACTTTTTGCAATTGAAACACTGACCAATACCTGAATTATTATTCTGATTGACTCTATTTCTGCATTGACTTTCCATATAACCAAACTTATTACAAAAAAAGCATGTACCATTAAATTTATGTGCATTGGGTTTCCTTACCGATGACCTTAGATTCCATTTGATAGGTGGATTCTCCTGATTGTTCTTCTAACCAGATGTATCATCCTGATTGTTCTTCTGACCAAATGTATCATCCTGATTTGTAGTACCAGAGCTTTCTCCATGCTCAAATCCAAGACCGCTAGTGTCTCCACTGTCCCTTTGATTCTTCAATAATTCATCAAGCTTTGTAGAACTAACCTTGAACTTATCTTTGTACTCATTTGTAGAATCTAGATCAACTCTTAGGACTATCACCATTCTTTCCAACTCTTGCTTATTGTTCTATGATTGCACCAATTTAGTTCTCAATATATCATTCTCATGCACCAACCTAATGCATTCTTCAAATATATCTTTCAAATATTTAGCAAGATTTTCTTCATTCTTCTTCCAGTCTTTAATCTCCTTAGACATCCTCATAGTTAGGCCTTGCATTTCATTCTTCATCACACCATTTTCCTGTCTCAACTTTTGACATAGTTCCTTAAGAGAATTCTTATCTCCATCATCCTAATTTTGCAATTGATCAAAAAGTTCCTTCCTTTTGGCTTGGGCAAAATGAATTCCTTCGCAAATCTCATCTCATCTTACAACTTCATGTTCCTCAACCTTTCATCATCATAGTCCTCAAGTGCTACTTGAAGTTCTTTCCTCAAACTCATGTCCATAGATTCCGGATACAGGATCTTCCTCAAGTTGGTAGACTTACTCCGAGGCACTAGGCTCTGATACCAATTATTGAAATCCAAGAACACTGAGAGGGGGGGATGAATTAGTGTTCTACCAGAATGATTAATTTTAACCTGATCAAAACAATAACTTAGTGACCGGTATGCATAAAATCAGATAACAATAAGTAATAATGCAACCACAAAGATGAACACCATAACACCACAGATTTATACGTGGAAAATCTCAATGAGGAAAAACAATGGTGGGATTGAAGATCCACAATATATATCCATTGATCAGATGAATAAATACTACATAAGGGGCCTACACATGTAGGAAGGCCAACATCCTAGAGTGCACTGGTCATCACAAAAGGAGCCTCACTGTCTACAAGAAATCTTTAGACTATAATCTAGAATGAAGATTGAACTGCAAGTATAGCATCTCCTATGCCTGAGTACAGTTCCACTTTAAGCTCAATACCGAAGGTCTTAAACCTCTTATACAAACCCAATTTGATCACCTATGATCAACCAAAACCTCTTCATATGATTACAACTTTATTCACACATAGATAATCCCATAACCCATGACCACAATATTCAAAAGAGATCTTACAACATATTTATACCAACCTAGGACCTAAACAATTAAGGCGGACACCTAAAAGATAATACAATAAATCCATTAGATAAACCTGCAAACCAATGATAACACAAGTCATCCTAAGACCGAAACAACATTAACCAAACAATAAGTCCAACTGGTAATGCATTGGGAGAATCCACCAACATGTTACATAAACCAGTCCATGACCTAACATAGTAATATAGAATAGGTCCGGTGATAAATGCAACACCACCGATCAACTGGAACATGAACAAGATAACCATCAATATCCAAAAAACCTTCTAGAAGGTGCACCAACACCACTTATCAAATCCATCAAAATATCTTTAACAAAGCTCTGTCGGTAAAACCCTTACCAGTAACCAAAAGGCTTACTGGAACATATGATAGCTTTTAGATCACCAAATCCTGAACCAACTAAATGTGACATGCATCTAAATGAAATGAATGACTGAATCAAACCAATTCCACCAATCTGAACATATCAGAGAATACCGGAGATGATCTCCATATCAACATCACAATCTAACCACTCTACTAGAACCCAGTAGACAACCAAACAAGCTAGTGTTGACAACAATGACAAACATAAATGAATAACATAATCAATTCCTTTGAATTACCAACATGATAAATGCATTTCCATATCTCAGTTTGCATGTAAAGGAACTGTTGAAGAAATTTTGTTTTGAGGACTCTAAACCAGTTGGTACAACTATGGTGACTGGATGTAAGCTGACAAAAGATGATGATTCTTCGAAATCTAAAAGGACTAGATATAGATCTATGATTGGTGGTTTTTTGTATTTGACATAGACAAGACTTGGTATAATGAATGGTGTGTGTCATGTTGCTAGATTTCAATCTAATCCTAAGGAATCTCATGTTACTGTTATAAAAAGGATATTCAGATATTTGAAAGGGACAATTGATTTTGGTATGTTCTATCCTAAGGATGATGATTTCACTTTGAGTTCTTTTACAGATGTTTATTGGGCAAGTGATATTGATGACCAAAAGAGTACTATAGTGTTAGATGTAATGATAGTCCCAAAGACACTGAGAGGGGGCGCTGAATCAATGTCTTTCTGGTTAATGGAGTATTTGAACTTATTTATAACTTTGCAACCCAAATTAATGTACCGGTAAACAAGTAATAATGCAGCAAAGAGAAATAATAGAGACAACATAAATGCACACCATAACACAAGATATTTTGGCAAGGAAACCCGGTAAGGGAAAAAACTCGGTGGGATTTGTGACCCACAATAATTACTCACTGGCCAATATGAATAAATATTACTTACAATAGGGGCCTACACATGCAGGAAGGCCAACTTCCTAGAGCTCACTGCTCAATGAAAGAGTCTCACTGACTACAAAATGGTTAATTAAATCCAAGACAAAGTACTGCTCAAAATAGCATCTGTAATGCTTGATTCGGTACCGGTTTAAGCTTTGTCAAAAACCTTAACCAAAAACCTATCGATGAATGATATTCACTCACATAACCTATCTTCCTTATTACAAAATCTTTTTGCTATCTTCTACATAATACCATTACATAATTTTCTCTCCATGCTATATAAAAAAATGACCTTTAAGAACTCATACATATATGAGTTTTTACAATATATCATGTCGACTTACAAATAATTACATTACAATATAATAAATAAAACTTGTCTCATGTCGGCCTGAATACTAGTATGCTTCGTTGTTGGTGTAAACTAAATGTCGATGAATGACTTTTGTTGTGCTTGCCGGTGCCGGTGAATTATATCTGCATTGCCAGTGAACCTATAGAATCCTATTACCAGTAGGTTGCCATCAATGACAACATCAACTATTCTCATGTGAGTGTAGAATGCCAACAATCTCCCCCTTTGGCATTGATGGCAACACTCATGGGAAAAATCCAAAAACTGTTGTCCAAAAATGAAGTCCAAAAACTGATCCTCAAAAAGAGTGTGCTTCCCCTGAGCAAGTGATTTCTTTTGTGCATTTTCTTCCATACATTTTTCTCTATACTACTCCCCCTTTAACATCAATGACAAAGGATGTCAAAAAGAATCAAAGAATACATAAATTCTACCTCATAGCTTGTAACCGGTTATTTACAATTTGAAATATTTCTGCCAATATTAGATTCAGGCTCCGCATGAATTTATTACTGTCAGAGATAATGGTTTCTGTCTGCTAGATCATGTTGGTTAGATAATGTATTTGTTGCTCTGGTGATCATTCTCCTTGAATTAATGCCTTAGATAGCTCAACCTGCTGAGTTATAAGACTATCTAATTTTGGACCAAGTTTGTTTTTCAGCTCTCGGGCCTTCAACCTTATCCTTTCTTTTTCTTGCTCCAATTTCTCTATCTTTTCCTCAAAAACTGTTATTTTTTGATCAAGAACTGAGGTAAGTTCCGAAGAACCTATCATATTATCTGCTATGTTGTCTATCTCCTTTTGTGTTTCCTTAATCTTCTCATAAATGTCTTTAGTCAGGTGGTGAGGCTTACAAGCTTCCTTATACATTCTTTGTATTCCAAATTTGTGGAATTAACTACCGGTAATAAAGAATCAATATGCTTAGTATAGTCCTTGATAGTCTTCTCAAATAATTCACCTTTTTCTTTATTTACCCTTTCCTTAATGGTTGCTTCATTTATCTTATCTACAGTTAGAAATTTTGAAGCAATAAATTTGGACAATGCATCCAATTTACTCAAAGAACCATCAATATGACCTAACTTACATGTTGGTGCAATCATTTTCAAAATAGGGAATGTATCATCAATGGCCTTGTATGCTAAAGCATTGCACTTTGTGATCCTCTTAATTGAATCCAAAAGAACATCTGTTACATTTGTAGGTCTGAAGTCTGTAGTGGATGTACTTGGTTCTACAATAACTTTCTTTTCCACATATACTTGACCAATTACCTTAACAATTTATTCATTGTTACCATCATTTGTGTCCTCTTTATTTACAGTTATTGTTGGTTTCTCACTCTGTGTTATTACCTCTACTTCTTTTGGTTTCTCAGTCTAAGTATGTACCATTGTATCTGTCTGTATTTCAATGTTTTGAGAGTCAGTAGTGATAACCAGTGACTCAGAGATCTCAATGTTTGTAGCATCAGCAGTCTTAACCTCTACAATCTCTTTATCCATAACAATATTAACATCCTGCTTATCTACATTCATAGTAAAGAGAATTTTGGAATCTGGATTAGTATCATCATGTGTTGTTTCTTCAGCCTCCTTATCTGGTTGACTGTCTATATGTATCATTGTTCCTGAAGTTATCGGTGGGGTGTCTTGTGCCGATGGAGAAAGGTTATCTATGACCTTTATAATAGGTACACTACCAATTTTTCTTTTACCTTTGTCCTTTTGATATACCTTTGCAAAATATTTATCCATTTTTTGTCTCTCCCTTTCTTCTTTCTTTTCTTTTTCAACAAAAATTATGTCCCATTTATTTGCAGTTTCATCAGCTATCTCTTTCACTCTCCCAACCATTAGGCTGACCTGTCGGTGACCACTCATAAAAATTGACCGGTTGGCTTCAGTAAATCAGTTCATCAATCTCTTCCTTGGAATTAATGGGGTGAATAACCAACAATGCTTCAACCTTTATCTTTTTGTCCAATTCCATAACTAACATCCTTTTTGCTTCTAATCTTATGTATAAGTCATTTGGCCAGTGATTAAATTTGTATTCTGATTATTTCTAAATCTGCATTGATTTGCTCTATGATCAAATTTGTTGCAATTAAAACATTTCCCATTAAATTTATAAGCATTAGGTTGTCTTACCAGTTTTCTATGATCTTGATTATTTGCAGTCCTGAAACTTTCTCCATGTTCAAATCCAAGTCCTATTGTATCTCCATCAGGTTTTTGTCTTTTAAGCATGTCATCAAGCCTTTTCTGAACTTTTCTTGAATTTGTCTTTGTGTTCATTTGCAGTGATCAACTCATTTTCCAGAATGTCAATTTGTCTCCTAAGCTCCTCTTTATCATATTACATGTGAATCATATATGTCTTTAGCATATCATTCTCATGACAAAGTCTCAGATTTTCATTTGCTCCATCATTAAGTCTCCTAATCAAGTCTTCTTCATTCTTCTTCCTGTCTTCAATATCCTTGCATAGCCTTATGGTTAAATCTTGCATTTCATTCATCATGTTAGTGTTCTGTTGCCACAATTTCTCTGCAATATCTCTAAGAGTTTCATTTTCATCATCATATTTCCACATTTTCTCATGAAGTTTCTTCCTCTTGTTTTGTGCTATAGCTAGGTTCTCCTGAAGTCCTTTAATGAGTTCCTGGGCAGTCCTTAGATCATCTTCAAGTTTGATATTCTTCAATATTTTTCTGCATCAAAATCTTCAAGAGCTCCTTCCAACTATTTTCTCAAACTCTCCATCAGTATCGGTTTCAGAATCTTCCTCAAGCTATTAGGCTTTTGCAAAGAGAGGACCAGGCTTTGATACCAATTATTAGATGCAATGACAGTCCCAAAGACACTGAGAGGGGGGTGAATCAGTGTCTTTCTGCTTAATGGAATATTTGAACTTATTTATAACTTTGCAACCCAAATTAATGTTCCAGTAAACAAGTAATAATGCAGAAAAGAGAAATAACAGAGACAACATAAATGCACACCATAACACAAGATATTTTGGCAAGGAAACCCGGTAAGGAAAAAACCTCGGTGGGATTTGTGACCCACAATATTTACTCACTGGACAATATGAATAAATATTACTTACAATGGGGGCATGCACATGCAGGAAGGCCAATAGCCTAGAGCTCACTACTCAATGAAAGAGTCTCACTAACTATAAAATGGATAATTAAATCCAAGACAAAGTACTGCTCAAAATAGCATTTGTAATGCTTGATTCAGTACCGGTTTAAGCTCTATCAGAAACCTTAACCAAAAACCTATTGGTAAATGATATCACTCACATAACCAATCTACCTTACTACAAAATCTATTCTCTATCTTCTACATAATACCATTACATAATTTCCTCTCCATGTTGTATAAAAAAATGACCTATAAGAACTCATACATATATGAGTTTTTACAATATATCATGTCGGCTTACAAATAATTACATTACAATATAATAAATAAAACTTGTCTCATGTCGGCCTGGATGCCAGTATGCTTCGTTTTCGATGTAAACTAAATGTCGATGGATGACTTTTGTTGTGCCTGATGGTGCCAGTGAATGATGTCTATGTTGCCGGTGAACCTGTAGAATCCTGTTATCGGTTGGTTGCCATCAATGACAACATCAACCATTCTCATGTGAGTGTAGAATGCCAACATACAAGTGGTGCATTCTCTTTGGGTAAGAAGTTGGTCTCTTGGGCAAGTAAGAAGTAGAATGCTATTTCTTTATCTATGACAGAATCTAAATACATTGTTGCTGCTAGCAATTGTACTCAGGTAATTTGGATGAAGCAGATTTTGAAAGGTATAGAAGTTATTTATGATGAGCCTATTGCTATATACTGTGACAACTCAAGTGCTATCAATATATCAAAGAATTCAGTGTTGCATTCCAAAACAAAGCATATATCAATCAAGTTTCATTTCTTGAGAGAGAAGATGAATGAGAAAGAATTCAGACTAGAGTATGTATCTACCAAGGAATAGATTGTAGATATCTTTATGAATCCTTTTCCTAAAGATACTTCTAAGTATCTTAGAGAGACGTTAGGGGTAATTTCCCCTCCTGATGAGAACTAAGATGCATGCATTTGCATCAGTCTGGTGAACTTCATAGAGATATTTTGTGATCCAGATTGATGAGTGAGGCTTCTACTTAGGGGGAGTAGTTAGTGTTGGTGTTCAGATGTATAGATTTCTGGGGAGATAATCCTAATTCCTAATCCTTTATCATTGATGTCAAAGGGGGAGAGAAGCATGTGAAAAACCCTAGAGCATTTTGAGATTTGTAATTTGAGTTGTTTGTCTAAGGGGGAGTTGATCCTTGTGATTTTGAGGGAGATTGCTAAGAGATAATTTATTTCTTTGCATTGATTGTTTTCACATTCATATATTGCCATAAATTTCAAAGGTGGAGGTTATTGGATGTTGATGAGAGTTTGCTGGAATGATGTGTTGTCATTGATGTCAATATATTCTTCTATGTATTCCAGTGTTGCAGTTTGGTTGAATGAGTTGGTTTAACCTGTGTATTGCAGATGAACTGATGCAGATTAAAGGGTTCTTAGTATATTGTCTGTAGATGGTTCATTCCCATTTGCAGAGGTCTACATGATGTTTTGATCAATTTATGAGATCTGGTATTGAAGTTGATATTCAGTTGTTCGTGTTATTCAGTATTCTGGTTTGTGCTTTGAATTTCTCTGAAATTGATATATCTTTAGTTATGGATGTATGGGATGTGTTTTGGACATTGATGTGTGTCCTCGGTTCAATTGGTTCATGATTTGGAAATCTACAAGTGAATCTTTCATGTTGATAGTTGATTATGATGGTGTTCTTAAGCTTCAGTGGTGAGATGATGATGGTTTTGGTAATTCAAGTTATTGCGGTTGTTGTGGTACAATTCAGATTGCTTCTGAATATCTCTAGATCATGTTCTATGTGTATTGGTGGTCCACATTGATTATTGTGTGTGTTACTAAAAATTTTCTTTGTTTGGAGATGTTCTTCATGCTATGCAAAATTCTTGGTGGTTGTAGTGTGTTGCGGATGATTGAGACATAATTATTGGAGGTGTTGCATATTTGTAGTGGTTGTTTGGGTCTAGACTATGTCTTAGATGATATCATTTTTTTCTGCATGCATTGTTGTAGCGTCTGAGGTTATTATTTTGTAATTTGTATTAAGGGTTTAGCCGACCTTGAAATATAGGTTGATGTCTTGTATAAATAAATATAATAATCATGTAAGATGTATGCTTGTGATCTTTGAGGATGTGTATGATTGAGTTGTATGTGTAAACAAGTGATTTGATCTTTCAAAAGTGTGAAGGAGAGAAGAGAAGTGTTGCAGAGAAGACTGTGTTCTTAACCAAAGTTGTATCCAGGCATATGGAGATGCTATTTTCACAGTTCATGTAATCTGGATTGTTGTCTGAATGCTTTTGTAAGTCAGTGAGACTTCCTGTAAGGTAGTGGGCCTTCCCTAAAGGTTATCACCTTTCTAGGTTTTATATATGAGCTGTGAGTTCTAGGTAGTGTGGCTAAATGCATGTGCATTCCCAATTGTAATATTTCATCTACTCCTAACAGGGTATTATCTCATTGTGGATAGGTTCCCACCATGTTTCTTTCCCTTAACCAGGTTTTCCACATCAAAATAATTGGTGTTATATGTGTTATTGATGTGGTGTTGTTTCATGTTTTTACTATTAAATATTAGATCTGATTTGTGGTTTAAGTTGTAGAAAGTTTTTGTGCGAACTAATTCACCCTCCCCTCTCTGTTTGTTGCATTGTTGTCAACACCTTCATTGACGCATGCAAGGGTTGTGGAGTCGGGGGAAAAGAACTTGTCTAGTGATGGGATTGAATCCTCATGGGGTATATCTGGTTTAAAGAAAGTTAATGGATGTTTGGATAGGATCGAGGATCGTTCAATTCGGATTATCCAACCAGATTCAATATTGAAGGATGTGGCATATTGGAGCAATTATGCCCTCATTTTCAAGTTTATGGCTTGAGACTTTCTTTGCGGGTTCTGGAATCCTGGGCCCGATAGACTTGATATCCTGAGGGGGAAATGGAGATTTTATTAGCTGCAAATGATTATTTTGTGGTGGTTTTCTCTTTCATGGTACGTAGAAATAGGGCCTTTGAAGGAGGTTCTTATTTCTTTAATCAAGTTGGACTTTTTCACTAAGCCCTAGTATGTGGGGTTCATTTATGTAGAGGAGCTCCCTTTTAGGGTCCTTGTTTGGGTTTTCCTCCCAAGTCTACCATTGCAGTTTTGGAAGCATGATATTCTTCACTCAATCGTGCACTTGTTTGGCAAGCCAATTGGATCTTCTACTCAAACCCAGGATAGAAAGGTAATTTATTTTTCTTGTATTTGTGTTGAAATTGATTTGATTAAACCTCCGCCAGACTCTGTAGAGTTGTGCTTAGGTGCCTCTTCCTGGATTTAACAAGTAGATTATGAAACCATCCCCTTCATAAGTAAAATCTATCATGAGTATGGGCATTTGCAAAGGAAGTGCCCTCGGTCTAAATAGACCTCAACAACATCTAATTCTCTATCTAGACCTGACACCATTGTTGATAAAGGAAAAACCCTGATGACTGATGCAAATGCAGATAAGGAGTGTTTCATCTCGGTTAAGCCTAGAAATAAGGGAAGAGGGCAAAAGAGAACTTGGATAGATAGACAAAGTGACTTGACCTTTAATAGGTTTGAGATCTTGGATGATATCAATCAGGAAGACGGAAATCCTATGGAGCTATCATCAAGGGTGGTGGCTTTACGAGGGGTTGTCCTAGAGGATGAGGGGAATAATAATCTAAGTTTGGCATTACAAGATCAATAAGAGGGATTAATGGACACAGAGTTGAACCCCCATATTCCTTAAGTACCTCATATTGATGGGATGAGGGTTCTTGTTGTTGGAGTTTCTTTAGATTCCTAGGTGGATTCTCCGATAAAAGGGGCTACAAACTTTGGGAAAAGTAGTAAGGCATCTTAGGCCTTGGGATTGTAGAAAAAGTTCTAAAAAAAGGGTCTCAATAGAAACCCTTGAGAATTGGTCGTACAATATATCAAGAGAAAGTAAAGTTAATTGGAGATACTTTGGTGGAATCTGGGTCAGTGAAAACCATTGACTCTCACTTCTCTCAGTCCCAAAAATGATAGTTCTCTCTTGGAATGTGAGGGGTATGAACAACATCCCTAGACAAAAGGTTGTTTGAGATTTAATTGCTAGACATTTCCCTGATGTGGATTTTATTCAAGAAACAAAGTTGACTATAGATAGTATGTTGGAGAGAGCTCCTAGCATTTGGTCTCATGGGCTCTGCCAGTGTGTTGGAGATTTCGGTAATTCGGGTGGCTTAGCATTTTTCTAGGACCCACGAAAGGTTACCCCCCTTGGATGGATGTCTTGCCATTCGTCTATTTCATTGGTTGCCTCTAGTCTGGTCTCTAGTGAAGTTTTCCTTTTCACTAATGTTTATGCTCCAATGGATTTCTTGGGTAAGTATCCTATTTGGGAGCATATCAGATATGTTTGGTCCATAATGCCTTGCATGTAATGGATTGTGGTTGATGATTTCAATGCAATTTGCAACCTCGGGGAAAAAAGAGGTGTTTCCAGGCTTGACCCTTCTTCTCACCTCCTCAATTCAAACATTGATCTCTTGAACCTTATTGATGTGAAGCCAAATAATGGTACTTTTACTTGGAATGATAGAAGATTTGGGGAGGATGCAATCTTAGAGAGATTGGATAGATTTCTTATATCTTGTTTCTAGATTAGAAACAAATGGACTACTAACTCAAAAAGCTTGGATTGGAGATGTTTGGATCACTGGTTGATCAAGCTCTTAGTGGAGGATTTTATAGCCCCAAGGAATCTTTGCATTAAGTTTCAACTAATGTGGTTGAGGGATATGTCTCTCCATGACCTTATGCCAGTTTGGTGGTATCAAGGAAAACCTGCTCATGGTAGAGCCATGTACTCTTTTTTCAAAAGACTTCAATTTGTAAAATATAAACTCAAGAGACAAAATAAGCAGAATTTTGGCAACCTTCAATCAAGAAAAAAGGTTGCTCAAGCTCAACTTGATGGTATTACTTGCTTGATTTGGGACCAGGGCCTAACTAAGGAGCTAAGTAGAGAAGAATCTTTAGTTGTTAAAGAGTTAGAAGAATGGGAGCTTCAGGAAGAGATTTTCTGGCAAAAGTCTCGTATTGATTGGTTGCAGGAAGGGGATAGGAAAATTGGCTTCTTCTATAACTCTGTCAAGGATCGAAGGAATGGAAATGTTATTAATTCTCTTGTGTCTTTAGAGGGAACTCTCCTATCTTCAAAAGCTAATATATCTCAAGAGGCTTTTTGACATTTTTCTACTTTGTTTATGGAGGATTCTCCCCTAGCAAGTGAGAAGGAAATTGAAATTTTAGATTGCATACCATCACTAGTTTCTCAAGAGATGAATGAGACTCTTCTTCGGCCTATTACTATCCAAGGGTTAAAAGATGTTGTTTTCCATATGAAGAGAGGTAAATTCTTAGGTCTTGATGGTTTCCTTGTTGAGCTTTTCCTAGAGTTCTAGGAGATTATCAAGTTGGATTTGTTAGAGGTGGTTCAAGAATCTCACATAAATAAGCAGATGTTGAGAGCTATGAATGCTAACCTTTAGGCCCTTATTCCAAAAAGAGAGGGTGCTAATAAACTTGATCGGTTTAGACCTATTGCACTTTGTAACATGGTTTATAAAATTATTACCAAACTTATAGCTGAGCACCTCAAGGTTTGCCTCACAGTTTTAATTTCTAAGGAGCAAGGGGATTTTGTTGTAGGTAGAAAAATTATGGATGAGATTGTGCTTGCTATGGAGGCCATTCACTCCATGGCTTCATCCAAGGAGAAGGTTGTATTTATTAAGCTTGATATGGCTAAATCTTATGGCAACGTCACATGGGTGTTTTTGAGAGGAGTTTTTTTTCTGCCTTTGGATTTGCAAATGAAGGTATTGATTGGATCATGAATTGTGTTTCCTCTTCTTCCTTCTGATTACTCATTAATGGGGAACCTTCAGAGTTATTTAGTGCCTTTGGAGGTCTTCGGCAAGGAGACCCTTTCTCCTCGTATTTATTCATGATTTTGGCAGAAGGGCTTGGTAGATGTATTAAGGCTCGGGTTCAACAAGGCTTGATTCAGGGCTGGAGATGGAGTAATGACTTGCCCCCTTCCACTCATCTCTAGTTTGTTGATGACACTTCTTTGTTGGGTTTGGCTAAAATTAATGAAGTAGTTAATTTTAAGTGAACTTTGGACACTTATCTTGCTACTTCGGATCAAAAAATTAATGAGCATAAGTCCTCCATTTTCTTCTTTAATACTCCTTGACTCATTCAAGGTAGGATTACTCGTATTCTTAGATTTCAGATTGGTACCCTCCCTTTGGTCTATTTGGGGATTCCTCTTGGTGTGGGATCACAGCATAGAGAGTTGTGGCAGGATATCTTGGAAAAGTTCCACAAGAAGGTTAGTCATTGGACCTTGCGTTGGCTTTCTTCAGCAAGAAGGTTGACTCTCCTAAAGTCTATTCTTCAGGCCCTCCCTTTATATAGTTTTTTTGTGCAAATTGTCCCCTCAAGTTTTGTGAATGAATTGGATGCTCTATCTCAGAGATTTGTGTGGTTTGGTAGTTTTTCTTTGACCAAGTGGAGTTTGGTAAAGTGGGATTTTGTTTGTAGACCCAAGTAGGAAGGAGGGTTGGGGCTTCTCCCAGCCAAAATGAATAACCTTGTTCTTTCTGCTAAGTTGTTTTGGAGGTGGTGTACTTGTTAGCATCAAGGATGGACCAAGATTATTTCCCACTAGTATTTGAAAGGAGTGAGTGGTAGCAAGGTACCTAGATACCCTTTGGAGGGGAAGGGGTCTATGATTTGGGACACTCTTAAGAAAGGGGCCAAGCTAATTAAGGATGGTCTTTTCTGGATATGTAATAGAGGTTCTGAGGCCTTGTTTTGGTATGCCTCTTGGGATGGACATCCCCCAATTTTGTCTCAATATCCTCATCTCCAACCTCTTTGCAACCTTTTTGTTGAGGCTAGATGGTATAAGGTTCAGGATTTCAAGAAGATTAAGTCCTAGGTTCAGATGGTGGTTTGTTGCTAGAAAGATTTCCATTGGGTGGTTTTGTGGTGGACCAACATGAATTGGCTAGGATTCTAGTTGAAAGACTGTGGAACTCCCTTCAATAGAGTGATGCTTTGGCCTGGAGTCCTAACCCAAAAGGCAATTTTTTTGTATCTTCAAGATACCTTGAGCTAGAAAGAAAGTGGTGTGGCAGAAGAGACATTTCCTAGTGGAAACAGGTCTGAAACATATTTTCTTGGCCTAAGTGCAATTTATTCCTATGGTTAGTTTCCCAAAGCAAGTGTCTGACCTAGGATAATCTAAGTAAGAGAGGATTCCAAGGTCCTTCAAGGTGTGTCTTGTGCAAAAGTAATGAAGAGGGGGTGTCTCGTCTTTTTTTAAAATACATTTCTTTTCTAAGGAAATTTGGCATCTTTTGTGGGGGTTATGAAATCGGGCTTGTGTTCATGCCACCTCTTTGGTGGAGTTCTAGGAGAGCTTGGGTCGACCTCCTACCCGAACCTCTTTTCTCCAGAATTCATGGATGATTGGCCCCTCTCTTATTATTTGGAATCTTTGGTTGGAAAGAAATCAAAGAATATTTCAAAAGCTGGAATTGGAAATTGGGCTCTTGTGGCATAGAATTATTGAAAAGCTTAAGGAAATTGTTGTGACCAAGTGTGATATCTCAGTTGAGGTGGATCTAGCTGATATGGATGTTGTAAAGAAGTTAAAACTTGTTCATAATGACTTCAATTCCCAGGTTATCAGAAGAATAAGGAAGAATAGGTAAAAAGTCCAGCATGAAGGGAGATGTCTCCCTCCTCCAGAAGGAGTTTTAAAAGTTAATACATATGGATCTTCAAGAGGAAATCTTGGATGGGCAGGTATTGGTGGCATTGGTAGAGATAGTGATGGTAGAGTTGTAATCCTTTTTTCTACCTTTAAAGGGCTTCACTCAAATAATCTTATAGAGGATCTTGCTATTTTCCATTCTATTGAGAAAGGTCTTTCTATTAGGTGGAAGAGGATTATCTATGAGTCGACTCATTGATTGTTATTGACATGTTAAATGCTCAAAATTTGGGAGATGTTAATTGACAACTTTCCTCGGTAATTAGGCAGATTTTGAACTTAAGCTTGTCTCTAGAGTATGTCTCTTTTTTGGCACATCCCTCAAGAATGGAATAGAGTAGCAGATTGTTTGGCTAAGTGGGATTCGGAGAATCCTAGTGGATGGGAGGTTGAAGATTGGGGGTCTTTGACCTCAAAGTATTCAGTCATTCTTGAAAGATTGGTTAGGGAAGATGGGATGGTGTAGTTGTTTCTTTGAAAGGGTTGTCCCTTGGGATCCCTTTTCTCTTTGTATTTTGGTTCCTAGTGTTGTCACAAAGGATTGCACCTGTTATGCTAAGCTGAAAGCTCAACAATCCTATGAAACATGGGAATACTTTTAGGCTTGTGGGTATGCCTATGGTGAAAGTAGACCTTCAAATTATAGGCCAACTTCATGTATGATGAATCTCCAACAAACTAACTCTCTCAAGAAAAAGGATAAGATGAATGCATGTAATGAAAAACCTATCCTATGAGGTGATGCACCAAATGTTCTTTCTGAGACCTGCAACCTGCTTAACTCACAAAATCCTCCAACTAGTAGACTTCAATTACTCACAACTCAAGTAAACATGCAGATGCATCAATATTTCATACAAAGGATTGAATTTAGAGATTGCTTGAAGGAAAACAGTGTATTTTCACAACTACAACTTACTAAAATCAGGTAGCACAATCTATAACCTGCACCTCTCATGCAACTACTCACACCAATCATATTTGAATGAGACATCATTAAAGGATTTAAGTAAAAATTAGAATAATAATATCAAATCATTCACCCATAACACAGAACAAGAAGCGCTAAGAAGGAAAATTCTGCTATTTTATTAAAAAATGAAGGAGCTATTATTGTTAAAAACTCAGAAAAATGAGCTACAATGTTGTCCTTGAGTATGAAAGAGACCAAATTCTGTTTAAAATCATGCTGAGGAAAGAAATAACTGACAAAAATAAAAGAAGAGAAAGGACTTTATAGAAAATAGTCCTGAGGAAAGAGAGATAAATATAGCAGAGCTCTATATTTAGCTTTATTTCACTTTAATCTTTAACAATATGCATGAGGAACCCTCTTGGCTGAATTTGCCTAAAAAAGCATGCAAAAGTCATGCAAAACCTCTCCAAATCAACAAACTGTGAGCCTAACATAGCTCCTAAAAAAGGGGCATGAATGTGGACCTCTTTGCATATGAAAACCTCTTTGCATATGAAAAACTATTTTTGAGTTGCTCCAAAATCCCCTATTTTTAGTTTCAAACTCACTATTGCATGATTTCAAAAATCAATAAAGCTTAAAGCCTCCTCTATTTGCATGATTCACCTTGCATGATATTGCTTTTTTTTTGCCTTTTTTAATTATTTTATTTTAACATTTATTTAAATAAAAGATAAAATAAAAATATTTATTTCTTTTAATTCGCTTTTATAATTTAATATAGCTCTATTAAGATTTTTAATAAAATAAATCTTAATAGGGTTATATTAAATTATAACTGTAAATAAAGCAAAAGAAAATAGGAAAGCTTTTTGAAGAAAAATCTCTCAAATCTCTTTGCATGAGGGTAATACATGTAGCTAGGTCAAATGACTTTAAAGTCATGACCACAGTCTACAATTGATGCATGAAGTGGTTTATTTTTGAAAAATAGATAAATTTAAAAGCTCATCCAAAACTTGAAATAGGGCATGAAAATATATTTCAAGAAACCCTAATCTTTAACTCATTTCATCTTTGCATCATTTGGGGGAGAGCTTTTGTGGCTGCCATGCATTCATTCTCTGCTATTCTCGAACTGGATCTTGAGGGTTTGACATTGAATGTCTCTGCATGATTTTGAACAAGGTATGATTATTGTTCCTTTGTCATTTATTCTTTTGGGAATAAAAATACACAGTTTACCTTTGTCATGCATGTATTAGGGGTTATTCTTGGTATTCATTTCATGCATCTCTCTCTTATTTCCATGGAAGAATATAACTGCTATCATGATGACTTCTTGGCGAGGCTTTGACAACTACTAAAGGGATTTATTCTCTGTTATCTTGGGTTTATAAACCCTCATTCTCTAAATGTTGCATATGGTTTAGAACTATTTTGAGCTGGGACTGCAAAATTTGTACATGCTCACTATTCTTATACTCTATAGTGGGCTCATACTTTGGTTGTTCTATTCTTTATAATAGTGGTTTGAAGTCTCCTTGAACCTACTCCTCTTATTGGGACTCATAAAATTTGAGTCAATTTGAGAGGCCCATTTCAAAGAAGGGTAAAATGAAGCCAACATCCTCCCCTCGTGTGCCTATGAAAAGTGAAGGCAAATCAAAGTTTTAAACAAATGCAATTGGCATAAAGCCAATCTTCCCCTTCCTTGCGTGGTATGATTGATGGGAAAGGTATTAATTGAAAGCTTTTAAGAAAATTCCCCTTGGCAGCATTCTCCCTGCGTGGTGTGGAGTAGGCAATTACACTTCAAGAAGATTTCATTGGCAGGTTTACAGTTTTTTTCCCCTGCATATGGTGTTGGAAACCTTCAGGAAAATGCTATTAGTGAAACCAAACTCCAATGACCTCCGCCAGTCCACAGATGCCAAAGAAAGAGTTAAAGACATTAGAAACTTCCAAAAAAACTTTCAAGGGAAAGCCTTTATCCCACATTGGTTGTGGGAAGGGCATTTTGTGTATTCAAATTCAAAGCCCCACGAATATCAAGTGTCTAAAGCTTAAAGGCTTTTGACAAAAAAGAATGCGCACAGTGGACCCCGTGCGTGCACACATCTCAAGGTGTCCAAATTTTAGGACAGGCTAGCGAGAAGAGGCTAAGGGTCATGCAAATCGAGAAGATCCAATGACAAATACGAGGAAGATCAACAGTGGAGTAAAATTTTGGGACTATCAATGACTGTCGTTGTACTATGGTTGTGAAGTGCCTGAAATGTTATCCATCGTGAATTGGCAACAAGGTGGGCCCAAGTCCAAGTGGTGGGTCCAAGTGGCAAGACAGCCGGATAAACGAAAAAATTAGGAAGTGACACGTGGTAGGCCTGATAGAAGGGGTGAGCAACAAAAAACAACTCAAGACCTCGTGACCAAAGAAATTTCATTAAAAGTCTCCATCTTGCTAGCATAAAATGCTAACACCCAAAAGACTCGAGACCTCATGAGCGGTAAATCAAGGTTGATCCAACGGTGGTCACTAGGTCGCGATGGGGAACCGCTCGTTGTCATATCCCTCGCGACCCAGCGACAAAGAATAGCTTCATTCTAGCAGTTAGTGAGGTCATGCTAAGGTGGTAGTGCAGGGACTCCAGAGCCAATCATGTGGTGACATGCAACAGAAGGGAGTAGCTAAGAAGAAGCTAAAGGTCGAGCAAGTTGGGCAGATCAGACGGTGGTCATTGATCTGCGATTGGAAGATGCACGACCTAAAATCCTTATGAATCAGTGACAAAGCACGTGTAGTAAAGGATTGAAGATAAAGAGCAAGTAGGTTGAAGAAGATCTAACAATGGTCATTGATCTGCGAAGGGAAGTTGCACGATGAATATCCATTGCGAATCAGTGATGAAGAAGCGCCAAGGCCTAAGGTGGGTCTGACGGTGCTAACATGGCAAATGAGGTAGAAAACTAGTGGATTTGTGGACGACCCAGGAGGCATCGCGTGGCGGAGCAGAAAGGGAATAAATCAAGATTGAATATATAGTTTCAGACTATAGTGAAAATGAAGAGATTTAAATGCTTGGTTGTTCCTGGCTGCATGAAAGATTAATGGTTGACGGGTTATTTTTACCTGAATATACAAGTGTGATATACCGTTAGAAAGCTCGTGAAACGAGGAGTTCGTTTCTACAATTAGTTATAAAACTTGTCAAATATCTAGAGAACAGTTTCCACAGGAGTGATGGAAAGAATATTTTCAGAAGGAGTGGGACACTTGTCACTGATAGATGGAGATCTGATATTTTTCCCTCTTCTATATATTCTGAGTTCTTCTCTTTTGTAAGGGATCCAATTTTTGAGAAATTCTCGAAGGGAAATTTCCAATACAGGTTCCAGTGATGGCATTTTTCATTTTTTGCAAATGACAAGTGTTTCTTCTAGGTTTTCAGTGTTGTCTTTGCTATAAGTTTTGTTTTAGTTTGTAGGTTAACACATATGCAAGGCATGTGTAATTGTCTCCAAAATACCATTTAAATTTATACAATTTCTTCTTATCAAGGGTAATTTGGATTTGTCTCTTTCAGTTTTCTCTGAGAGTGTAATGTTTGTCTTTTGGGTATTCTTCAAGGAAGGATTTAAATCCTGAAACCCAACATTAATGATTTTGAATGTATATTGGATATATAAGTATGATTTTGTGATAGAGCAAAGGATTGTATTAATGTAAGGCATTAATACATGAAAATTTAATGTCGAAAGTATCTTGCATCTGAGATTTCTCTTTCAGTTTTATGCATGACTCTATGGCCAGGATTAGGCACTGGTCTTTTATAATGTTGAAGGATTGTCAGAACAACATTTTAAAGAATCAAATCATAATATCTTTCTTTTTTTTGTTTTGTGGAATTGTTCCACTTATCTCATGTTCAGACCTGTCGAGTTGTCAATGTAGATTTAGCCTATCTACAATACTCTCCTTGTTTTTGAACCTTTAATGAGATCTATCTGCTTCTATTGATGTTGTCTTGTGTGTCATTGGTCTAATTTTATTCATCAAAGGTACACCCACCTAGGTTTTGCAGAGCCTGAAGAGTAGAATAATGTTTTATCCTTGTTATGTTGTCCCAAGCCCTGAAGTATTTCATAGATTGAAATTGGCTACTTCATAGGTAAATTGCAGGTGAACTTGGGTTTTCTCATTTTTGAGAACAACAAAAATGGCAACTCTATTGGGGAATATGCTACAACTTGTGTTGACTAGATTCAAATTGAGACACTCTTTGTCTATCAAAAATTAAAGACAGTTAGTCCAGCCATGTCCATTTGAGGAAAGAGTCATAAAAGTGTTGTAAATCTTGAAGTATTTCTAGATCTATAGTTATTTGCCTTGTAGTGTTGTGTGCAAAGTGTTGAAAGTCCATTATCCTTTTATCTTTGTGTAATTCCAGATCTGTTCATGTTCTATAAATGATTTTATAAATTCTCACAGCAGTGAGTGGTGACTCTAAAAGATCTCTGCACTAGTGTGCATTATTGTGAAAGTTTTAAGAAATTTGGTGAACTTACAACAAAGATTTAGCAGGTGCTTGGGGTTTTAAGATTGAAGATCCTAGAAATTTATTAAAGATATTTTCCTCCGTGAAGGAGATGGCAACTTTGTATAAAGATCAGAGTACAATGTTAGAAGACCTGAGAAAGATCTCACCAAATATCAGTGTAGCAGCAGCAAATTTTACTAGGTATTTCTCAAAGTATTTATGAGACAATTCATGTTCTTTATAAGGTGAAAAAGTCACCATAGAAAGAAAAAGAAATTTGCAGTTTACATACTTCATGTTTTGAAATAAATTTCAGTTAAGTGATGGGAGAAGTATGTGGTTATGAAAATTATAACTGCATGAGCTTTGAAAGGAGTTTGTGAAACAGTACGATGCATTGTCATGGTAATGGTTCAGTAGATGTTTCAAATTTGATGGATCTAGATGTGGTTCCTAGATCTAAAATTTCTTTGTTAAATTTGAAAGACATTCATGGGGAAATTGAGATATGTTTTCAAAAGATCCAAGAAAAGTGCATTTTGTTTCTAAGAACGACAGTAGGGAAGAGAAATGAAGAATCGTCATATATTTTTTATGAAAGATTTATAGCTGCATTAAATGAGCTTTTAGCTAATGCTAGACCCCATGAGTCTATTTGGATTGAGTTATTCTTAGAGATTGATGAGCCCGACTCAATTAATTGGTCTACAACCTTGAGAGAAGAAAGTGTTGCATGTATTAAAGAATGGATAGATGAGATTGAAATGATTAAATCTGAAAATGTACACAAGATTAAGTATAGTGATGGAGATGAATCTGTGAGTGGAGGTATCTCTTATGATGCTGAAGGTGACTCTTATTCTCAGCATGACAGTTTAGATGTGTATTCAGAGCAAGAAGAAAATTGTGAGAACATAAGTTGTTCAAATAATCATGAGCCTGTTGTGTGTGTGAAAAAGTGAACATGTAGCTGTAAGCACAACACTTCAATTAAGTCATTATATGCATGGTTAATAATCAATAATCAATAAGTAATAAACCATAACAAAGCGACCAATTGCCTTCTAAAAGATGCGAGTATAAGATTGCTCTCAGATTTTTATAAACAATACCAGTGACTAGACTACACCAAGATGAAAGATTTAATCTATATGATATTAAGCTATATGGATGCAAGATGGATGAATAATTCAAGAAAATAATCAATTCAAGCAATAATGGATTCAAGCAATGATGAATGGAAAATGGATGCAAACAAACTGAAAAGTACAATAATCTTCAATGACTCCAGAGCGAAATTAGCATGATAATAATCTCCAAGCGTGTTCTCAAAAATCTCTGGGGTGAATTGGAATGAGAGCTGAAGACTGAATTTATAGAGAATTGCAAGAGAAGAAGCTCAATTTAGGATTAATTGAAAATAATTGAGAAATCAAATTCAGTTAACCTTGAGATAGATTCCAATTATAGTTTAATTGAAATGCATTCAAATTAGAAGTTCAAGTTGTATTGGAAAATAATAATAAATTAATTCCATGCATATATTTGATTTATTCAAGAAAAAGGTCTTTTCAATGCAACTGAACTTCTTTTTCTGAAAAGCTTTGAGTTCCAATTTTAGAGAATAATTCAATAATTCAATTTAATTGCTTTTCTGATTTCAAGTTCCAAATTTAGAAAAAGGAATAATATCTCAAGTTTGATTTCTCTCTCAATTCAATTCTTTTTTTTTGTTTTATTTTCAATTCAACTCTTTCTTTGTTATTAATTTATCTTTTGTAATAAATTAATTCTCTTTGCATGATTAACTGGTAATTTATATTAATTAATTAAATATGTAAAGATATTTAATAAATTAAAATGGGATAATTTATCAAAATGATATTCTTGGAAATGATTCAATTAATTAAATAAATATTTAATTAATATTGAGTAATTGATTTGCCATGTGATATTTGATGATTAAAGAATTAATAATGTGCTCAAGATTGATTTAATTGCCTTTGGTTAGGACCTTGGTGATGTTGTCAAGATTAGGGGCCCATGGTTTAGATGACCAATTTTAGGGTATTACATTTACCCCTCTTTGAATTAATGTGTGAGCAGCGCGTTGGTTCAAAGAATGTGTGATGTGTAGGAGATGCCAGTTTTGAACTTGATTGATCACGAACTAGATGAAGAGCCAAGTGTTTAGCTTGATTCGAAGCAACAAAGCTGAATGAAATCTGATTAAAGTGATACCGATCCTGAACTTGATTGAACTAAGGAACGATAGAAAACAAAAGATACCGAACTTGAACTTGATTGATCAAGAAACAGATCTTACTGATCTAGAACTTGATTGAACTTAGATACAGTGAGTGATGATAAAAATTGATCTTGAACTTGATTGATCAAGACATGATGAACGAAGATAAACTATCCAGCTTGATCAAGAAACGAATACTGAACACCTGCTTAGATTGAGTGTGATAAAAAATACTCTTTAAACTTTTGATTGAGTTTAAACGAATAATCAGCTTGATGTGAAGTGATGAAACTGATTAATGTTAAGAGATTAATTCAGAAGAAGGACAAATATTAGCTTGATTTGAAGCGATGAAACTGATATGCCCCTAGCGATTGATTTGATTCAGATGATCGAGAGATCTCAACTTGATGTGAAACGATAAAGCTGAGATGCCCCTTAGAAATAAGAATTGATTTTCTTTGCTTGAAAATATTCTACTCGACTTTTGATGAAGATTTGAAAATTTTCTCAACTTTGAGATATGAGGTCATAAGGTCACAAGTATGCCCCCTCGAGAGTGAAATCAAAAGATAACGAGGGTACATGATTATAGGCAAGTATGTGGCGAAAATAAGATTTGAACACAAATTGATTCTAAGGTATATTTAAAGATTTGGCGTTGATTGCTGAGAAATTGAGCGCAAAGTTGATTGTAATGTTGATGTGTAGAATGAAATTGAATTCAGTGTTGAAATTGAGCGCAATTTGAAGAAAGAATGAGCATTTGATGAAAAGAGCGCTAAGTGATCCAAATTGTGAAATTGACTAGCAAAATGATCTCGAATTTCGATTTCGATCCCAAAAATGGAATCAGAGAAGGAAAATTAGGTAAGGGTACAATTTTCATGACCATCGGAGCAAGTTGAAAAATTAGGTTTTAAGCTATATATGGGATGAAAGTGTCATTTTCAAATCATTTTAACCCTCCAAGTTTGAAAATTCAAAAAAAACCCTTCTGTGAAGAAAATGGTGGTCCCTACTCGTCAGCATCAATTCAAGCACCAGAGAAGACATAATCAACCCCGAAATTATAAGCCCGCAGTAAGTGATCGATCTTAAGCCTGTTTATGTTTTCAATTTTGAGTTTTTTTTGGTGCATTTTTTACATTTTTCGCATATTGGGGGTCGGGCATCTCGTTTTATCGTGCAAGACAAGATCCTGTCTCATACGACAAACTGGTATATTTTATTTTGTCATTTGAACCCATTAGATTTGTCATATGGGGTCCACTCTCGTGTCGTATGACAGGTCTGTTAAAAGACCATTTTGTCGTGCGATGTGTAAAAGTTTATCATTTGAGGTTGTTTTCTCATACAAAAGTCATTCCTCACTCGTACGAGATGCTGCTTAACCATGTTTTGTTGTTCGAAAGACAGTGATCATTTTTGAAAGTGTAAACATGAAATTTTGGTTTTGCATTTGACTTATTTGGATTTGCATGATGTTTAACTTCTCTTGTAGGCTCATTTGGAATATTTTTTGATGGTCGTTGTTGGGTTTTTTTTGTAAGTTCGATTACCTCCTGTGCTCTTCAAATGTGTATATCCACCTACGATGGCATTAGTTCATCATTTATCTGAGGTTGAGCAGGATCATGTTGATTTATGCAGCTTGACTCATCTATTGCAATTACTTGATATCCGTGTGAACCACGGAATGCTCATGGCATTGGTTGAGCATTTTCATTCGGAGTAGAATACATTGCATTTGCTAGTTGGGGAGTTGACTATCACTCCCGAGGATGTGTACAAGATCCTTTGTATCCCTTTTGCTGGAGATAAGGTGGATTATGATACCGCGTTGTTACCTAGACTACAGGCACTTAGGAACATATTCAGGGATCCAGACATTTTGACTCGGTCTATGAGTTGGGACATACTGATGAGCAAGTACAATGAGGAGTATCCCCTGGCATGTGTTCTAGCAGGGTTCATTGGTTGCTTCTTGATGCCAGACAAAGGGGAGTAGGGTTTCCAGAGCAGATGGGGCCGGATGCTAGAGAGGCTAATAGAGACCCCTCAAAGACTTGGCTGGGGCTCTTGCCTGCTTGCTCACATGTATCGTGAGATGCATGAGATTGTATATAGAGATGGGTGGAGCATGGCTACAAGTGTATATATTTTATAGGTTTGGGCTTGGGAGCACCTTCCCGTTTGTTGGCCGATAGTTGATGATAGCAGAGAGCTAGGGAAGCCAATTATTTACAGGTATGCTGGATATATTACATAGCCTCATTTGGACAAGATGGACTTTTAGAGATGGTAGCTCGATGACCTTATAGCAGTCGTCTAGAGACCATACAGAGGCTTGGAGCCATGGGATGACTAGCGGGTAGTTCAGAGAGACCTTTTTGTGACACGCCCACTGATCAAGAGATCACAAACCATTGTGGAGCGATTTGTCATTTCTCGAGTGATGAGGCAGTATGGCCAGCCTCAGGGGATCTTGCAGGAGTACACAGCCTATGCATGCTATGCTGATGAGGAGAGGCAAGGATAGTCTCCATGGTTGTCATATGCTTTGGTGATGCAGGAGCTGACAGGTTTACATCACCTGAGATGGGATTACTTGGAGGATGTAGCAGATGCGAGGGTATTGCCCTAGTATAGGGATTACTTTCAGTAGCATCTGATCCCTTGATTTATAGATCCGAGAGAGCAGGCTCCTCATATTGAGGATGTGGAGGATGATGCCCTTGCACCAGTACAGGGATAGGGCCAGAGACAAGGCCAGAGGCAGGGACAGAGAGTCAAGGCTCCAAGGTGGACAGGTGGAGATCTTGGTGCTAGCAGCAGCAGGGTGCCAGCTTTGGGTGGATAGCAGAGGGGTGAGGGTGGATCCCTTGGGAGAGTAGGGGCAAGATTGGGTGGGACTGAAGAGGAGTGAGCAGCTCTGAGACAGGTTTGGCAGTGGTGGGATGAGCAGGGTGGAGCCACATGTGGAGATGGGGGTGGAGATGGGGGTGGTGTGCCTGTGAGAGAGCAGGGACATGATGTTGGTAGGTCGATGAGAGCACGCCTTGCAGAGCTGCAGTCATAGTTGACAGTAGCTCAGACTCAGCTGGCGGAGTGAGACCGATAGCTTATCGAGGTTAGGGCTGAGCAGGATCATCAGATAGAGGCCTTGAGAGTAGAGTCAAGAGCTAAGATTGAGGCTCTACGATAGGAGGTCCTCCTCTAGAGTAGTAGGGCAGCATATTATGTGGTGGCATATAGTGTCGCAATTCCTGTTGCACAACAGGTGCAACCCTATTCGCAGTATATGGCACGATCGGAGGGAGCTCGGGCACCGCACCAGGATCCAAAACATCAGGCTCCTCCTCCTCCACCAGGCAATGAGGGAGAGGGCGCCAGCTAGATGATTCTTTTTTTGTAGCTTGAATATATTTTTTTGTAGACACCCCCATTTTTTGTAGCCTATACAATTCTTGCTCCAATTGGAGTTTGTATATGTCATTGGACATCATTTTGTACTCTTATACTTGACATTATATATATATATATACACGAGATCCAATTTGACTTCATCATACTTGTGTTGATTCATTTATGAGATGTCTCTTATATGCTTTATTCTATATGTATGCATTTCTTTTCCATATGAATGTATGTAATGCAAATGATTATGAATGTATATTTTTGTTTCTTTTATATGCATATAAATGATAATGCAACTGAGTAACAATAAAATGTATGAAGCTATATGAAATGTTATGTATGCAGCTAAAACACCTCAAAACACAAGTACTCAATTGAAGAAATGATGATAAAAAGACCACTTAGCGTAAGAAATGATGATGCTTTCAGCTTTCCTTCAGAAGAGATTATTACCATACCGAAATCACTCTAGATTCACAAAAATGAAAAATGATATGCAAAATGATGTGCAAAATGCAACCTAAACCTAGTCACTGAATTTAAAATACTTAAGATTCATCACTGAGCATAACGAACACAACAGGAAGGTTAGAGTTCCTTTCTTTTTCAATGTGCAATATTAATTATCTTGTCCGCAATGACCCCTTTTTTGTTCATATCCTTGGATAGATTTCGCAGGGACCCAAATTGCATCATAAAGAAATTCCCTCAAAACAAACAAAGAAATGATATGGACCTCCCTGTAGCATACAAATAAGTGGAGTCAAGGTATGTGAGGCAATTTCACCTTGTTGTGAAGGCTCTTATCATAAACACCTAGCTAATTTATATGTTTCCAGATCATCTGGATCATTTCTACAAGCAGAAAACAAAGAAAATATTATGCCCCCAATCCTTTCTCCTATTAGTCACAATAGACTTCCTCAAGTTACTCAGAGGGATAGTAATCAAAAATCAATATAAAAGACAACATACAAAGAAAATTTTAATTCATAGCTCAAATTGTTTAGTGATTGTTTTCTATTATGTTGTTTTGCTTGTGAACTCAATGATAAACTCTTTGGTAGTTAGGAGACAGGTGATTGACTCAGAGTGGACGACCAAGTTTCACTGATAGAAAATGACTTGGTTGACACTACTTAGGATATGTAATATTCTTTGTCAAGTAACCTAAGACTGAGACGTTGATCAGTTTCTAGTCATGAGGGTTCCAATGAACCAGGATGTCATGAAAGTGACTGAAAATATGTACAAGAGAAAGAAAACAATGTATGAAAGTGGGAAATGCCAACGTTGCATTGATAGATGGAGCGCTTGAGTACAAGAGGTGCCTGTTTGCCAGGTTTTCACCTGCTTGGCTGAGATTTTTTTTTTTTTTTGTTCTTTTTGATATTTTTTTTTTTCAGGACCTTTTCCAACTATACAAGTTTGTTGGAGCAGAGAATGCTAAGCGAAGAATTTCTTCAAGTGGATGGTGTTAATCGGTTCACAGACCTATTATCCTTTTGAGTTTAAGAGTTGATAGGCACCAGAGCCAAATACTGCAGTAACAATGTAGGGACCCAGCTAGTTGGGTTGAAACTTCCCTTTATTATCGCGAAACTGTTGATTTTTTGGATTCTCTCTTAAGACTAGGTCACCAACTTGAAATTCTCTTTGTCAAACTTTCTTGTTATATCCTCTGGACATTCTCTTCTGATACACTCTAAGATGATCAAACGCCACTTGTCGACACTCATCCAGCAATTTGAGTTCTTCCAATCTAGATATTCTATGATCTTCATCAGTAACAAGACCTTGCAATGAAACTCTTAGAGATAGTATTTCTACTTCAATAGGTAATACTGCTTCAGACCCATACACCAAAGAGAAAGGTGTAGCCCTAGTAGGTGTTCTATTCCTGGTTCTATAAGCCCATAGTGCAGGATTGAGCTGTAGATGCCAATCCTTCCTAGATTTGTTCACTGTTCTGTGCAAGATAGTCAGTAGGTTTTTGTTAGATGCCTCAGCTTGTCCATTACCTTGAGGGTAATATACTAATGACCAGTGTTGCTTTATTTTGAATTTCTCACAAAGCTCATCCAGATCTTTATTCTTAAACTATCCTCCATTATCAGTCACGATGGATGAAGGTATCCCATACCTACAAATTATATAGTTTAGGATGAATAAGGTGACTTGTTTACCAGTTTCTTTGATAAGCGAAACTGCCTCTACCCACTTGGTCAAATACTCAGTGGCAGTTATGATGAATTTATGTCCATTGGATGAAGTCAGATATATCTGACCAATGAGATCAAAGGCCCATTGCTGAAAAGGCCAGTGTGTAATGAATGGTATGAGATCCCTTGCCAGGGCATGTATGAGATTTCCATGAAGCTGACATTTCTCACAAGTCTTAGCAAATTTTATGGCCTCTTTTTCCATATCTAGCCGGTAGTAGCCAGCCCGTAATAGTTTCTGAGCTAAAGTAAAATCATTCAAATGAGATCCACAAATACCTTCATGGACTTCTGATAATGCACGTTTAGATTCTTCAATTTCTAGACATCTAAGCAATGTACCGTCCAAACCCCATCTAAATAAATCGTTAGCTATGATAACATACCGCGAAGCATTTTGAGTTAGGTTTCTTTTCTTGTTACGAGTAAGGCTTTCAAGGATAATTTTATCACATAGATAGGAATAGATGTGGCTGTATCGGGATGAGTCATGTCCAATAATAGAACAAACTATTTGGGTCTCAAGAAAATCATAAGCGAGGTAATATAACTCTTCCACCAGGAAATCAAAGTGAAAATTAGACTCCTATAACTTAGGTATGGATGCCAAGGTGGCCATAGCATTTTCTTCTCTATTCGTTGATCTAGGAATCTGTTGGAATGATACAAAAGCAAAGTACTTCTTGAGATCGTCCACCATCCTCTTGTAAGGCATTATTTTCTCATCGCGAGTCTGATATGTATCGTTGATCTGATTGATGACCAGCTGAGAATCTCCATAGATATATAATTCAACAACCTTCCATTCAATGGCTAGTTTTATCCTATTCACCAAAGCTTCATATTTTGCAATGTTGTTTGTGCAAGGGAATAGAATCTTATAAGACTTTGGGATTGAATACTTCTAAGGAGTAATGAATAATATGCTAGCACCTAAACCATTTTGAGTAAAGGAACCATCAAAGAACATCTTCCAGGGTTGTTGAGTAAGATGCATTATTGATTCATCTGGGAACTCGATGTGTAGTGGTTGAGTATCCTCAAGTGGAGCTTCAGCAAGTTGATCAGCAATTACCTGTCCTTTTATGGCTTTGCGTTCCACATATTCAATGTCAAACTCTGTAAGGATCATAACCCATTTCGCCAATCTTCCAGTGAGTGTTGCTTTATTAAGAAGATACTTGAGTGGATTGATTTTGGCCACCAACTTGATTGAATGTGCTAGCATATAGTGCCTCAGTTTCTATGATGCAAAGACTAATGCCAAGCATGCTTTTTCTGTTATATTGTAGCTCATTTCATAATACACCAATGTCCTGCTAATGTAATAAATAGCTCTTTCCTTTTTGTTGTCATCTTGTTGCGCCAGAAGTGCCCCCAGTAATGAATCAGTTGCTGATATATATAAGATTAGTGGCTTACCTTGAATAGGTGGCATCAATATCGATGGATTAGACAGGTACTCTTTTATCTATTGAAGATGTTGTTCACACTGTTGATCCCAATTGTATATTATTCCTTTTCTCAATACTTTTGTAAAAGGTTGAGCCTTGTCTACTAGCTGAGAAATGAATCTTCTAATGGATTGGAGACGTCCTTGTAGACTTCTCATTTGACTGATGTTCTTTGGAGGTGGCATTTCCATTATAGCTTGGACCTCCTCAGGATCAACCTCGATTCCCTTCTTTGAAATGATATAGCCAAGTAGTTTACCAGATGTCACTCTGAATGCACACTTCTTTGGATTTAATCAGAGCTTGAATTTTTCCATTCTGTCAAGCATAGGACCTAACTCTTGAATATGCATTGATCTTTTCATACTCTTCACTAAGGTGTCATCAACATAATCTTCCATATTCTTATGCATCATGTCATGAAAGATAGTTGTAACTGCTCTTTAATAGGTCGCCCATGTGTTCTTTAGCCCAAATGGCATGACATTCCAGCAAAAGGTTCCCCATGCACAGGTGAAAGCTATCTTTTCTTGATCTCCAGGAGCGATTTTAATCTGATTATAGCTAGAAAATCCATCCATTAGTGAGTACATCTCATACCCAGCTGTCATGTCGACTATCATATCAATATTCGGCAATGGAAATTCATCTTTTGGACATGCTTTGTTGAGATCTCTAAAATCTATACAAACTCTGATAGATTTATCTGCCTTTGACACAGGCACTATGTTGGAAATCCATTCAGCATAATCTATTGCTCTGATAAATCTAGCTTTGAGAAGTTTCTCTAGTTCAGCTTTGACCAGTAACACTACATGTGGGTGCATCTTGTGGATTTTTTGCTTAACTGGTTTTACTCCTGGTGTGATTGAGAGATGGTGCATAATGAGATCAGGATCCAAGCCTGGCATATCAGAGTACGTCCATGCAAATTTTATTTTCTTTTCTAAGAATAGCTGAGTGAACTCCTTCAATTCTTCTGCTGATAGTGATTGAGCTATGTGAATGATTTGTGGTGTCTCTTGATTCCCGATATTCACTAGCTGAGTTGGCTCGATCAATATGGAAGACCGCTCCTACCAAGTATCTCACCTTCAGGCATTTCAAAGAGGTTTTCACCTTTAGGTACGTCCTTCTCTTTTTTAGATTCTAACACTGCCACAATGTGGTTTTCACCATCAGATCTTTTATTTTTATTTTCCTTGTTTTTGTGACTAAGATACTTGATATCTCCTTCAGTCATATTTTCACTCTGTTCACTGGTGGAAGAGTTTATAGGTTCGACTGCATTGAGATAATAGGATAATGTATAGTCATTGGCAAAAGTAGGTATATCCATGGGTTGGTTTTGTAAAGTACAGTCAATCAATTCAGGATGTACTAAGGACAAATTTTGGATAGGTTCAAGAGAGTTCACGGTATTGTTATCATAGCTGTGGATCAAAAAGTTGAGTTCCAGAATGATACCTTGCATAAGTGTCTCGAGACCAGGAAGAGTCAGATCATGATTATTAAAGTTCACGTTAATATTTAGTCGATCTAATCCAATAGACGTACTTGTAACGTCATTTACTACTCCAGAATGGATGTCATATCATGGTTTAACAGCAATAAGACTAGTAGGCAACTCTTCATTTTTTGTATCAGATGATTCAGAATTTGAGGCTGAGTGGATATCATCATGAATAGGACTGTCATCAGAGTCATCAGAGTCATCGGATGAAGTTTCCAAGCCTCTTTCAGGTGATTTAGTAAGCATATGTATGGTATCAATACCAACATCTTTAAAGCTACAAGTTCCTTCATGTTGTGGTTCATTTGTCATTTGTATCTGACACACCTATTGACATGATCTCATTGTTTCTATGATTTGTTGTCATCTACTCCATTCACCTTCTTCTGGATTGATGACTGGTTCTTGTTTTGTAGCTTCCAACTCTTCATGTGTAGTGATATAACTTATTTGTTCTGTTGTAGGATAAGGGCACATAGATGAGAAGCTTTCTGGTATTCTTCCCTCTTTCAATCCTTGTTCATAATTTTCTTGCCTCTTTTGTCTAATTTCTTGTATTTCCTTCTCTAGTTTTACGTGCATCAGCTCTTGAGTATCATCTATGACACCACTAGATTCTTCTGGAGTTTCTGTAGTGGATGTGTCTGAAAGATAGTCAGGACCCTATTCATACTCGTTTGAATCAGTCTCTGAATCATCTACTTGTTGCCTACCAGTATATGTGACTGGAACTCTTAATGGTGCAAACAATTCTCTGATTCTTACCACTTCATCTCTTATATCCTCAGGAACCTCAACTTCTTGTATTATCGTAGCTGATACCATCAAAGCCTGAGCACTGACTATTTCTTCTTTCTTGACTATTGATTCCTCTTTCTCTTTTCTACACTCTACTTTTGTTTGTTTAGTGTCTGCTTCATGTAATGTTAAAGGCGATATCTTTTTTGAGCATTGAGACTTAGAAACATGTTTTTGGTCTGATGTCTTTTTCGAATTGTATCCCAGTCCAGCCTTATGATTTGTGGATTTGGTTTGTAGCTGAATTGGTTCAGTAATACCTTCCTTTTGTTTGCCCAGAGGACCAGTACCTGGGTATCCCATACGTTGAATTATTTTATAGCCAGGACCATATTGGTTTGAGGAAATCTCACAGTGTCGTACCTCCTCATTTTGACTATCTTCCTTAAAGAGCTAGTTAAGCACAACATCCTCTTCTATTTCATCTGCCAAGGAGGTAGAAGACTGTACAAAGAGACCATCATATATGGTAATCGGAGCCAAATTTTGTGTTCTCATAGCCTCTGATGGCTTGCCCAACTGTTTTGGTGATGGAGGGAGAGAAACTAATGATAGTACCAGTTTTATCATGTAGTCATCCATGCTGGTATCTGTAATCTTCAATCTATTGTCTAAGTCTTTCATCAATGTTTCTGGATCTTCATTTGGAGAGGCTGCCCTATTATGATGCACAAAAGTACCTGCACCTTTTGTCAATGCATTACAGATGACATTTGTATCAACAGGAATACTGACTTCAGCTCCATTATAGGGAAACTTTAAGCATTGGTGATACGTTGATGGTACTGCCTTCATTTCATGAATCCATGGCCTGCCCAATTAAATATTGTATGACAATGGTATATCAAGAACCTAGAAAAGGACTTCTCTCTCTACCGGTCCCACTCTGATTGGTAATGATACCAGACCTTTGGAAGTCCTCTCTTCCTCATCATAGGCTTCAATTGTTATTTTCTTTCCTAGATCAATGACATTTTCAGAGAATCCTAGTTGTGTAAGCAGATGATAAGTACAGATATTCAACCCCACGCCTCCATCTATCAAAACATGTTTGACTCTGTGTTTGTGGATCATGGCTTCAATATGCAATGGCTGGTTATGTGGATGATTTAATGAATTGTCATCTTCTTCAGAGAAGGTCAAATAGTGAGGTGAAGTCAAATGACCTACCATAGACTTAAACTGATTAATGTCTAAATCTTTTGGAATGTTGGTAGTGAGAAATGCTTTGTCTAGGATTTCCTTGTGAGCATATGAGAGTTGTAGCAATTCAAAAATTGAAATTTGAGAATTTGTCCTTTTTAACTATTCAACTAAGTTGTATCCAGAGGATGATGATGAAGTTAACCTTTTAAATTTGTCCAAGGTTGATTCCTTTTGTTTGTTTGGCAAGGCTATTGGGTTTGATGTTTCTTGAGCCAGAGTGGAAGAACTAGCTCCTTGGAGAGTGACTTTCTTTTGAGATCGGGTCAGAGCTCTTGCATATTGTGATTCATTGGTTTATCTTGAACTATAATCACATTGCAATATTCTGAGTGTGAAGACTCAATCATGTTGATAACGTTGTCCTGGCTGGCATAAGTATAATTTACCTTGGCACCTCCTTTGGTCTTTGAGGAATCACCTTGTTCGTAAATAGGCAAAGGGTCCTTAAATGCTTTATGATCAGCATTGGTTGGATGATTCCCAACAACAACTTTACCAGCGTCTATGAGATCTTGAATCTCATGTTTTAACTTCATGCAATTGTTTATGTTATGACCCTTATTCCAATGGAAGTCACTGTATTCATTTTCTCTCCACCATCTTGGTTTGATATCTAGATCATATAGTCTAGAGTTATCTGGTAGTGTTATCAAGTTTTTTGCCAATAGAGTTTTGAAAGCAGATTCATATGTTTCTTCAAGAGGAGTAAAATCATGCTTAGGTTTGGAAAGCCAAGGCTTTTCTTTGAACCATTCCTTTGTTTTCTCTGATGGATTCTCTGTTGGAACCTCAATAGCTTTAAGTGCTTGTGTACCACTAGTCAAGTTGAATATTGTGGATTTTGAGTTAGTTTTGATAGTGTCTACTACTCCATCATTAACAACATTCTTGTTGTTGTCTTTGGAAAATTTCCAATACTTGTTCTTCTCTTTAGAGCTAGATCATGTTTGTGTTTCTTTCCAAGGTGTGATATCTCCTTTCTTTATGAGCACATCTTCCATTCAAATGACATTATCTACCATTTTGTTAAATGATGTGTGTAATTGCATTTGTATACTATATTTCAGTTCGGAGACCAAGTTATTGACAAATATATCCATTTTCTCAAAGTTTGGAATAGGTCGTGGGTACCTAGAGAACATCTTTCTCGAGCATTGGAGAAAAGTGAGAAGAGGTTCCCCTATTTTCTGTTGAGTATTACAAAGATCGATCATAGTCACAGGATGTCGAATGTTGTATGAGTATTGTTGTAAAAATAGTTGGATTAGTTCTTCAAATGTTTTTATTCCTTTGGGTAGACTTGAGAACCATTCCATTGCTTGACCCCCTAAACTCCTTGGGAAGAGATGCATGAGGTATGTTTGATCGTGCATGAACTCCATACAAGCAGCACTAAATTTTCTAACATGATCTTGAGGATCTGAGGTACCCTCATATTTGTCAAATTTTAGGATTTCCACTCATGGAGGAAGTGGAGGCATGTGTAGATTCTTGTCAAATGGAAAGGGACATATTGTTTCTAGAGAATATTGTTTTGGGGACTTGTCCTTACTCTTCAGTACTATGACCTCCATCCGCAAGGCTAGTAATTGTTTGTGTACCATGAGTATAGGTGAGTCTTCCTTTTTAGTAACAAATGTCTAGATATCATATCCAATAGGAAGTTTGGTACCTTGTTTTGCTATTTCTAAGAAATAGTCTTCCTTCTCTCGGGTCATGATAGTTTTCATCATTTTTCTAAAGTCTTTGTCTTTCTGACAGTCAAGGATTTCTTTTTCTGGGGGTTCAGCGTCTTTGTTAGTCTCACTTGATGATGAGGAGTCATGATTTTTGGGAATATTACAGTCGTTTTTGTTTCCATCATTGTATTCTGTCTCATGTATGGTGGGAGATTCAGGTTCATCAAAAATTGGTCTGCCCAATGACGACGACATGTCAATGAGTGGATCCTTCACATAGAATGGATTATCTTGATATTTGAAGAGTTGTTCTTTGCCTTTGGCTTCTTTCTTACAAGAATTCCTGGTTTGAATAGGCTTTTTATGGATTAGTGTGACCTAAAGATGTTTGTGTTGCAGAGGTCAAGATCAATTTCAGAACTAGTTGTTCTGTTTAGAGTATTGTTTGGGAGAAACAACTGAGATTCAGTCTGGTTTCAGGAATGATCTATCCTGTATAAGACGTTATCTAAGTTGATTCTAAGCATAGTGTAAGATTCAGTCTGGTTTCAAGAATGATCTATCCTGTATAAGACGTTATCTAAGTGACTAAAATTTGGTAGGTAGTTGATTGAACTAGCTGAAAGGTGATCGACCAAATCATGCAATGCAAATGGTAGAGGTACACTATCTTGATTTGTTTATGCTCAGGAAAATTGATAACTAGTATTATGTTCACTATAAGTTGTTTTTAGGCAAGTTTGACTATTCTGTTCTAACAAAACTAGAGACTCGTACGATAGGATTTTTTGGACCGGATGACAATCTAGCAGCTACAGGATGACAATAGTTCCATTTCGTACGAGTTGTTGCCTCGTACCGTACAACAGATGGGTATGTGCAGGATGACAAAAGACTCAAAGCAGTTCTATCTCATATGACACAGGATATAGAACCAGATGATAGATGAAAATGACTCATACGATACAGGATCGAGCACAGGACGATAAATTAGAAGACTCATACAACACAGGATGTGATCTAGGATGATAAATTATCAAACTCGTACAACTGTTCATAGGACAGAGCCTAGAAATTTTGAGTTTTTCTGATTGTTGAGTATGATAACCAAGTATGACCAATTCTGAGATAGACTAATTTTGACCAGGATAGACTAGTTTCTGACACAGATAGAGTTTTGACTTAAGATGGACTAATTTCTGACACGGACCAAGTTTCAACTTAAGATGGACTAATTTCTGACATGGATAGAGTTTCAACTTATGATGGACTAGTTTTCATCATGGACAGAGTTTCAAATCACTGAGTTGTTTCTTGTCTTCTCCAATTTTTGGTATTTCAGTTTTTGTTTCAGGGATGAAAACATAGAAAATAGGTAGTATGTAATAGTGACTCCAATCACAGCATGCAAACCCTAAGGAATTTGGTGAGGAAAGAAAACCTTTGCTTGTAGACTCAGGTACACACCCAATAGCTAGTCAGAATACAGTCGTTGAGTCTCACGCAATGGATTCTCAATGCCATATTATCCGACTCCAAATGCTAATGGGGGCACGAAATGACAAGTATCTTGGGAGAGTTACTATCTCTCTTGTACAAAGATTATCTCCCTTTTGGAGGTGAACTGGGTAGCTTTTAATTTTGAATTGGATTTAGTCAAGGATCCATTCGGTGCGTCGAGGTATAAACTCAATTAAGAGGTATCCCAGCCTTGAAAACCAAGGTTTAATATACCCGAAGGTATGGAGGAGAGCTATTCCTGAGCACTGTCGTTGACTTGATTTTCATCAAATCACGTTTATTTTATAGTGGGTTGGAGTACTTGGCGTCTAGCCGTTCCCACTTAGGTCATTCCCCTCTCACCAGCCGTAAAGGCTATAGACTTATTAACTTCTTGAGAGGGCAGGTCTACTAAAGATGTTGCAATCAATCTTAAGAAAATACTTCAAGGGTCTAGATTTCTGATTGTCTAGAAGAAGACAAGAGCATATTCTCCTACCTCTCAGATTTTTCTAAAACACAAAAGACAGATTTTATTCATTAACCAGATAGCAAGTTAGGTGCCTAAAAATGATTAAAGAATACATGATGTTTAGTTGATTCTCCTCAGGCAACCTGCAAAGACAACGAATCAGTAGCCATATTGTCTTTGTGCGATAAGCATTCTATAAAAACTAGTTAGGCTATGAAAAACTCTGAGATAGACAGATAAACAGTCAGGGTCAATCGTCAGAATAATCAATCAGAAATGAGAAAATTATGAAATTTGTCTTTTTTTTAAACTTGAAAATGCAGAATCATATGACAGATTATTGACTTGTACAAGACAGGATGCAGTATCATACGAAAGAAGATTGTTGATGATCTCTGCTCGTACGACAGAGGATTTCTGCTCGTATGATAGATGATTTGCTTGTACGGTAGGATATTTCAGTTCATACGACACCTACAGTTTATCGTTTCAACTTGTGAAAATTGTCGTATGAGATGACGCAGAGGTTGTATGGCCAAAAATCCGAAAAGTCAAAAAACTTGAAAAAATAACAAAAATAAAAAATCAATCTTGGAGGCCGAAAAAAAGTAGTGTCGGGCCTCATGGTGGGCACCAGATATGTGTGTGTGAAAAAGTGAACCTGTAGCTGTAAGAACAACACTTCAATTAAGTCATTATATGTATGGTTAATAATCAATAATCAATAAGTAATAAACCATAACAAAGCGACCAATTGCCTTCTAAAAGATGTGAGTATAAGATTGCTCTCAGATTTTTAAAAGCAATACCAGTGACTAGACTACACCAAGATGAAAAATTTAATCTATATGATATTAAGCTATATGGATGCAAGATGGATTAATAATTCAAGCAAATAATCAATTCAAGCAATAATGGATGCAAGCAATAATGAATGGAAAATGGATGCAAACAATCTAAAAAGCACAATAATCTTCAATGACTCCAGAGCGAAATTAGTTCGATAATAATCTCCAAGCATGTTCTCAAAAATCTCTGGGGTGAATTGGAATGAGAGCTGAAGACTGAATTTATAGAGAATTGCAAGAGAAAAAGTTCAATTTAGGATTAATTGAAAATAATTGAGAAATCAGTTTCAGTTAACCTTGAGATAGATTCCAATTATAGTTTAATTGAAATGCATTCAAATTAGAAGTTCAAGTTGCATTGGAAAATGATAATAAATTAATTCCATGCATATATTTGATTTATTCAAGAAAAAGGTCTTTTCAATGCAACTGAACTTCTTTTTCTGAAAAGCTTTGAGTTCCAATTTTAGAGAATAATTCAATAATTCAATTTAATTGCTTTTCTGATTTCAAGTTCCAAATTTAGAAAAAGAAATAATATCTCAAGTTTGATTTCTCTCTCAATTCAATTCTTTTTTTTTTGTTTTATTTTCAATTCAACTCTTGCTTTGTAATTGATTTATCTTTTGTAATAAATTAATTCTCTTTGCATGATTAAATGACAATTTATATTAATTAATTAAATATGCAAGGATATTTAATAAATTAAAATGGGATAATTGATCAAAATGATATTCTTGGAAATGATTCAATTAATTAAATAAATATTTAATTAATATTGAGTAATTGATTTGCCATGTGATATTTGATGATTAAAGAATTAATAAAGTTCTCAAGATTGATTTAATTGCCTTTGGTTAGGACCTTGGTGATGTTGTCGAGATTAGGGGCCATGGTTTAGATGACCAATTTTAGGGTATTACACCTGTTGAGGTTTCAAATCTGAATGATATAGATCACCTTGTTGTCAATATCAATCCATAAAGTGTTTGCAACCAAAGTAATGAAACTACGTTGTAACATATAGCAACACTTTATGATCAACATAATAAAGGTAATGATGCAGGTGCAAGTTGTTGTAATGACAAAATAAATGTGCACAAAGACATGAGCACTACATATTTAATGCATGCATCAAATTGGGACAATGTTTATAGCATAGAAGATAAAGCCAAGGAAAATGAGAATGAAGGAGAAGGTTCACTAAGTAGTGAACAAATCTAAGAGCTCATATATGTTGATCGTAAGAGGTATGCATCCAGAAATGTCCCCAAACTCTCATACCCAAATGGTATACATTTTGATACTGATGATATTTTTGAGGGTGTGAAGTATGATACTTATGCTATTGATTCTTTCCATACATTTGATTTGAAAAGTAGACAAAGTGAAAATGCATATAAGGTTGATAGATGTGTTGATGTAGATTCATATGTTGATATGAACTCAGAATTTGATATGCATTCTACGGATCTTGGTGTTAAAGAGAAAGATAAATCTGCAGTGGTTTTCCCAGATTTGCAAGTGGAAAATGAATTGTTGACAAGTGATGATACATTTTCATGTTTGCAAGAGGCTGATAGAAATTGTGATCAACCTATTGAAGTGCAGTCATTTTAGTTAGAAATGTTTCTCTCTAGTTTGCAATCCAGTATTATGGATGAGTGTTTTGCATTTATGCAAACTAGCAATCAACATGTGCCTGATGTTCCCAGCTTTCAAAGGGTGTTGAAATACTTTTCTGTTCAGCAGGGAATTAATTGTAAAGAATATGACAGTTATATGTCACATAGTGATCAACACTTTCAGCATTTGTTTGATTTTCAACTATTTGGTGATTACAAGTATGTTGTTTTTTCTCTGTAAAGGCTGATGAGAAGTTGCAAGGTTTGTGATCAGGCAGATGTAAATGAAATCTTTAGCTTACCCTTGATTCATGGAAATGAGAATCGTGTGTTTGATAGGCGTAATAATTGACTTCAATTTTGATGGCCCGGAGCCATATGTAAATAATTTCTATTGTATAATCACTTTGCTTTCAGTTGTGTGGTGTTCAATAAGCAGGGAAAACTTTAAGAAACCCCCCCCCTTGGACAAGGTGTAAAAACCTGGCGAAAGTTGTATAATTTGGAGGAAAATTTTAATTTTACAGGCGAATTTTTGCAGTTTATGGAGAAAAATAATAATCTCCATTGGCGAATTAGTCGTGATTGCTCAAAGTTTGTGAAAAATCCTAGCAAATTGTACTATTTTTAAAACCCAAAAAATAATTGCATGGGCGAATGGTAATGTTTTTAAAACCAAAAAAATATTTGCATTGGCGATTTCAACCTATTTTCAAACCATAAAAAATAAAATATTGGCAATTTCATGCTATTTTCAAACCATAAAAATAAAATATTGGCGATTTCAAGCTATTTTCAAACCATAAAAATAAAATTTTGGTGATTTTAAGATATTAACTTTAAGTAATTAAAACATGTGGCACATAGTCGTCAACTCTCTCTATCTCCAACTCGCAAGCTGAAAATGCTAAGCCTTCTTAACCTTGAGATCTAGCGACTGAGGGAAACTGAACTGGCACTCGCCAATTCTTGACCACAAATGTTAATTCCTCGTCACCGCAACAACTTAGAGATAGTGGTAACTTAAAAACTTTAACCCTTGTCGCGTACTTGCCAACATAAAACTGTTTATCTCAGACCAACTCGAGACCTCGTGACCAAAGCAATTTCACTAACAATCTCCAGCTCGGTAACATAAAACGCTAACACCCAAAAAGCTAGAGACCTCATGATGTAAACCCAAACCAACTTGTCACCAACTCGCGGCTTGATCACGTCTTCAGACATTTTACCTCACGAGCTGGCGATAACCATAAAACTTAACCACAAACTATGGTTGCTAGCTCGCAACCTAAAATTTTTAAGGCTTGGATGTTGACTCATTCCTGAGGGACTAGTTTGAAGGTTTCTCTTGAGTCGAGGTTGATTAGACAAGCGAGGATAATGGTTTCAGAGGCATAAAAGGATTTGATAGCTTTTGAGTTAGAGATGGGAGATCACGGATTTCTTTGAGAAATAAGAGCTCAGGTTGCTTGTTGTCAGGGATTTTGAAGCAGAATTTGTCCAATCAAGGAGGAATAAAATCAGAACAAAATCATTCACAATAGATGAGCCTTAGCAGGATGTAGTGGATTTGATAGGCATGATGATGACTTCTAGGAATCTAGAGTCTACAGTCATGTTGAAAACCACCAAAATAATAATTTTTCACGTGAATGCAGAATGAGCATCACCAAATGAAGTGTGAAAATGTTATAAATACAATGGAGTGGTGATTTAATTAGTAGAAGAGAAAATAAACCTTTTTCATTTTCTGAGAGTGGTTTTTTTCCTCAGAAAGGAAGATGATGTTTGAGCAGGACCGTGCATGGAGTTGTACTTGTTGTGTGCTCTATGATACCGGATGGGTGTTTTTTTGTTTTCTTCTATGTGAGTTTGTTTATTGTCAGAGGGGTTGTGAAAGTGAGAAGGATTGCCAGAGGGGGTGTGAAAGCCTTTTTTGTCAAGAAGGGCCAAGCATGGCACATCCTCTGCTTCTACTCTGCCATAGGATGGCAAGGGGTTTGAAGAAGGAGCCCGAAGAGGAATGAAAGAAGGATTTGTTTGGGTAGGGAGTAGCAGCCAGTCTTCTTTGTGATGATATGGAAGCTGCACCCCCCCCCAATAGATTACATTTACCCTAAAGCTCATGTTTCCACTTTCCCTGATCATGGGCATGAAGGCTCAAGTTCCTCTTTCCATTTTCTCTGTTCCTAGGCATGAAGGCTTCCTCCTCAATTTGGAAACGATCTGTTGGACTTGGACAGAATGTAACATCTCACATTCCATCCAAAATGAAGGCATCAGGGTGATAATGGCATGGCTCAAGTAGTTTTGCAAGTTGTATAGTCATTGGGGTTCCTTTTCTAGTTCCAGTAGTGATTCTAGACTCTAGGTGAAGGGAGCAAGTTGTATACTATATAGTCATTTATAGAGCAAATGAAAAGCATTTAGTGCCAAGCTTTGTCTATATATAAATTTATTTTGTGTATAATTCTATCTCTTTCAAATGATCAGAATCTTGAGATTTAATTTTTTTCATTTGTTGCATTGTTATGGTGTATGTAATTTTTCATTTAATGCTTCCTAATCCTATTATGCCCAGGAAAGCAAAATTTTTGTTAGTCTGGAATCATATTAAATAATTAAGGATTCACCTCATTGTAATTAGTGGGCAGATTATAGACAGTCATAGAACACCTCCATATATATTACATAAACATCAATAGCATATAAAATCATAAGAGTATTAAGAATGAAAGTATTAAACACCACAATAGATTATTAGATAGGAATACAATTATACAACATAATTAGTAAAACATTAAGACAATAGACCAGTGCCTTATCCTAGGGCATAGAGTCACTTACAATTCAAGACAATCTGATAATAAACTTCAATAAGATTCATTTCCAAATAAATAGGAATGAAATTATGAATAATGCCATTACATATAGTTACACAACCCAGATTCATATGTAAACTAAAAAACCCTTAACCATTCAATTCACAGTGAAAACATAAATTCAACACAAAGACAATTATGTGAAGATCGCATTGCTCAAATTGCAAATGATATTGATATTATGATATCAGAAAGTAAATTCACAATGCGATTCAACTATGCACTTATCAAATTCTTGAATAGTTGAGCTATTATAACTATATTAATATAAGAGTTTTCAAGTTCAACATCATTGATCAATAAAAGTGGCAACCTCAACCTGAGATTTCTTCTTTGGCTTTAGCATGGCTTGCCACCTGTCCACCTCTTTGTCTATTGGCCAACTGAATGCCTTTACCTCTTCCAACTTTGCAACTAAATATGTCCATCTGGCATCTGTAACTGCCCTAGACTTAACAATAAACTTTGCATGGTCAACCTCAACCTTTAATAGTGAATCAACCAGACCGTTAAGGAAATTAGCATCAACCTACTCATTTACATGCTTGATTATTTCTTCTTGCTCCAGAATCAAATCAAATTCACTGGTCCAATCAGAAACTGATTTCAATCTCCATTACTACCATAAATTGAAGGCACCAATTTATTATAACCTTCCCCAAATGTCTGCAATTTTTCATTTATAAGCACATCCTTCCCTGTGAAAAATGCATAAGCTGCATTCATTACCTCCACCATGTCTTTAGTGTCACTAATCTTGGGAGGGAACTCATCACTATACATCACTACAGTATCTAGCTTATCCATTAATTTGCTTCTTCCTGAACAAACATTGAACAAAGGTCCAAGAAAAGCGACAACCTCAGAGGATGTTTTGCTTGCCTCTTTCAAAAAAATGTGCATATCATGCACAACCATCAATTTGTCTTTCAATACACTAATCCTGTGTTTCAGAATTCCTGACACAATAGAGATAGCCTTGACATTTTGTTCCTTTTCAAGCTTTTCAATTTTCCCTGTGCATTCCTCCATTTTTGTTGTCACATCAGCTAGTATTTCTTGTACTTGTTCTGTAATCTATATTGGAGGGGGCTCATTTGCAATTTTTTCCTTCAACTCCACTAACTCTTCCTCCAAAGCACCCTTCTTCATTAGTGTCTCTTCATATTTTTTAGACAATGCAATCAATTGGGTATATGTTTCCTTGTATCTTCTTGACAAATCCTCTGTTTTTGATAAATTCATGAAAGAAACTTGAGTAAAAAATGAGGCAATCTCCGTGTCAGTAGTGTTTCGCAAGTTCCAAATCATTCTATCAGCTTTCTTTTCTACTTGGATATTTAGAAGGTGGGGATTTTGAGTGGAAGGGGCCAAAGACCAAGCAGCAAGTGTCTTTGACTTAGGATTAAATCTTGATCCTCTTATTACATCTCCAATTTCAAATTCAGTTCTAAACATTGGGTCCTCTTGCTTCCTAATCTGATCAATAATAAAAATAGACTGGATATCCTAGTCGGGGATCATAATCATACCAATACTCTTTATCAATTGTCTTGCCTGTTCCACAGATATTTCCTCCCTATCAGGATCATATTCCTGCGGTGCCTTGATGATCTCCTCTTTCTTTTCTTCTTTTGCTTCCTCTATGATCAGATTTTGTTTTAATTGATTTTGTTTCAACCTTGTCAAAAAACTTTTAAATTCATTTGACTTAATAAAGTCATCATCTTTCATGAACTCATTCAACAACATCACACGCTCATCAAAGCCTTGAGCAAGGGCTTCATTTGTTTCTCCCTGTTCTTCATTCTGCCCTGCTTCTCTAAGATGTGTCCTTATTTGATGAAAGTGGTGTCCTTGTTCTATAACAATTGCTCTAGTAGGGTCTCTCCTCACAATTGTACCGACCTCAGTCATTTTTTGTTTCTTTGCAGCTGGCACTTGGGTAGATTGAACTTCATCCCCACTCTCTACATCATCAGCAGACACACTAAGTGGCCTCTTGCCATGTGAAGAATGTACATCTTGGGGGTCTTGCTACTGAGCAGTCACTTCTGGAATTTGAGGCATTTGTTCCATCAGAGTTTCATATAAACTCAGCATTTTGTTAATCCTCTCCAAGTATGGGCTATCAGGGCAAAAACCTGAGAAACTAGGGTCAGCAGCCAACAATTTTGCTTCAACTCTCATCACATTTTTCCATTTTCTTCTCCTTTCTTGTACTTCATCTTTTCTCAACAAATTTCTAACCACATCTTCATCATCCAATGGTTCATGGTCCTTTATTGTGGCCCAAGGTGTCATTTTTGGCATTACAACTTTAATAAATTATTCCGGATCACAGAATCTAGACATAGAATTAACCAACCTATACTATTTAAAGAAATTGCTTACTTCATCAAAGGAACTCCTACCAATGGTAAAATCAAATGCAACCCAAAGCCTAGGAAGAAAAGAACCCTTCTTGTGTTTATCAAGGTATTCTTTTTCAACTAGGGTCAATTGCCAGATAAACTCCATAAAAGCAATCCTAATTGGAACAAATTTTGGTAAAATATGGGGAGCCTGAGGACACCCATAGACTCTCATCACAGTAAAGTTATCAAAAAAATAAAAGTCCCCCTAGTTATGTGAAATAGGCCAGTTTGGAACATACTGGTAAGGTCTCAAAACTCTCCTAACATTAATTGACAATCGTTCCCTATTTATTCCTATCATTTCCATAACTGGCGAAACAATCCAATTTTCAAAGAAAAGGAAAGAAGAATGGAGAGAACTACTATCCCAAACTTGGGTCCATCTTTGTATTGGCATTAAGACATCGAATTCTTCTTTGAAAAGCTCAAATTCTTTATCCATGAACTCAACATTATAGAACAAGATTAAATGCATCAGCAATGAATAATGCTTGAATGTAGGGCTGGGTGCACCACTCTGAATTTCAACTAGAGCATTATGAATGTATTCAACCACATAGCCCACATAATCATAATCTTTTTTAACATCTGTGTGTTGAATGTTTATAGCCATCATCAGTAATTCAGCTGACACTATTGAATCTCCATCAAAACCCAACACTTTGCATAATCCATAGATTGTACAATGCATATAATGGTGGAAAGGTGTGATGTCAGATGGTGGTTCGATACTCTCTGGAATTATGACCGGCTTCTTATTCACCCTAAGCATGTATCTAGGCATTGCATGCTTCTTGATAAAACCTTTGTATTTGTCATAATCCTCTACAATCCTCTCCAAATCTATATTTGTACATGCAGCACTAGTAATCTGGAAAGTTTTAACAAAGATAGCTCTGTTAATTGAAACTAGGGCAAACCGGTTCTTTCTTCTGATTACCCTAGATACTGGGCAATAGAGTTTTCCCAACTCTTTGATCAAATCCACATCAACATACACATCTGGCACAATTAACTTTGCCATATTTAAATCCCAAGGGTTTGACATCGAGACACCCTTAACCCTATTTTTCTAGAAATAATGAAACAGAGCAGAACCAGTCATATTAAGCATGGTAGGGTTTCTGCATTGGCTCCATAAATCTCTCCATGCCAAATGATTTGTATTCAAAGCAACGAAAGTCCCTGGCATCAAATCTACAAATTCATCTTTGTATTTCTTAACCATCATTTCCTCAGTGGCACTGGCCTTGGAACCTCCAGGTCCACCTGCTCCACTTGTCGTGGCCTTGGCCTTGGGCTTGGGCTTGGAACCTTTAGTACCACTCGTCGCCTGGCTCATTTTAGCTACAGGAGAAAAACTTAACCAATTTTCTAAAATTTTCTCACACCCAACACTCTAAATTCTCCAACGTTGTTGCAGAGCTCAATTCACTGGAATACCTCGAAGATAGAATGCATTAATGCAATTATAAAAAACTTCAGCTCGATCATGTAATTTATGGTATTTACTATTTAAATTTTGGGCGTCGTACCTTCTCTCAAGTCTCAAGTCTCATTAATTGCCACACTTACATGAACTAGCTAGTAGCTAATGTGGCATAATGACATTAATTCAAACTTCAAATTGGAGTACTCAAACGAAATTTGAATTCATGCCCTTCTATTTGATTGGTGATTGGCATTCAAAACTTTTACAGAACCTGGCAAACAAGTCCACGTGTTAGCGAGTTAGCAACAATGCTACCAAATCCTCTTAATCGCAAGCTCGCAACCCCTTTTACGAATCCTCAAAGAATCTCGCGAGTGAGCGACAGCCGTTGATCTAACAAAACAACTTATTTCATCGTAAACTCGCAACTAGAAACTTAACTTGACTTAAACCCTTGTGATCCCATGACAACAAGACACTTAACCACCTTCACATGCTCGCAACACTTTTTGACTTAAGACTTACAAACCCGCTAGCATGCGATGACCACAAAATCAGACCAAAACTTACTTGTCGCCAGATCACAACTTAAAATGCTAAACAACTTCAAAACCTGTGAGCAAGCGACTTAACCGCATCGCATGATCGCAAATTAAAATGACTTAACCGCGAACACCTCGCAACCTTGCGATAACATAAAATCACACCCAGTCGCAACCTCGCAACATAAAATGGTTTTTGAGCGTCGTCACTTCTCTCAAGTGACCAAGTCTCATTAACTGCCACACTTGCATGAACTAGCTAGTGTGGCATTAATTCAATTAAACTGATAGAATGCATTAATGCAATTGTACAAATGTCAAAATCTTAGCTCGATCGTGTCAAAACTTTTACAGAACCCAACAAACAAGTCCACTTGTCAATCCCCATCTTTAATCGCACACTCTTAACCGGTTATAACAATCAGGAAAGGAACCGGCGAGTTAGCGACAATGCTACCAAATCCTCTTAATCGCAAGCTTGCAACCCCTTTTACGAATCCTCATAGAATCTCACGAGTGAGCGACAGCCATTGATCTAACAAAATAACTTATTTCATCACAAGCTCATAACTTGAAACTTAACTTGACTTAAACCCTTGCGATCCTGCGATAACAAGGCACTTAACCGCCATCGCATGCTCGCAACACTTTTTAACTTAAGACCTACAAACCCGCAAGCATGCCATGACCACAAAATCAGACCAAAATTTACCTATCGCCAGGTCGCAACTTAAAATGCTAAACAACTTCAAAACCTGGGAGCAAGTGATGAAACCAACTAAGTTGCGATACCAACTACATCGCATGATCGCAAATTAAAATGACTTAACCATGAACACCTTGCGACCGTGCGACAACATAAAATCACACCCAGTCGTAACCTCACAACATAAAATGGTCAAGTGCAAAACATCTTGCAAGCTAGCGACAACTAAAATCTCCCAGTACTCGCAAGCTCGCGACTTAACTGACTTGATGATAAAGGACCTGCGAGCTAGCGATAATCGTTAAACATGTCTGACCAACCGTTCGACCACACTTGACATTGACATGGACAAATAAATAGAGGACAACTTATATTTTCAACGCACGACAACTTTGGTTTACTAGCCAACTAAGACAAAAAAACAAACACAAAACCCTAATCGCCATGAACATCATTTTAAGCATTTAATGTAGAATAGTAGAAAGGTTCTAGCAGTAACAGTTATGTGATATGAATAATTTTATGGATCTTGTGACACAAATTTGTTGCATTTCATGTTCAACATGTAACATGTTACATAATGTGGAACCAAATACCAATTTACTAATAATTCAATTGTTTAGTAATAATTCAAATTCACAATTAAAAATATGAAATAAGTATCTATTCTACTTCTGATTGACAAATTCAAGGAATACAATATAAAAAATCATCAATGACAACTATAGTATTGCAATTTTGCAAATTGAAATTGTAATATGACTCAAGAATTGTAGTATAATTATAAATACCTATAAACTGACTGCTAATTCACTTCAGTGATTCAGTCCAACTGTCTGAGGCTTCTATATCCCAAACTGTCTGAGGCTTCTATATCCCAAATGGACTCAAGATCTGGAAACTGACTAGTACTAATAGGTTCATCTTCATTCTGAGTCAGGTATTCAAAAATGTCTCCGTCTTCATGTTGACTCTGAGTCTATGATCCATCATATTCATTTGTCTCAGCACTAGCACTAGCAGTAGCACCACTAGCTTTTAAAGTGTTACACACCCCTTGTCTATCACGCATGGAATTCCAGATTGCCAGTGCCCTATCATATGGAAAATCTCTAACATTATACTGGGTTACAAACAACCTCAAGAAAGTTTCCAAATTCTTGTCTAATTTGTTTCTGATCTTTTATTTCAAAAGCCCTAATGCACTAAAAACTCTCTCATCTTCCACCGACCCCAATATCATTGTTTGACATAAATCAGCAAGTTTCAAATATTCTAGTATTGCAATACGCAATGATTCACTTTGATCCATCCTTTTCCAAAGCCTTGTGATTGATCCAGGTTCAAATGGATTCTCCAAGTTAACCAACTGTTGTTTCATAACCAATGCAAATTGTTTACATTGTTTTCTAAGATGATCTGAATTTAAAATTCCTTCTATTGGTTGTCCATTGCAATATGCATCTTTTGAAAATGTCAATATCAATTCCTCTATTTTTTTATGATACATCTTTGTGTCATTTGGATTATCTCCAATTGAATGCCAAAATTGAGGATACACACAACCCATGGCTTCAAGTATTTCTTCTCAAGGGAATCTTTCTCGAATCTCAGTTGAAAGTTCATATGCAATAGACTTCAAATTATCACTAACAGATTTAACAATCCTATCAAAATCTTCCTTTTTAACTGGTAGTGCTCTCCCTCGCTTGCTCGTCTTAGATTGGTGCATTGGTATCTAAAATCCTTTTACAAAGACACATAGCTCATTTTTTGTATTGAAATGTAAAAAAATTTCAGCATGTTTCAAATCTGTAATTATCTACCACCTAAAAAAATTTGGTCTTCGCCTTGTTAGATCTGAATATAGACCATCCAGGCTCAAGCATGTCATTTTACGTAGAGTTCTATACTCATTGATATACATAGTTCTGTCTTGGGCTTTCTTAACAAGTTTGTTCATTGAATCTAGCATGGGGAGAAGACTAGCTAAAGTTAACAGAGTCTCTATATCACTTAACTTATGTAAGAGATCAGGAGCTTTGTCTACTGTGAGGCATTGCTCATACATTAGTCCGATCAAGGATTGATATTCTGTTAGAAATCGTTCCGCTAGTCCATGCAAGGAGATCCATCTGGCCTCAACATCACTGAGAAGCTTGTTTCCTCCTGTTACTCCCTCAACAAAAATCTGAAATTCTACAAAATGTTTAGGACTTCGGCAGAAGTATGAGTGGAGCTCGTGGACCAGATCTTCAACTTTTGACACTGTAGGGAAATTGCTTACAATTCTATATGCTAAATTCATTTGATGGGCCATGCAGTGAATGCCAACCATGTATGGTGCAATACTAGTTTGTAATCTTGTGCAAAGACCGGTCCTTTGACCTTGCATTACTGCAGCTCCATCAGCTCCAACACACACCAACATCTTGGCAATTGTCAAGTCATCCATACCAACAATTTCATTCAAAGCTTTCTTAACTTCCAAATATAAATTTTCTGCTATTGAATTGCCCCTCATTTTACGAACACAGAGTAGATGAGCTCGACGGACGTGTTCATTTATGGTATACACATGCATACAAACCCAAGCAGTGTTATCTACCACAGTAACTTCATCTATGGATAATGAAATGAAATTTGACTCTTTTACACTCTCTTGTAAATTTTCCTTTTCCACCTCAGTGAGACAGCTTGCCATTTCCCATCTAGCGTTTATTGACCAATGTGACATAGGATAGTGAGGAACATTCAAAAAAGATAATAAATTACTAAATTCTAGGAAATCTTTCATAGGACGCCCTCTCGACATAATATGAAAAACAACACTCATCTGAACAGTCTTTGCTAGGTTTGCATCTTTCGCTGCATGTTCAAGCCCAGCCTTGATTGTATTTCCAAATCCACTATTACGAATCAGTGTCATTTTGTGGTTATGCTCTTTATATTCCGTGGCATACTTAACATGAAGACATTCTTCCTTTGATTTCCATCTTACTACTCATGTTTCCTTTCTGTCTATGATCTGTTTTTCATAAACCTTACCAATATGCTTTTCTATGGTGTCAAGCTTTAGCTGCATCTTCTTCTCTCTTTTAGTTTTACAGCTACAAATCTTACACCTGCATTCTTTTGGTTGTTCATCATTGTTTGGGACCGGTTCAATGAATGGGTACTTTGCTACCCAATCAATCTTAAAACTCCTTGTCATCTCCCACTCTCGCCCCAATTTTACTTTCCTTTTTCTTTTCTTCCTACCAACATCATCTTCAGTACTAGCATTTTAATTCACCAATGGTATCTCATTGTGTGTATCCCTTAGAACATCTTTTGTCATGTCGGTATGGTCATCCTCATTTGATGCATTTAACTCAATGACAATGCCACCTTATGGTACTGGTGGTGGTGAGCTACTATGAATGGGTTCTACAACTGCAGAGGTTGATGGACCAGAAACTTTGCCAATTCCAAAAAAAGACTTTATGGTACTATCTTTAAGTTTAAGTTTTGGGTGTTTTGATGGCCTCCCAATCCCTTCAGTTTCATTGCCCTGAGGAGTCTTACCCTTGTCTGACATCCTAATCCCTTCACCACCCTGAGGAGTCTCACCCATGTCTAACTGTGACATCTTGAGTCTTGACCTCTCACTACAAATTCAAAGTTAAAACTAATACTATCAAGTATGAAGAAATGATTACTCACCTTTATGCCTTCTCAATTCTCTGAATCAGGAATCAGGAATGAATGCCTGGGCCTGTGTTGCAGGATTGTAACTCTGGCCCTCTGCCCTACAATGAACTTCGACTTTCCAACTCAATTTGCGGAATGCGAATCGAGACTCAAGACTCTGAGAGCTCCCAATTTACTAATCAGACACGAACAAATTGTAAGAAAGAGTGTAAGAAATAGTGTATTTATAGCAATCTATGATTGCATTTTTGGCGAATTACGTAGGGCCCGAGCATTGCAATTGCCAATAAATATTTAATTTAATTGCATTTTTGGCGAATTGCGTGGGCGTGCAATGAACATTTAATTTAAGCGAGGCGAAATGGGTCCTTGAATGCTTATAATATTTTATTTGATATTGGCGAATTTGGTTGACACATGCAATGAACATGTAATTTACCATTGGCGAATTAGGTCCTGGGTACGTGGCCATTTAACTATTGTTGGCGAATAGCGGAGGTGATCTAATACCCACATCTGAGTGATTCCAGGTGAATATTATGGGCATGCACGTCGATGGTGTGTGGTCATTGGTGAAGCCAGTTTCTACAGTGTGTCGTTAACCCCAAAATTCCAGGCGATTTGACCATGATGGTGCCCAGGACTATTCATGCGAAATTCGCCAATTGGCAAAGATTCGCCACTAAAAAACTCTCTGTCAATAAGGAGCCATGTTGTTTGGGTGGATTTAGGAACCCCTATTTTTGAGAAGAAGAGAAGTATCCTGTTTTTTTGGGTGGTCTGCTCTACCATAGATTCTGAATTCTTATGTTGATCTTGCAACCAACCATCCCCAGTCAGAGCCACTATTGGGACTCATAAAATTTGAGTCAATTTGAGAGGCCCATTTCAAAGAAGGGTAAAATGAAGCCAACATCCTCCCCTCGTGTGCCTATGAAAAGTGAAGGCAAATGAAAGTTTCAAACAAATGTAATTGGCATTAAGCCAATCTTCCCCTTCCCTGTGTGGTATGATTAATGGGAAAGGTATTAATTGAAATATTTTAAGCAAATGCCCCTTGGCGGCATTCTCCCTGCGTGGTGTGGAGCAGGCAATTACACTTCAAGCAAATTTCAGTGGTAGGTTTACAGTCTTTTTTCCCTGCATATGGTGTTGGAAACCTTGAGGAAAATGCTATTGCTGAAACCAAACTCCAATGACCCCTACCATTCCATGGATGCCAAAGAAAGAGTTAAAGACATTACAAACTTCAAAACAAACTTTCAAGGGAAAGCCTTTATCCCATATTGGTTGTGGGAAGAGCATTTTTTGTATTCAAATTAAAAGCCCCACGCATATCAAGTGTCTAAAGCTTAATACTTTTCAAAAAAAAGAATGCGCCCAGTGGACCCCCATGCGCGTGCATCTCAAGTTGTCCAAATATTGCAACAAGTTGGCGAGAAGAGGCTAAGGGTCGTGCAAATTGAGAAGATCCAATGACAGATCCAAGGAAGATCAACGGCGGAGTAAATTTATGGGACTATCAATGACTGTCGTTGTGCTGCGGTTGTGAAGTGCCCAAATGTTATCCATCGTGACTTGGCAACAAGATGAGCCTAGGTCCAAGTGGGGGGTCTAAGTTGCAAGACAACCAGATCCGCAAACAAACTAGGAAGTGACATGTGGCGGGCCTGGCAGAAGGGGTGAGTGACAAAAACCAACTCAAGACCTCACAACCAAAGCAATTAGATTAACAGTCTCTAGCTCGATAGCATAAAATGCTAACACCCAAAAAACTTGAGACCTCATGAGCGATAGATCAAGGTTGATCCAACGGTGGTCGCTAGGTCACGATAGGGAATTGCTTGTTGGCATATCCCTCGCAACCTAATGACAAAGAAGAGCTTCATTCTGACGATTAGTGAGGTCGTGCTAAGGTGGTAGGGTAGGGAGTTCGGAGCCAATCACGTGGTGACATGTGACAGAAGGGAGCAGCTAAGAAGAAGCAAAAGGTTGAGAAAGTTAGGCAGATCAGATGGTGGTCACTGATCCGCGATTGGAAGATGCAAGACCTAAAATCCTCATGGATCAGTGACAAAGCATATGCAGTAAATGATTGAGGTTAAAGAATGAGTAGGTTGAAGAAGATCTGACGATGGTCATTGATCCGTGAAGGGAATTTGCATGATGAATATCCATTGCGGATCAGGGACAAAGAAGAGCCAAGGCCTAAGGTGGGTCCGGTGGTGCTTACGTGGCAGATGAGGTGGCGAACTGGTGGATTCACGGATGAACCAAGAGGCACCGCGTGGCGTAGCAGAAAGGGAATAAATCAAGATTGAATATATAGTTTAAGACTATAATGAAAATGAAGAGATTTAAATGCTTGGTTGCGCCTGGCTGCATGAAAGTTTAATGGTTGATGAGTTATTTTTACCCGAATATACAAGTGTGATATACCGTTAGAAAGCTTGCTAAACAAGGAGTTTGTTTTTGCAATCAGTTTTAAAACTTGTCAAATATCTATAGAACGGTTTCCACGGGACACTTGTCACTGATAGATGGAGATCTATTCTTTTTCCCTCTTCTATATATTTTGAGTTCTTCTCTTTCATAAGGGTTCCATTTTTTGAGAAATTCTCGAAGGGAGATTTCCAAGAGAGGTTCCAGTGATGGCATTTTTCATTTTTTGCAAATGACAGGGTGTTTCTTCTGGGTCTTCAGTGTTGTCTTTGCTATAAGTTTTGTTTCAGTTTGCAGGTTTACACATATGCAAAGCATGTGTAATTGTCTCCAAAATACCATTTAAATTTATACAATTCCATCTTATCAAGGGTAATTTGTATTTGTCTCTTTCAGTTTTCTCTGAGAGTGTAATGTTTGTCTTTTGGGTATTCTTAAAGGAAGGATTTAAATCCAAAAACCCAACATTAATGATTTTGAATGCATATTGGATATATAAGTATGATTTTGTGATATAGCAAAGGATTGTATTAATGTAAGGCATTAATACATGAAAATTTAATGTCGAAAGTAGCTTGCATCTGAGATTTCTCTTTCAGTTTTATGCATGACTTTGTGGCCAGGATTCGGCACTAGTCTTTTATAATATTGAAGGATTGTCTGAACAATATTTGAAAGAATCAAATCATTTTATCTTTCTTTTTTGTTTTGTGGAATTGTTCCACTTATCTCATGTTTAGACCTGTCAAGTTGTCAATGTAGATTTAGCCTATCTACAGTACCATCCTTTTTTTTGAACCTTTAATGAGATCTATCTACTTCTGTTGATGTTGTATTGTGTGTCATTGGTCTAATTTTATTCATCAAAGGTACACCCACCTAGGTTTTGCAGAGCCTGGAGAGTAGAAGGATTTTTTATCTTTGTTATGTTGTCCCAAGCCCTGAAGTATTTCATAGATTGAAATTGGCTACTTCATAGGTAAATTGCAAGTGAACTTGGTTTTTCTCATTTTTGAGAACAACAAAAATGGCGACTCTGTTGGGGAATATGCTACAACTTGTGTTGATTGGATTCAAATTGAGACACTCTTTGTCTATCAACAATTAAAGTCAGATGGTCCAGCCATGTCCATTTGAGGAAAGAGTCATAAAAGTGTTGTAAGTCTGAAATTATTTTCAGATCTATAGTTATTTGCCTAGTTGTTTTGTGTGCCAAGAGTTGAAAGTATGTTGTCCTTTTATCTTTATGCAAGTCCAGATCTGTTCATGTTCTATAAATGATTTTATAAATTCTCACAGTAGTGAGTGGCGACTTTGAAAGATCTCTGCACCGATGTGCATTATTGTGAAAGTTTTAAGAAATTTGGTGAGCTTACAACAAAGATGTAGCATGTGCTTGGGGTTTTAAGATTGAAGATCCCAGAAATTTATTGAAGATATTTTCCTCCCTGAAGGAGCTGGCGACTCTGTATAAAGACTAGTGTACAATGTTATAAGATCAGAGAAAGATCTCACCAAATATCAGAGCAACAATAACAAATTTTACCAGGTATTCCTCAAAGTATTTATGAGACAATTAAAGTTCCTTATAAGGTGAAAAAGTCACCATAGAAAGGAATAGAAATTTGTAGTTTACATACTTCACGTTTTGAAATAAATTTCAGTTAAGTGATGGGAGAAGTATGTGGTTGTGAAAATTATGACTGCATGAGTTTTGAAAGGAGTTTGTGAAACAGTAAGATGCATTTTCATGGTAATGGTTTAGTAGATGTTTCAAATTTGATGGATCTAGATGTGGTTCGTAGATCAAAAATTTCTTTGTCAAATTTGAAAGACATTGATAGGGAAATTGAGATATGTTTTCAAAAGATCCAATAAAAGTGAATTTTGTTTCTAAGAAAGACAACAGGGAAGAGAAAGGAAGAATCATCATATATTTTTTATGAAAGATTTATAGTTGTATGAAATGAGCTTTCATCTAATGCTAGAACCCATGAGTCTATTTGGATTGATTTATTCTTAGAGATTGATGAGCCCGACTCAATTAATTGGTCTACAACCTTGAGAGAAGAAAGTGTTGCATGTATTAAAGAATGGATAGATGAGATTGAAATGATTAAATCTGAAAATGTACACAAGATTGAGTATAGTGATGGAGATGAATCCATGAGAGGAGATATCTCTTATGATGTTGAAGGTGACTCTTATTCTTAGCATGATAGTGTAGATGTCTATTCAGAGCAAGGAAAAAATTGTGAGAACATAAGTTGTTCAAATAATCATGAGCCTGTTGAGTTTTCAGATCTGAATGATATAGATCACCTTGTTGTCAATATCAATCCACAAAGTGTTTGCAACCAAGGTAATAAAACTATCTTGCAACATATAGCAACACTTTATGATCAGCATAATAAAGCTAATGATGCAGATGCAAGTTGTTGTAATGACAAAATAAATGTGCACAAAGACATGAGCACTACAGATTTAATGCATGCATCAGATTGGGACAATGTTTACAGTACAGAAGATAAAGCCAAGGAAAATGAGAATGAAAGAGAAGGTTCACTAAGTAGTGAAAAAATCTCAAAACTCTTAGTTGCTAATCTTAAGAGGTATACATCGAGAAATGTCCCCAATCTCTCATACCCAATCGGTATACATTCTGATACTGATGATATTTTTGAGGTTGTGAAGTATGATACTTATGCTATTGATTATTTCCCTACATTTGATTTGAAAAGTAGACAAAGTGAAAATCCATATAAGGTTGATAGATGTGATGATGTAGATTCATATGTTGATATGAACTTAGAATTTGATATGCATTGTGTGGATCTTGGTGTTAAAGAGAAAGATAAATCTGAAGTGGTTTTCCTAGATTTGCAAGTGACAAACGAACTGTTGACAAGTGATGATACATTTTCATGTTTGCAGGAGGCTGATAGAAATTGTGATCAGCCTATTGAAGTGCAGTCATTTTACTTAGAAATGTTTCTCTCTAGTTTGCAAGCTAGTATTATGGATGAGTGTTTTCCATTTATGCAAACTAGCAATCAACATGTGCCTGATGTTCCCAGCTTTCAGAGGGGGTTGGATTACTTTTCTGTTCAGCAGGGAATTAATTGTAAAGAATATGGCAGATATATATCACATAGTGATCAACACTTTTAGCATTTGTTTGATTTCCAATTGTTTGGTGATTACCAGTATGTTGTTTTTTCTCTATATGAGCTGATGAGAAGTTGCAGAGTTTGTGATCAGGTAGATGTAAATGAAATCTTCATCTTACCCTTGATTCATGGAAATGGGAATCATTTTTTTGATAGGGGTAAGAATTGACTTTAATTTTGATGGCTCGGGGCCATATGTAAATAATTTCTATTGTATAGTCAGTTTGCTTTCATATGTGTGGTTTTCAATAAGGAGCCTTGTTGTTTAGGTGGATTTAGGAACCCCTATTTTTGAGAAGAAGAGAAGTATCCTATTTTTTTGGGTGGTCTGCTCTACCATAGATTCTAAATTCTTTTGTTGATCTTGCAATCGAACATCCCTAGTCAGAGCCATTGTTGGGACTCATAAAATTTCAGTCAATTTGAGAGGCCCATTTCAAAAAGGGTAAAAGGAAGCCAACATCCTCCCCTCATGTGCCTATGAAAAGTGAAGTCAAATGAAAGTTTCAAATAAATGCAATTGGCATAAAGCCAATCTTCCCCTGCCCTAAGAAAATACCCCTTGGCGACATTCTCCCTACGTGGTGTGGAGCAGGCAATTACACTTCAAGTAGATTTCATTAGTAGGTTTACAATCTTTTTCCCCTGCATATGGCGTTGGAAACCTTTAGGCAAATGCTATTGGTGAAACCAAACTCCAATGACCTCTGCCAGTCCATGGATGCCAAAGAAAGAGTTAAAGACATTAGAAACTTCCAAAAAAACTTTCAAGGGAAAGCCTTTATCCCACATTGGTTGTGGGAAGGGCATTTTTTGTATTCAAATTAAAAGCCCCACACATATCAAGTGTCTAAAGCTTAAAGACTTTTGACAAAAAAGCATGCACCCAATGGACCCCACATTTGCACGCATCTCAAGGTGTCCAAATTTTTGGACAGGCTGGCAAGAAGAGGCTAAGGGTCGTGCAAATCAAAAATATCCAACAACAAATCCGAGGAAGATCAACAATGGAGTAGAATTCTGAGACTATCAATGACTGTCGTTGTACTACAATTGTGAAGTGCCTTAAATGTTATCCATCATGACTTGGCGACAAGGCAAGCCTAGGTCCAGGTGGTGGGTCCAAGTCGCAAGATAGTCGTATGCGCAAACAAATCAGGAAGTGACACGTGGTGGGCCCGACAGAAGGGGTGAGTGGCAAAAACCAACTTGAGACCTCACAACCAAAGTAATTTCATTAATAGTCTCCAGCTCACTAGCATAAAATGCTAACACCCAAAAAACTTGAGACCTCGCGATTGGCAGATCAAGGTTGATCCAACGATGGTCGCTAGGTCGCGATGGGGAACCGCTCGTTAGCATATCCCTCGCGACCCAACGATAGAGAAGAGCTTCATTCCAATGGTTAGTGAGGTCATGCTAAGGTGGCAGGGCAGGGACTCTAGAGCCTGTCACGTGGTGACACGTGGCAGAAGGGAGCAACTAAGATGAAGCTAAAGGTTGAGCAAGTCGGGCAGATCAGACGATGGTCGTTGATCCGCGATTGGAAGATGCATGACCTAAAATCCTCACGGATCAGCGACAAAGCACATGCAGTAAAGGATTGAGGATAGAGAGCGAGTAGGTTGAAGAAGATCTGATGATGGTTGTTGATCCGCTAAGGGAAGTTTCACAATGAATATCCATTTTGGATTAGCAACAAAGAAGAGCCAAGGCCTACGGTGGGTCTGGCAGTGTTGACAGTCGTAGATGAGGTGGCGAATTGGTGGATTTGCGGACAAACTAGGAGGCGCTGGGTGGTGGAGCAGAAAGGGAATAAATCAAGATTGAATATATAGTTTCAGACTATAGTGAAAATGAAGAGATTTAAATGCTTGGTTGCGCCTGGCTACATGAAAGATTAATGGTTGACGGGTTATTTTTACCCGAATATACAGGTGTGATATACCGTTAGAAAGCTCACGAAACAAGGAGTTCATTTTTGCAATTAGTTTTAAAACTTGTCAAATATCTGGAGAACGGTTTCCATAGGAGTGATGGAAAGAATATTTTCAAAAGGAGTGGGACACTTGTCACTGATAGATGGAGATCTGCTTTTTTCCCTCTTCTATATATTCTAAGTTCTTCTCTTTTGTAAGGGTTCTAATTTTTGTGAAATTCTCGAAGGGAGATTTCCAAGAGAGGTTCCAGTAATGGCATTTTTCATTTTTTGCAAATGACAGGGTGTTTCTTTTGGGTTTTCAGTGTTGTCTTTGTTGTAAGTTTTGTTTCAGTTTGCAGGTTTACACATATGCGAGGCATGTGTAATTGTCTCCAAATTACCATTTAAATTTATACAATTTCATCTTATCAAGGGTAATTTGGATTTGTCTCTTTCAGTTTTCTCTGAGAGTGTAATGTTTGTCTTTTGGGTATTCTTCAAGGAAGGATTTAAATCCTGAAACCCAACATTAATGATTTTGAATGTATATTGGATATATAAGTATGATTTTGTGATAGATCAGATGATTGTATTAATGTAAGGCATTGATACATGAAAATTTAATGTCAAAAGTAGCTTGCATCTGAGATTTCTCTTTCAGTTTTATGCATGACTCTGTGGCCAGGATTAGGCACTGGTCTTTTATAATGTGGAAGGATTGTCAGAACAACATTTTAAAAAATAAAATCATAATATCTTTCTTTTCTATTTTGTGGAATTGTTCCACTTAGCTCATGTTCAGACATGTCGAGTTCTCAATGTAGATTTAGCCTATCTACAGTACCCTCCTTGTTTTTGAACCTTTAATGAGATCTATCTGCTTCTGTTGATGTTGTCTTGTGTGTCATTGGTCTAATTTTATGCAATAAAGGTACACCCACCTAGGTTTTGTAGAGCCTGAAGAGTAGAAGGATTTTTATCCTTGTTATGTTGTCCCAAGCCCTGAAGTATTTCATAGATTGAAATTGTCTACTTCATAGGTAAATTGCAAGTGAACTTGGGTTTTCTCATTTTTGAGAACAATACCTTCAATGGTGAGATATCCTTCATGGCACTGTGAGATACTCTTGTAATTCTTCTTTATGCATTGTGTAATGTGACTACCCCATAATGATTGTTATAGTCTATTTATTGATAAGAATCTCTGTGTAACAAAACCCTTTCTTACTATGAACTGCTCTTTACACAATCATCTTGCTTTGTGTTGGCTTTTGAATAGTAAATACCAAAAATACTCATTGAGTTATGAACATGGGATGCCTTTGTTCATATTATTATGATTGTTCTTATATTAATTACTATTTCTTTGACCCTTGGAATGTTATAAGAGCGTCATCTAAATGTTGCTACAAGGTTATTCTAGCTGACTAAGGCCTCCATCATACTATAAATTTATCTCATTGTGACAAAGCTATGAATAACTTGCATATCATTGTTCTTTTGATGAATGTTTCGTTACTACCTTAGTTTTGAAAATGAGCTCTTTTCCTCATTGTCAAGCAATAACTATAACTATAACTATCTAACTATCTCCTTAGACTTTTATTGATGCTTTTGACAATGATTTTTATCTTGTCACAAATAGTCATTGTTCTTATCAAATTGTGATCTCTAACTTGAAATCTACACTCTATTATTTATCTTGACTTTATGAGTGGAGTCTATCACTACTATTTACTATCAAAGGTTCTGAAATTTTTTGATTGCTCCCAGTTATTGGCTGGAAACTTTGTCTTTTTTTTTAACTTTGAAAGAGTGCTATATTATAAAGATGAAAGTTTATCATATTTTTTGTTTACTATGACTATATCCTCTGTCTCATTGCTTTATTAATATTGTTTTTGGATAGTCATTAGATGCTCTCTATGAGGTCACCATGGGATGTGAAGGGCTACTAATAAAGGTCTCTAGAATCCATTGTTCCATTAAGTCAATATAAGATGATTGTGCTTTTTCACTAGACTGTACTAATGACTCATGACAGTGATTCATGGATGCCTTTACCTTGATTGTTTTGATTAGCCTACGAATGGTCAAGATTGTCTTGGGTTGCATTTATTCACCAAGCTCTGTCAGCATATAGACAGCACTTTGACAGTGATCTGATTTATTATTACTCTTTGACTATGAATTCTGTATAAACCTCTGATTACTGTTTTCTTTTCATGACTGCCTTCAAATGTTCTCATGCATAAGGCTTCATGCTACTACAAAAGTATGAAGGTGTGATTTTGACAGTGAATTTAAAGTCACTATATTTTGTGACTTTGACCCGCTATTTTCTCTAGGGTTTTCTTTTACTGTTAGGACAATGAATGTCTTTTCCTTTAAAACAAATGAATACTTCACTGCTTTTAAATCATAGATTGTTCCAAATTCTTAACCACTATGACAGAACCCTAAACTTGTCTTAACTTGAAATATCTTTGTGGTGACTAAAATGATTTCATCTGCTTTAGCTATGACTGGTCTTATGAACCATATCTCCCTTTTGGGTTGTAATCATATCTCTCAGGCTGCCTCCTCAAACTTTGATAGCCTGCTATCACTGTATATAACTATGAAGTGTGCCTATTGTAATAGGGCTATGACATGACTATTACACTTTGTTATCCATGGATATTAAATCTTCTTATTGTGGGTGATCACTATGAGATGGCTATAGCATGTTGGTGTCCACTGAATGTCCTCATAAAACTATGACCAAGCATTTTTATAGAACATTGTTTATCATTGATATTGCTCTTTGTGATTTTTTGGATCTTTTGAAGCATCTTTGTTCTTAAAAATAAGAAATTCACTATGAAGGATTTATCTACTTTTCATAAGCCTCTGTCTTTATTTCAGTCATTAGCTTTTGCTCTCAGTCTTGGACAGTGTTTCCTTTGTGTGTTGTGCAATGTTCTGATGGTTTCTTCATTAGCACTATCATAAGGCTTGACTGTGATGAATGCAACTTTTGAGAGTAAATTAATGTCTTTTGAAAGCTATCCATGTATTGGTATCTTGTGCACTTATACATAATCATTGTCCTTCTAGGGTTGTGACTGTCACTTATTATCATTCAACTATTCTTTTAGCATGGAGACCTTTGTATTATGTGTCTTTTGACTTAAATCTCTGTTCTTGAAGGTGTTGTGAATAATGATACTTGGAAAAATATTGTTCATTGTGTCATTGAAACTTGCAAAGTGCTACTATGATTTTTCCCTGTTGTAGCTTTTGAACATGATTCTTATTGCTCACTTAAAGTTTAATTCAAGCTTGCATATTGTCCTTTGATCTAAAACCTAGCTTTAGATTGGAAAATGGTTGCTTTGAGTGTGCTTTACTTGACTTCATTTTAGTACACCATTCTATGCGACAAGATTTCCATCTACTGTTCGATGTCATAATGGGCTGCTTTATGGTAACTTTCCCTATCTTGAAATCATTACCTATTAGTCTTTAGGGACACCAAATATCCTATTGCCTACACATTAGAACTATTTATTGGTCTTCTTGTTGGCTGTTACAGACTTGTCTCTAAATTCTCATATTTGTACTATCATTGGGACTTAAACTCTGTAGATTTTAATGAATCTAGACCAACCTTATCTTTACTCCTTAATGACTATAATAGTGACTGCTTGATCACTATTTTTTCAATGTTGTGGCTTTTTGACCAATAATTATGAGATTTTGCTTGAGTTCTCTATCTTCATAAATCCCTTCATACCTAATCTTAAGAATCTACCACTTGTGCCCTTATCAAACTGATCTATCAAATAAATGATGATCTTGCAACTTTTAACTAATCTGCATGTTACTATAAGACTATGTTTATTCATTTCATGAATACCTGCTCTTATGAATCCTTGCTCTTTAAGTCTTCTTGCAATGATTGATTCTTTTTATTTATGTCAGAAATTTGTAAGTCCTCTTTAAGCTTCTTCTCTTGATCTGTTTTTAGGTGCTTTGAAACTATGAGACCCCTTTGGATTTGTTTGGTATCATGAATGGGACATTGCTTGGATTTTGATATGTTGGTATGGTTCCCTTGGACACAGGCACATAATTTATGACAGTGATCTTAAAAGTTCACTGTTGTGAATGATGTGTCCCTATTCAAGGGAGCCTTATGGACATATTAGCATGTTGGGCTCGACCCTTGTGGGAGCCTCATTTAACCCCACATGCCTAAATGATAAATCAATAATGCAATATATACCTGTATCAGCACAGTGAATAAACTAGTTAGCAAAACAAGTGCATGTTTTGGTCTTATGATCTGATATCTCTTTTCATATCTCTTTTCAGCTTCTCTTGCATTCCTCTGATATATGTTTCTAAATTTGACTCATTGATAGCTATAGGTGTATATTTTGGTATCTCATATGCAAATAGACTATATTTATGTTGAGTTTGAATATGAAAGCATGATGATCCTCATTGCTCTAACTCAAAGTATAAATTGTCTTGCAGGTATTCTTGGAAGGGGAGTGAAAGAACCTAGAGTGGATGGGCACATAAAGTTCAACAACTCTTTCCAATTGGGCTCATCATTCTAGGCAATGATGGGTCACCTTACTTTCATGTTCATTTATTTCTTTTATAATGTAGTTTATTTACATATTTGTATGAAAATATTTTTGGCATTGTGTTGTCATTGATTTCAACTGGTATAAAAGGATAACCAGTATGGGAATACAGTTGATGTGCAGTCATTAATGTCAACTAGTGTTGCAGGTCACCAGTAAGGAAAAGAAGGTCATTTAGATGAATGACCACTGGAATCATCGGTACACAAATTAGTGACTTATGTGGATGAAATGGATAGGTTATCGGTATTGTCTCTCACTGGTAAGGAAAGGATGTCAATTGGTAAGAGTTGTGTTGACAATGAGTAGTTGCCAACCGGCAAGCTTATGACCAGTGTACAAGAAGGATGAGCAAGGTGCTTGAGCTGTTGTTTGTGATGAAGAGGCAGAATGTTACCTAAATCACACCAACATGGGAGGAGAAGGATGTACAAGTCACTGGTATGATGTGTGGATGCAGAACAATAGGACTCTCACCGAATGAAGATGCCAACACCATGTGAAGATATGACTGACAATGAATGTGCCTACATTGGATCACGTGTGTTTGTTTGAAGATATTTTGCACAAACATGGATGCCACATGAGTGCATTGTAGGATGCAGATGATAAGGATTCACTACCACTGGTAAGTGGAGCTTATCTCCTCTTATGCATAGTGTGCATCATAGTTTTGTGAGATAACAAAGAAGAGGTAAAGTCAAGTGTTTGAAGGCTCACACCAGATCTACCAGTAAACCAAAGGGATGCCTCAAGTGCATGAAATCAAGGATATGCACTGGACCAATAGAGAAGGCATGTTGAGTTGCCAGTACAGATGAAGAGTGATGGGTTTTTAACTTTAACAAACCGGTTGAGATATAGTTTGGGCTGATGAAGAAGAGGCAAGGATAAACAACTATAGATAGAGGACAATGGCTGGATTAAAGATGGAGTTAGTTGAAGGGTGATGACATGGTGTCATCAAGGTGTTTACCGGTATGTATGTCAACCGGTAATATGGACAAGGTGTAGGATGCAGAAGAATCCCATCTGATGAAGATGTGCATAAGGAAGGTTAGCAAGAGTGTTGACCGATTGAGTGTTTTCCCGGAAGATAAGCAGAGTGCAAGATTGAAAGCAGACTAGTTAAGGGTTTAACTGGCAGGGATAGTAACCTAGTAGAGGAAATCAATAATGGAGTTGGTCGGTGTTTCAATCCATACCAACATAGATGTTTAAGAAAAGGTGAATGCTGACATAGTTGCCACATGGAGATGAAGTGGCATGCATGCATAGGTCATTGTATTGAGTCAGTGAAGTGTCAGGCAGTGAGCTAGCTGGCGAGAGGTCGACATTTCTGTTGACTACGAGATTCATAGGATGCATTGTAGAGGTTTGCAGCTTGAGGTCAATGGACAACAGAGATCCAACATAGATTGTTTGAGCCGATCGAGGAAGGTGAAGGAAACCACAAAACCATTCTTGGTGATTGATCAAGAAATCCGCTGACAGGTTAAGAGAAGGATGCTAAAAATAGAAGGTGTGTTCTAGAAGGCACAAAGATGGCAGGGTTGATTGATGAGTTACATTTCATCAATCTAGGCGATCAGATCGGATGAGATTTGATTGGATTTGGTTTGCCTCGAGGTCGATGAGGAAACCCTAACCACCTGGAATTTGAATTGGCTTTTGGCGGGAAAACTATTTTATAAATATGGAAGCCAAATCTTTGAAGGTTGTCGCTAGATGAGAGAGTATTGCTACTAAAGGAGTGAAATCAGTCAAGTGCTCATCTAGAAGAAGAAGAAGAGACTGAGTGTGAGGAAGAACACGGTTGAAGTGTTCAACCGGCATCAATGAAGCAATCGGCAGTCAGCCACTGAGTCTGACAGAGGAGTGAACCAATAAAGTTCAGACCAATAGAGAAGAAGTGTTGAAGACTATAGAGAAGGCAAGCATAGAATCGATAGAGTGTAGTACCGATGGAGAGAAGTGGTGTAGCAGAGAGAAGAGAGAATCGATAAAGTGCAGAACTGGAAGAGAAGGAGAAGAGGCTGAACCGATAAGAGTGCAGCAGAGAGTAAGGTTGCAAAAGTGTGAGGGTTAGCAGAGAACTGGTAGTGAACTGGATAGAAGATCTAGTAGAGAGATTCATAGAAGTGTTACAAAATCCATTTGTAACAAGAAGATAACTTTGGAATAAAAACATGATTTTGTATTCAATGAGTTGTAGCTCAGTGCAGGGGTTGTAGCTCCTTGGGTTGGTGCCCTAAATCAGGGGTTGATGCTCCTTGGGTTGGTGCCCTAGACATTGTAATTAGAGATTCATTGTGAGGCTAGATTGGAGTAGTAGACTCAAGCAGCATTTCTCATCGAGGTTTTTCCCATGTTGGGTTTTCTTTGTATATGTTGGTGTTATGTGATGTTCCTTTATGTGTGAGTGCCATTGTGTTGTCTCCCTTCTAACCAATAAGTCTAATTTTAGTTAGATCTATTAATCGGTATACTCACATGGGATAGTTAAAGAGAAAATTTTGAGAACGATTGATTCACCCCCTCTTAGTGGTGCATTGTGTCTAATAATTGGTATCAGTGCCTTAGGTTCTCAGTTGATAAGATTTCTCTAGCTTGGGTAGATTATGCCTTAAGGACACAATGGTTTGTTTAGTGTCAATCCCTACTCTGGTTTTTGATGGTTCAAATTATTCCATTTAGAGTTGCAGAATGGAAGTCTACTTGTCCTCCTTAGCGTTTGATGTGTGGATGTCTGTTGTAAATGGTTGCCCCAATAAAGTCAGTCCTCCCACCGATTTTGATGCAAAAAGAAGAAACCAATGCAATGATGCAGCAATGAAGGCTATACTATGTGGGTTGTCAGATGATGTTTCCTCACAGGTGGATAGATGCAGATCGGCAAAAATCCTATGGGACAGACCGAAGAAGCTCTATGGAAATGAGCCTACTACTGCAAAAATAATTTATGAAGATAGAATGATAAATGTATCTCATAGATCTACAAATGATGAAGGCGGATCTATTAGCATCTGCAACAATGATGAAGAAGGAACCCACCTCTTCATGGCTCAAGAATCGAAAGATGAGAGACACACCTGAGAATGATCATGCAAATCACTCCTACTAGAAAGATGTGTTTGGCAGTGATAGTGAAGGAGAAGAAGAAGATGAAGCAGAAGTTGATCTTGAAGGCGAACTTGTAAATGCTCTTAAAGAACTCAGTAGAGTGAGAAATGAATACAAGTTATTCAAGAAGGTTTCTATAGTGGAGCAAAATTGGTTGATCAAATGCCTTGAAGAATCTAAGAAATATATCTCAGAGTTGAAGACTCAAGAAGAAGGCACCAAGGAGTGTCGGTGTGAAGATCTAGCATCTGATCTAGAAGTAAAGGATAAATAATATCAGCAGCTAATTGGAGAAATGGAGATTCTCCGAAATGACCATGAGAAATGTCAAGATGAGCTCAAGGTAAGAATTTGGTTTGATGGTAGTAGTGATGCCTTAGACAAAATGCTGAAAAAAAAAATGCATGCCAAGGACACTGAAGGATTAGGAAGTGGTGTTGGTGAATGCTCCAATAGCAAGAATGTCCCCCAAAATGATATTATGTTTGTCTCCTCAAATAGAGAAAACAAGGGACAAACCTTCATAGTTAGAAATGCTCCCCGAAAGAAGGTTGATCTAACCACAACCAGTGAAGACATGCAGACAAGGATGAGGATCGATGTTACAAGAAGGAGGAACAATGTAGATCCCAAAGAAAAAGGGAAGATGGGAGAAGATAGCTTCACCGAAAGAAAGAACAGAAGAAGACAAAAAAGAAACCTCCTACCGGTAGAGGACAAGGAAATGCTACCACCCACAAGACAAAGCAAGTGTGGGAAAATAAGAGATCAGATGGAAGAGATGTTGAGAATGGACAACCTAGGATCCATCCCCGGAGAAGAAGAAATGGAGATACCAGACCGATAAGATCTCCACATGCATGGCAGAATAAGTTTGTAAGTCATATGCCATCATTTACTGGTTATTGCTTTGCATGTAATAGCTATGAGAATAGGGTAGAAGAATGTAGAAATGGATCTAGAAGGAATAATCTAGGATCTCATAGATATCATGCATATGAGAAAAATGTATCCAGGAGTATATACATGCATATCCCCTCTCTCAGTTATACAAATAAGTTTGTTATAACTGCAATGGATCTGGCCATAGAGAGTTTGAATGCAGGAAGAGGAACTTGTAGTTTTATGGAAGTCGGTACAATGGCTATGCTCAACATAGAAATGAATGCAAAGCATATGGAAGTCAGAGACCTGCATGGAACCAAAGGAGAAATGTCCTTGCAGGATCAAGAGGTCCACCGGTTTTGGTTGCCAGTCACAGACACATGACCAAAAGAAGATGGTCAAACAGGTATGTTAAGAGATTCCCTAATCATGAAGTTGGGATGGATGTTGTGTGCTAATATAGCACTGCTTCCAGTTGTGATGTTGAATCTGAATATGGAAGGACCCATCAGCAGAAGAAGGTAAGACCTACTCCCAAGATTGAAAATGGGAAGAATAATTTGACCAAGTAGGAATGGAAGAAGAAGCAAGAGGATGCAACCATGGACCGACACTGTGCATTCAATGTACAGGTGATATCTCCTAAGGCTTAAAGGAGATGCAAGATCTTAGGGGGAGTAATATACTAAACTTATCACTCATCCCCTCAATGAAGAAGGACACATGAAAGAACAAGTTGATGCCAGTATGAAGGAAGAAAATGAGATGATAAGTGTGTGTAGTGGCAACCCTAGCTACACACCTACAGATCAGAGTTGGATCACTACTACATGTGTCAATAGATGGAGATTAACAATTGGAATCAGATGAAAAGTGACACAAAGTGTCAGGAGTCACAGAAAGGTGCTCTAGTAGTGATGATGGACCAGTACAGGAAACTGGTATGTACAAGATGTTACTGGTATGATGCCAATAGGTACTTGTAGGTTATGTAAGACAATGAGGTTGGAGATCATTGCATTAGCCTCGGTAGCATGGAATGTGGAGTTTATGTTTCAAGTGGTATTAGAAAAAACCTGAAAGACATATGTTGGTCTGGTTGTTGATCATGCAGGCCTGCATGTTTTTGGGCTAACTGGTTTGATTTATGGCATGATAATGATATTGTATGGAATTGTGTACATCCAAGATCATGTCATAGGCTGTGGTGGATACAATGGAGTTGAAAGATCAGCAGATGATCACATGTGCACATCTCAACCAGTATATGGAGTTGACTAGAGCCCCAATATTGGACTTAACAGGCAATGAGGACATGTGATGTATGACTTAGGGGGAGTTCAAGTGCTCATGAGGCAGAGCCAACATGATTTAACTTGTGAGTGTATTGACTGCCTAAATTGCAGATGATGGAAATTGTTGTAGGAATACCCAGGAGAATTTCATGATTAAGGGTATCCATTGTTCATCTAGTTGGTTATATTCATAGTAAAATCACACTTGATTCGTTGGCTGACAGGTAAGTTGTATTCATTGACACATCCTTCTGCAAATTGAGTGATTTAACAATTTGTATAAGATTTTCATGCTCAATTGGTGTCAGTTGATGGTTGAGTCCTCCATCTCAAGAGTTGTAACTTGAGAAATTGTACCAATTCGTATCAAAAGAAGATATGCATCTGGTAAAGAAAAAGGGGAGAAAAATTTATGTTAGTGTCTGGTAGATACAAGGAGGAGTGATATCCTAATAGTGCCCTTTGCCATTGTTGTCAAAGGGGGAGAAAGATTATGTAGTATACTGCATACCACATGTGTGAGAATTCATGGATTATACAAAGGGAGAGAATTAGATCACACAAAGGGGGAGAGAGACTATGTAGTATGTCAAATACTACATGTGTTGACATCAATGCCAAAGGGGGAGATTGTTGGCATTGTGTTGTCATTGATGTCAACCGATATAGAAAGATAACCGGTATGGGAATACAATTGTTGTACAGTCATTGATGTCAACTAGTGTTGCAGGTCACCGGTAAGGAAAATAATGTCATTCAAATGAATGACCACTAGAGTCATCGGTACACAGGTTAGTGCTTGACTTGTATGGATGAAATGGACAGGTTACAGGTATTGTCTATCATCGGTAAGGAAAGGATGTCAACTGGTAAGAGTTATGTTGATAGTGAGTAGTTGTCAACTAGAAAGCTTATGACCAGTGTACAAGCAGGATGAGCAAGGTGCTTGAGTTGTTGTTTGTGATGAAGAGGCAGAATGTTATCTAAATCACATCAACACAGGAGGAGAAGGATATACAAGTCATCGGTACATGTTGTGTGGATGTAGAACAACAAGACTCCCACTAGATGAAGATGCAGTCACCATGTGAAGAGATGACTGACAGAGAATTTGCCCACATCAGATCAGATGTGTATGTTTGAAGATATGCTTCACAAACGGGGATGCCACATCAGTGTATTGTAGGATGTCGATGACAAGGATTCACTACCACCGGTAAGTGGAGCTTATCTCCTATTATGCATAGTGTACATCATAGTTATGTGAGATAAGGAAGAAGAGGTAAAAGCAAGTGTTTTAAGGATCACACCGGATCTGCCGGTGAATCAAAGGGATGCCTCAAGTGCATGAAATCAAGGATATGCACTGGACTGACAGAAAAGGCATGTTGACTTGTCGATATAGATGAAGAGTGATGGGTTTGTCACTTTGATAAACCGGTTGAGATATGGTTCGGGACAATGAAGAAGAAGGCAAGGGTGAATAGCTACAGACAAAGGACAATGATCGGATTAAAGATGGAGTCAGTTGAAGGGTGATGACATGGTGTCATTAAGGTGTTTACCAGTATGTATATCCATCGGTAATATGGACAAGGTGCAGGATGCAGAAGACTCCCATCTGATGAAGATGTCCATAAGGAAGGTTAGCAAAAGTGCTGACCAGATGAGTGTTCCACCGGAAGAGAAGTAGAGTGCAAGATTGAAAGCAAACTGGTTAAGGGTTTAACCGATAGGGATAGTAACCTGGTAGAGGAACCCGGCAATGGAGTTGGTTGATGTTTCAATCCATACCAACACAAATTTTAAGCAAAGGTGAATGCTGACATAGTTGCCACGTGGAGATGAAGTGGCATGCATGCACAGGTCGGTGTGTTTAGTCGGTGAAGTGTCAAGCGATGAGGTAGCTGGAGACAGGTCGACATTTATGTTGACTGTGAGATTTATGGGATGCACTGCACAGGTTTATGGCTCGAGCTCAATGGACAACAGAGATCCAACACATATTGTTTGAGTCAATCGAGGAAGATGAAGGAAACCGCAAAACCATTATTAGTGATCGACCAAGAAATCCGCTGACAGGTTAAGAGCAGGATGCTAAAAATAGAAGGTGTGTTCTAGAAGGCACAAAGATGGTGGGGTTGATTGATGAGTTACATTTCATCAATCTAGGTGATCAGATTGGATGAGATCTGATTGGATTTGGTTTACCTCGACGTCAATGAGGAAACCCTAACTACCTAGAATTTGAATTGGCTTTTGGCAGGAAAACCAGTTTATAAATATGGAAGCCAAAATCTTTGAAGGTTGCCGCTCGATGAGAGAGTATTGTTGCTAAAAGAGTGAAATCAATCAAGTGATCATCTAGAAGAAGAAGAAGAAGAAGAGACTGAGTGTGAGGTCGTTCAACCGACATCAGTGAAGCAACCGACATTCAGCCACTGAGTCTGACGAAGGAGTGAATTGGCAGAGTTCAGATTGGCAGAGAAGAAGTGCAGGAGACTACAAAGATGACATGCATAGAACAGGTAGAGTGTAGTACCAGTGGAGAGCAGTGGTGTAGCAGAGAGAAGAGAGAACCGGTAAAGTGCAGAACCGGTAGAAAGCAGAATGGACAGAGAAGGAGAAGAGGTTGAACCAATAAGAGTGCAACAGAGAGCAAGGTTGCAGAAGTATGAGGGTTAGCAGAGAACTGACAGTGAACTGGATAGAAGATCCAACAGAGTGATTCATAGAAGTGTTACAAAATCCATTTGTAATAAGAAGATAACTTTGGTATAAAACCATGATTTTGTATTCACTGAGTTGTAGCTTGGTGCAGGGGTTATAGCTCCTTGGGTTGGTGCTCTAAATCATAGGTTGATGCTCCTTGGGTTGGTGCCCCAAACATTGTAATTAGAGATTCATTGTGAGATTGGATTGGAGCAGTAGACTCCAGCAACATTTCTCATCGAGGTTTTTCCCATGTTGAGTTTTCCTCGTATATGCTAGTGTTATGTGATGTCCCTTTATGTGTGAGTGCCATTGTGTTGTCTCCCTTCTAATCGGTAAGTCTAAATTCGGTTAGATCCATTAACTGCTATACTCGCATAGGATAGTTAAAGGGAAAAGTTTTAGAACCACTAATTCACCCCCCTTTCAGTGGTGCATTGTGTCTAACAAATATCTGTTCATAGCTATTAGTCAGCTATTCTCATGGCTTGTGTGGGACACCTTACACATTTCTTGTAATGGAAAATCTATTTCTATGCAATCTTTTGCTATCATTTCTTTGAAATACTTGCATATGTGAAATAAACTAGAACTTTTAAACCATAATGTGCAAAATGAAGAAACTTGTAAAAAAAATTGTGTACTTGAAATTTATGTAACACCTAGTTTAGGTTTATTGCCCTTGGCTTTGTATTCTTGTTTTCTCTGAATAATTTCTTACCCTATTTTCTCAAAACAAAACAAAAAAATAAGTGTCATGTAGTGGTGAGTACTTGCCTTTATAGTATTATAGTAAAAATATTTTTTGTAATCCTTAATTATTATAATTTTGAATTAATGTTATTTTAAAATCTATTTTACAAATATTTTTGGAACAATAACTTTAACTCTTACTTCAATAAAATAATATTAATAACTTTTATATAGTATAAATATTATAGTGAGACGAGACAGAATGGCATCGTATGTGCGAGGGTTCATGGGTTGTCGAGCTAGGGCACCGATACCCTAGCTCGTGGGTGGATGTGTGTGCAGGTGCAACAGGGGAGGGAAGTGGAAGATGGTGCAGGGTAGGGAGCGGCTGAGGGGGTGGGGGGTGAAGCGGTGGTTAGCGGGTGGTGAGTTTGATGTGTGTAGGGGGGCTCATGTTTTGTTGCAGGGCGAGGGTTTCCAGTGGGGCAGGGGGCTACGGTTGGTTCTTCCTCTCGGTGGTGTTTGGGAGGGGTGGAGTCTTGGGTGTCGTACCTTCTCGCATGCCTCTTTGGGGTGTGGGTTCCTTATATTTTATTGTATTTTTTTGAGCTCCAATGTCAGGTAATGGTGGTGAGGCCTCGAAGGCACCTCCCACCATGCATTTTCATGCTACGGTGGGCTCAAAGTCCCCATCCCTTAGTATGAAGACTTTTAACAATAATCTTTCTCCTCAGAATTAGGGTCTGGGAGTGCTGGTAGCTCTTGCATTATGAAGATTAATGGTTGTTTGGAGAGATACAGTGAGAGGCCAAAGCTAGTTATTCCTCTTGAGATGATAGTTGAAGACGTTGGATACTTTTCAAAACACTCGCTATATTGCAAGTTTTTGGGAATGAGGGTTTCTTTACAATTTTTGGAAAACTGGGCGCAAAGGACTTGGGCTCCGGAAGGGGAAATGGAGATTGTGCTACTGGCAAACAACTACTTCATGGTTACTTTCAACTACATGGAGGATCGCAATAGGGTCTTTGAAGGAGGCCTGTATTTTTACAACTAGGTGGGGTTGTTTATCAAACCTTGGCATACGGGGTTTAACCCTTCGAAGGAGCTCCCGAATAGGGTTCCAGTGTGGGTTTATTTACCATGTTTTGTAGTGGAATGCTATCGGGAGGATGTGCTATGGATGCTTGCTACACTGCTTGGGAAGCCAATAGGATCTTCAATGAAAACCCTGGGGAGAAAGGTAATGACCTTTGCGTGTATCTATGTTAAAATTAATCTTAGTAAGCCTTTGTCAGATGCTATAGATATATGCGCGGACTCTTATTCTTGGGTTCAGCAGTTAGATTATAAGAATTTACCATTTTGTTACCATTTGTGTCATGAGTATGGTCATTTACAATGTAAGTGCCCTAGATATAAACCGGTGGTGCGCCAACCTCAGTAGTCAAACCCGAGCCTAGATAGGGTTGATAAAGGAAAAGTTGCTATGTTAGTCGAGGTAGAGGGTGATGATGGTTTTGTCTTAGTTAAGACAAAGAATAGGAATCAAGGACAAAAGAGGCCCTTACAGGAGAGACAGGAGGAGGATACCTTTAACAGATTTGAGGCCTTGGATGACCTTAGCCATCAGGAAGTAAATCTGGGGTTAACCCCTTTAGATCAAAGTGCATCAGGGTGGCTCCAGAAAGAGTAATTGGGGACTCTACCCAAACCCTGCAAGTGGTTGGAAGCCAGCAAGTGGAGATGGATTAGCCAGTAGGGGTCCAGTTGGGACTCACTCCTGGTTTGGAGGTGAATTTGATTGAGGGGGAGGGTTCTCTGATAGCTCTGAAATTGGAACCGGTTGGGGTTAAAAGTAATAAGTCCTCCATTCACTTGGGTCTGCATCAGAAAGATATTAAGAAAAGTGCTTCAAAGAAGAACTCAAAGGTTGGCAGAAAGAAGGATTTGGATGATCAAATTGATGGGGGAGAATTTGGTTGAGTCAGGGTTAGTAAAGAATTTGGATTCTCACTTTCCAATCCTCCAAAATGATTGTGCTTTCATGGAATGTGAGGGGCTTGAACAGTAGCCCTAGACAAAAAGTTGTTCGGGATTTGATTAGGAATCATTCACCTAATGTCCTATTCTTGCAAGAAACTAAACTTTCGGTGGAGAGTATGATGAGTCTGGTGTCAAAGTTGTGGGGGCGGGGCGAGTGTCAGTGTATTGGGGTAGCTGGTTCCTCTGGAGGGGTGGCCTGTCTTTGGAACCCTTTAAGGTTTCACCCTATCTGGTGGGTTGCCTCTAGATCTTCGTTATCTGGGATTGTCTCTAGTCTTGAGACTGGGGAATTCATCTTGTTTTCTAACATCGATGCCCCTACTAATCTTCAGGGTAAGAAAAACTTATGGTCTCATATTTCTTGTATGCGAAGGTTGGCCCCTTTTCATCCTTGGATTATGGCGGGAGACTTCAATGTCATCCTTGAGTTGAGTGAAAAGAAGGGCGGTGTTATGCAGTTGGAACCTTCTTCTTTCCTTTTTCAGGATAGTATATCTTTGTTGGATATTGTTGACATTAAGCCTGATAATGGTTTGTTCACTTGGAGCAATAGGAGGGTGGGAGAGTATTGGATTATAGAGAGGTTGGACCATTTTCTGGTTTCTAGTTTTTGGATTGATGGGGGGTGGTCCACAAGTTTTGAGATTCTTGACTGGAGAGGGTTAGACCATTGGCCCATCAAGCTGGTTTCTTCTTCGACTCGGGTAGCTCACTCTCCTTCATTCAAATTCCAACTTAGGTGGCTTTGGGATCCTACTTTGTAGGTTCTTGTAGCGGAGTGGTGGAGGAAAGGGAGGCCATCCTTTGGCACTACCATGTACACTTTTGCCAAGCAGCTACAATTTGTTAAGTTTCAGCTTAAACAGTGGAACTGTCAAGGTTTCGGGAACATTTTTCATGCTAAGAAAGCTGCTCAAATTGTGCTGAATGGGATCACCAGTGAAATCAAAGAGCATGGTTTTTCTGAGGCCTTTCTTAGGGAGGAAAATAGGGTTGTCAAGGTGGTAGAGGAATGGGAGCTTGGGGAAGAAATATACTAGAAGTAGAGAGCTTGTATTGATTGGCTTTAGGTGGGGGACAAGAACACTGCTTTCTTCTTCAACTTAGTGAAAGCAAGAAGACATGGAAATTCCATCCCTATTCTGGTTGATGATAGAGGTGAGTAGTGTTTATCCTTGCAGGAGATATCTAGGGAGTCATTATAGTATTTTCGGTCCCTCTTCAGTGAGGACTCTCAGGGGGAAACGGTGGAGGAGAATCAGGTTCTTGCTTGCATTCCTTCTCTTTTCACGGGGGAGATGAATGAGCAGCTTTTGGGTCCTATTTTGTTGGAAGAACTTGAGAGTATTGTTTTTCACATGAGGAAAGGAAAATCTTCTAAACCAGATGGGTTCTCGATAGAATTATTTCAAGAGTTCTAGGATATTATCAAACTGGATTTACTGGAAGTAGTCCAGGAGTCCCAGAGGAATAAGCAGATGCTTCAAGCTTTGAATGCGACTTTCATTTCTCTAATCTCCAAGTGTGATGGGGTCGACCGGTTAGGCCAGTTCCGTCCTATCTCTCTCTGCAATGTAATTTATAAGATCATCTCTAACCTGATAGCAAATAGGTTGAAGAAGTGCCCGGGGAATGTTATCTTTGAGGAGCAGAGTGGGTTTGTGGAAGGGCGCCAAATTTTGGATGGTGTGGTCATTGCTACGGAGACCATTCATTCTATGGCAACCTCCAAGGAAAAAGCTATGTTTATCAAGTTGGATATGGCTAAGGCTTACAATAGAGTTCGGTGGTCCTTCCTATAGAAGATCCTCAGAGCTTTTGGTTTTGCTGATGATTGGATCCAGTGGGTTATGAGTTGTGTTACATCTACTTCTTTCTCTGTGCTTATCAATGGAGACCATACTGAGTTGTTTGGTGCTTCTAAGGGCCTCCACCAGGGGGACTCCCTCTCCCCTTATTTATTCATTCTTCTGGTTGAGGGTCTGTGGGGGCTGATTAATCATAATGTGGGTCTGGGTATTATTCAGGGTTGGAGATGGAGTAATGACTTGCAGTTGCAGTCTCATTTGCAGTTTGTGGATGACACGACCCTTATGGGACTTTCTCAGATTAGAGAAGCTACTAATCTACGTAAGGTTTTGGATGTTTATCTTGCGGCCTCAAGCCAGTTGATCAATGAAGATAAATCTTCTATCCTCTTTTTCAAAACTCCTGGAACTATTCAAAGGAGGATTGCTCTTATCTTGAGATTCCAATTTGGCTCACTGCCCTTGAATTATTTGGGTATTCCTATTTCTCCTGGTAACCCTCCTAGGGAGTCATGGCAGGGTATCTTGGATAAATTTTGCATGAAGGTTGAACACTGGACTCACAAATGGCTATCCTTTGCCGGGAGGGTTCAATTGATTCAGTCGGTGGTTCAAGCTCTTCTGATCTATCGATGTATGTTTCATGTGGCTTCTAAGTGGTTCTTGAAGGGTTTGGATTCTCTGGCTTGGAAATTCTTATGGGCAGGAAATCTTTCCCCTTCCAAATGGAGTCTTGTCAATTGGGACTTGGTGTGTAGCCCAAAGTAGTCGGGGGGGCTTGGTTTAAGGCAGTCTATTTTATTTGGGGAAGCTTTGGCAGCTAAATTATACTGGAGGTGGTGTGTTGAGCAGGATCGAAGCTAGGCTAGGATTTTAACCAACAAATATATGCAGAGGATCCCGATGGAGGAAATCCCTAGATATCTGCTTGAGGGAAAGGGCTCAATGATCTGGTATACTCTCAAGAGGGGGGCTTCTCTCATTAAGGAAGGACTCTTTTGGATTTGCAGGAGGGGGGAAGAGGTCCTTTTCTGGAATGACTCTTGGGATGGATATCCTCCCATCCTTCATCAGTTTCCTAACCTTGGGAATCTGTGCCAGAGGTTTTTGGAGGTGGGGTGGTAAAGGGTGAGTGACTTCAAATCTGTTTATAGGTGTGGGTGACTGGATTTGGAGTGGTGGAAAACTCCTAATGAGTGGCTGGTTGCTAGGATGGAGGAAGAGTGTGCTGAGTTGCATGGCATTTTGGTGAGTAGACATTGTAGCTCCCTCAAGGGTAGGGATGGGCTTTCTTGGTCTCCAAATCCTAAGGGTGTCTTTACTGTGGCTAGTGGATACCGAGAACTGTCGAACCGGAGACTAGAGGGAAGAGAGGTGCACTGGTGGAAACAGGTGTGGAATAATTTTTCTTGGCCGAAGTGTAACTGCTTTGCCTGGACTTTGGCTTTGAATAGATGCCTAATTTGGGACAATATCCACAAGTGGGGATTCTTGGGGCATTGTATTTGTGTTTTGTGTGGTAATGGGGAGAAATATTCCTCACGCCTATTCTTCAGATGCCCCTTCTCTTTGCTTATTTGGCATTATTGGTGGGGGGTGTGGAAGCATCCTTGTGTTCACGTGGATTCTTTGGTGGAGTTTTGGAGCAGTTTGGGCAGACCTCCAATCTTGTCCTCCTTCCTCCAGACTGTCTGGTATATTTTGGCCCATCTTCATTCTGTGGCAGATCTGGCTCGAGAGGAACAAGAGGATCTTTCGTGAGGTCGGATTGTTTGTTCAACAAGTTTGGAATAGGATCATTGTTATGATCCGGGAGACAATGGAAGCTAAATGTGAGGTGAATTTTCCTCTGGGTAGAGACGAGGAAGATATTGTGAGTAGGTTTGATCTACAGGAGTTGTCTCCTACCTCAGCTTGTGTCATGAGAGGTAGACATTCTATGAAGAAGGTGCAAAGGGTGGGAAGGTGGATACCCCCTCAGGATGAGTTTATCAAGATTAACACCGATGACTCCTCTAGGGGTAACCCAAGCCCTGCTGGAGTTGGTGGTGTTGGCAGGAATAGCATGGGGGAGGTGGTTTTCCTCTTTTCGGTACATAAAGGGTGGCAGTCTAATAATTTTATGGAGGGATTTATGATTCCCTATGCCCTAGAGCGTGCTTGGGAGTTGGGATGAAAGAAGGTAATTTGTGAATCGGATTCACAAATTGTTGTTAACCTGTTGACTGAGCAGAAGGTGAGTGGGATTCAGTGGCAATTGGCAGGGATTGATCAACAGATTCTTCAAATTAGTTCTTTAATGGAGCAGGTGTCTTTCATCCATATCCCTCGTGAATGGAATAGAGCAGCTGATTGTTTGGCCAAGTGGACCTCAGAACATGGTAGTGATTGGAAAGTTGAAGGTTGGGAGCATCTCTCTGCGGATTACTGTCAGGACTTGCGGAAGATTTTTACTGAGGACATGGATGGTTATGAAGCTGGATGATCTGGGGCTGGTTTTTGTGGTTCATTTCTGGGGCCTCGGGGCTCTGGTTCTCTTTGTAACTCTTGTGTCTGATTTTCAATAAATTTTTTACCCCTTTATTCAAAAATAAATAAATAAATAAATAATATAGTGAAAATATAGTTTTTTTGTAAGAATATAATCCTAATTTAAATATTTTTTTTATAATTATTATTGTAATATAAAGTTAATATTAAACTTAATTATTAATTATTAGTTTAAGATTATGTATTATTTTAAATATATTTATGTAATATTAATTATAATTGATCTTAATAAAATAACTATTAATAATTACTAAATTATAATATAGACAATAATTTCAAATATAGGTATTTTTTAATGACTAAATGAAAAATATATAAGCAAATGAATGGAGATTACTTACAGACATTTGAGATGACCACAAATAATGATTTATTATGGTGTTTTTGGATGTCTAGTAATAGTCTTTGTGGTTCGCAGTTATGACTCAATAAAGTATGACTATTCTCGTGAATAGTCTGTTAGTCAAGTCTTTGGTCCGGATTGTGGCAGATATGTGTTAGATGATCATGTGGTTGTAGCATGATACTTATGAATATATCTGCTCATCATATTTCAGATTTCATAAGCTCATGTGTTTTATAGTTGAAGATATTCAAGTCTGAGTTCTGGCTGGTTCAATGATAGAGTAACAGTGTGTAGGAATGCATTGCATTCCTTCTCCTTTAGTTAGTTAGAGTGATGTGGTTTATTATTTTGGGTTCACTGATGTTTTGTGTAGCTATTTTGGTCATCCACAAGTATGTTTGGTGGTCCGCATTGAAGATTAAATCAATTATGTTGGTGTGTGTTAACAGAGTGATTATTTAGGGCCGACCTATGGTATTTTGGTTCGCACAGTAGCATACGATTACATAAAATCTATTTTGGAAGTTCATGGAAGGTGTGCCGACATGGTGTGATCCCTCACACGTTTCATTTATCTTTCCCATTGTCTTGGAGATTAGTTTTTGGTCTAACCATGTTGCGTGTATATGTTACACTTGTTTTGGCCAACCTAGTTGATAATATTGTGGTTGTGGATGGTATATAAAGGATAGAATGATTAAGTAGATAAAAGAATGAATTGTGTATATTGTGTGAAGTGAATGTGAAGCAACACAGAGGTTTGTATGTATAGCAAAGGAGTGATGAAGATAGTTTGAGATGTGTTTTGAACAATGAACTGTGATCAACATTTCAGTGAATGTAGTTCTTAGTAGTTTAACTTTTTTGATATTTTTGTATTAAAACTCACGTATCTTGCCCTGAAGAAGTAATCTTTTCAAACAGTTTTTGCAAGTCCTTATTATATCTTTCCTTAAGGTTTTGTGTTTTAGTTTTGCGTGTCCATTCAAGGGTAGTGAGCTCCTTGGCCTCTAGCCTAATTATTGTAGTTAGTTTACTATATTGTGAGTGTGATTCTCACCATGATTTTTCCCAATTTGAATTTTTCATGTAGAAATTGATATCAAATAATCTATAAAGTAGTAGTATAATAATAAATTAGAAATAATATTATTAATTATGGGGATTTAAAGTACCCCAATATAAAATCCCAAGCATAATAACATATATAAAATAAAAATATAATAATATGATAATATAACAGTAATAATAACAATGAATATTAATAATTTTTTTGTTTTGATCAAGAGTTTAATAGAAATATTATAATAATAATTTGGTACTAAAAAAGTTATTACTTTTGTAAAGAATTTAATGGAAATATAAAAATAGAATAAAATAATAATAAGACTATATTAAAACATAATAACACAATCATATCTTATAATAATATAATAATTTTTAAAGTGGAATAATGAACAATTATGATATATTTGGCATACTTTACCTATATTCTTGTATGCTTGTAGAAATATTTTTTGTGTGATGCTTATAATGAAATAGTTTAAGTATTTATTTAAATTATCAAATACTTTTACAATAGTTAACTAAAATTATTACCTATATTTTCAAAAAATAAAATAAAATTTATAGAAGAAAAATCACTTTATTTACAAGATAATAAAAAATAAAAAATAAACTATTTAAAATAGACATTTATTATTTAAATATAAATAAATCTAAAAAAAAACCTATGAAATCTATCATTGCTATAAATTTGCTCCAAAAATATAAATCTCAACTTTATAAAAATAGATACTTATTTTTAAATATAAATTTACGCTTATAACACTAATTTTTTTATAATTAATTCTAGTTTAAAAATATAAAGTCAAATACACCTCTACGTGGGCTTGTTACTTGCATGGATCAAAAGTGCGAGCCCACTCCAGAAGAAAATATAAGGCTTTATAGTCTAAGACCAATAACTTTTTCAGTGGTTGTGCATCATTACTTAGCTTTATTTTTTACACAGTTATCTCTCATTTGAATATTTTTAAGTTATAAATCTAAAAAACAAAAATTGAAAATATAATATACAAATATAATTATTGATTATAAAAATAAATCATAGAACATAATTTAAATCACAATTTTCTTATTTTTTCTTAAATTATACATCCTTATATTTTTTTATCAATTAAAAATTTATTTAATATTCATAACACATTATAATTCAGTTATTTAATCTAAATAATAAATTATTTATTATTTATTATTTTTAGATGCATTGGACATAGATACAACAACCATAAATAATATTTTTAGTGTTATTATGATGAAATAGTGGTATGATGAAAGTTGCAATAATGATATTCTAATACATTGACATCAAAATGTATCATACCTACACATTCATAACGTTCCATTGCTAATTCCTAATTTATTAATTACTAAAATACACGCACAGGTAGAAGAAAAATCAGTACAATTGAAAATGAAATGTTGCCATATCCAATACCAATTTTGAAGCATAAAGAAAGCTTCAAATCTATTTATTATATTTTAAATACAGGGCTCTTTACAACTCTAAAATCAACATGATAATAAATATCTTCCAATTTCTATTTTGTTATGAAAGAAGATTCATTCACGTCATCTAGATACCAACAACATAGATTTTACAATTAAATCAAATGTCCTTGGACAATACCTTTCAATTTTTAACTCACGGTTATCTATTCTATACAACTTTTAAAGTGTAAAGATTACATATCCTCTTTAACTATTCTGATGACAGATCTAATATAATTCTGAGATTGAAATACACAGTTTTGTCTCCAGAAACTATCTTACAGTGATTCACAAATGAAGAGAAGTATCAACATCAGCATCTTTCACTGCAGATCTGATCCTAGGAGCCTCTTTTTTGGGGGCTGAATTGATGACATGCACTGTAGCTTCACTCTTGTGTTCATAAGATTTCACTGATAATCCTGTAAATTCAGTTCCAATCATATTCATCAGAAAGGGGGGAAAAAAAAACATAGTGAAAAGTGAAGATCTTTTAAAAATGTTAGAGAGAGAGAGAGAGACCTGAAGGAGATAGTTGTCTCAATTCCCTGTATTTTTCTACTTGTCTAAATCTTTCCTGCAAGAGAGCTATGGAGGCAGAGTTGGGGTTGAGAAAAGAGTTCCTCTGCCTCTTTTCTTCATCACAACTAATCAACATTTCTTCCGCCATTCCAAAGCAGAGATTGTTAGACATGAATGGAGTTGAAAGCAATTAATGAGCAAATGGGTATCTCCGTTCAAGCAGTATATGACAGAATAGATGAGTCGATCAAAGTAACACATTTTTGTTTGTTTGGAGAAGAGAATATGTTAGGCTCTTAAAAAGAAACAGACCAGTAAGACAAATTACTGCTCGCCTTTAACGTCAAACATCCAATCACAAGAAATATATTTCAATTTTGTCTTGACTAGACGGCGGGATTCTTCAGAATTGTTTTTTTTAATCAATTCTAGATGTTCTTTTTTCTGGACTAAATTATAGATTGAATTTGTGGGTTTGACTTTTGTATTTATGTTTATTTTTATTGGGATTTTGTTCCTCGAGTCTTTGAGGTTTGTTTATTTATTTATTTTTTAATTATGTACTTTTTTTTTAATGTTTATGAAAATGACCTATAATCTTGTAAAAAGAGAATGAAAGAGCATGAAATATAAAATATTTATGATGGAATATTACTTTCAACATCATTTGTAGTATTGTAAAAAGGTTGTATAGGTATTGTTAGTTACATAATTGAAGAATTAAATAAATAATTTTAGTTTAACAAACAAATTTGGATTAGAAATAACATATTGGTAAATCTCTTAAACAGTTGAAAATTTAAATGTAGCCAAAAAAAAGTTGGTTATATAATTGAAAAAATGTCCAAAATGAGTGCTCCCTTTCAAGGATATTTAGAACCACAACTTCATATTTGCAAGTATCTAGGAACTCCAAATGGATATATGTGGTATGGCAACATGTTATCAATGTTGAATAAAAGACCAACAAGAATTAGCAATCGGATGGACAACAAGGAGGGCAAAGGTTGGGAGACTTCCACGCAAGGTGATATCAATGATATGCATCCAAAGACAAGAATATTTTTGCAACTTCTATGGTTGAGATAGATCTTTGATGGCATGAACAAAGCAACAATGAACTTGTTGCATAAGGTTGAGCCATATTTGGCCTTTGGATCATCTAAGTGACGAGGTAAAGTTAGGAAGGAAGCTTGTTGTGATGCATAAAACTAGCATATCTAATAAGGTGATTGAGATACAACCTTGTTTGCTTCATGGAGATATTTGGAGTGAGAATATTTATTTTGATAACAAAAATAAGCTTAATCTTGCATATTATTATGGCTATAATGAGGAAAAATTTGGAATGTCATGCTTTGTTGGATTTGAAACATCCTTTTACAATTCTTACTTTAAGGCAATGCCTAAACATGAAGGATTCAAGGTGCAAAGGAACTTGTTTATGTTATATCATTACTTAAACCATCATGAGATGTTATGTTTTAGTTATATTTCATCTTTTGCTTCCAGTTTGGATATAGATCAAAAGAAGTTAACTTAGCCTATGTCAAGGATGAGGTCTCCAAAGACTCACCTAAAACATCAAATGGATAAAGTGTAATTGGGTCATTTTGAAGGTTGGTGGCATCAGAGGATGGAGGATTTCCATCACCTGAAGCTAGCTTCTCGCTTTGAGATGCTGCTCTACATGAGAAGCATTTTTAGCTTTAGCCTTTCTTACTTTCCTTTTAGATTTTTCTTATATATGCTAACAAATTTGAAGAGTACATGTATTGTGGAGTTTGATTTTTGGAGACGAGTAAGGGATTTGGTGATAAGATCAATATAGATTGTTGTTCAATGAGCTTCCAAGATTATGATGGAGCTCTTTTGTAGCTCAATAGAAATTATTGTCAAATAGTTCAAGACTCTGTGATTCAAGAGTTCAAGCATTCAACTCAAAGCTAAACCCTTATGAGGATCACAAGGTAGGTTGATGGAGCTCCACTTGATTCAAGATTTGTTTCTTCGAGAAAAGATCTTGTAAAAAATGTGTATTCATATTATATAATCAACAAGTTTTGTGATGTAAGCCTTAAGGGGGGTCCCTTGACACTGGGTGATTTTGATCATTCCAGGGATTCAATTGTAAGAACAATATATTAAGGGGGGGATATTGGGCCTTGGCATGTGTTGATAATGCTGGTGTAGCTATTCATGACAATTTAGTTGTTACATATATTTCTCATTATGTAAATCCTAGTCTACAATAATGAATGGGATATAAAGTTTTTCACCATTCTCTTGCAATTATAAGGTTACAAAGACTTATGCATATTATATTCTATTTAATAATTAATAATCTAACAAACTGTTAGATTATTCTTTATTTATTTATGATAGTTTTGAGTAGATTTAACTAATACCTCTTGATGTATTTTGCCACCCCTTCTCGTATACTTAAGGAGGCTCATTTTTCGTTGAGACCTTGAGGGGATTTGGAGTTTTATAGTGAGTAATGTCACTAGATACAAGAGGTTTTATTACTCATGTGGAATTGCTATCTCCAAGTTTCATCTTTTTTTCAATAGAACATTTTATAATTGTTTCTAATGAAATAATTATTGGATTTTTATAGCAAATATCTATGTGGAGATTGACCTCAAAAAGGGATTCTATAGTGACTTAGAAATTATTTCAAAAATGGCCAGATGGAAATAGAGAGTGAGAAGGATGGGAAAGGAAATCCCTGGCAAATGTATCCTTCACAACCAAATAGACAAAAATGGCTTAGTGGCAGCTTCAATGGGTGCTATCCACCTCACACACCAGCCTGAAGAGCGAACTACTTCAGAGCAAGAAGGTCAGAAGTTGGTCAGGGGTCAGGAAAATCTATTGGCATCAACTACAATGATTGCAGATCAGGCATGCAAGAATTTCATTCAACAGTTTCAAGATAGAGCCCATGTTTCCACACCGGTGTCTTCAACTCCTCTAGACCCACAGCTTTTTTACACTCCTAGATCAAATCACCTACCTAAAGGGACACAAGGCGAGTTGATGCATTGTAGTAAAGGTATGGTCTCTTTGTCTTCCTTCTCCTTTTCGTTGTCCTCCTCTCATACTCTCCCCGATTGTTAAGATGCAGTCTCAAAAAGCTGTTAGAAGTCTGTTTGGTAAAAAAAAACTCCTTCCCTTACCAGAGGAGATTTTAACATCTTCTCCCAGCCTCCTGTTAAGGTCCCAAATAAGAAAAATAGTTTAAGGTGAAATAAGCATAAAGGATCCCTTTAGCAATTTAAGCCCAGCAAAAAACCCATGCAAATTGCTAAAATCCTGCAGGAAGAGGATGTCATTGAAAATAATCTTAAAGCTCATTTGGAAGAGGACCAAGGGCCTCTTCTATTTGATAGTGAGATTTACTCTTCCTTAGATTTACCCACTGCAGTACAGTTTCTTAACCTATCGGCGAAAAGTCCAAATCCATTCATGTTATCTCCGACTTTAGCTCCACAAGACCTGGGTTCTTCTTTAGACCAGAACGCTAAGAAATTTCTTCAGGATCTTATGGTTCAGGATGAAGATCCGAACACAATTTTAGATACCCCCCTAGTAGTCCTGTACTCTCAGGTTAAAGAAAAAAGGAAACTAGGCCTGCATCAGAACCAAGAGGGGTTGGAGAAACCAGACTTTGGCTCTTCCCCTCCTCAGAAGGGTCGCAAATCCCTTATTGAAGCCAGATCTTTAGATGGTGTTGCGGAGAACCAATCAAAACTCCAAGATCTATGGAAAGTAGGGAAGGGGAATCCCCTTCCTAAACAACAATGAAAATCTTATCTTGGAATGTTAGGGGCCTCAATGCCCCTAACAAACAAAGGGTGATCAAAAAGAGGATTCTTTTGGTTAGTGCAGATATCATTTTTTTTGCAAGAAACTAAACTGGATGGTAAGCAAGCATTCACATTTGGAAGTGGAATTATCTCCCTATTTCATACATCTTCACAAGTGACAGTGGATTCAGAAGGGGCTTCAAGAGGCTTAATGATAATTTGGAAGCCTTCCCAAGTTAAAGTTGACAGTATTGCTTCAAATAGAAACTTGATCCTAGCTAAAGTTTCCCATCTATAGTCTAATACAACCTTCTTTGTTATAAACACTTATGGCCCAGTTTCCCCTCTCAAAAATGGCTCTTATGGTCTTCCTTAGATGAAGCCTTGTCTTCATTAACTAAGGAACAAATTTTTATAGGAGGAGACTTCAATGCTATTAGAAGAGCTTCTGATAAAAGGGGAGGATTAATCCGCTTAGGTGGATCTCAGAAGGACTTGAATGATTGGATTGATAGGAATGGTTTGTTGGAAATAGACTCGGGTGATTTGTTCACTTGGATGAATAGAAGGAAAGGATTTAGCAACATAGCGGAAAAAATAAATTGATTCTTTTGGCAAGGAGATCTAAGGCTCTTTCCATTCTCTCCCTCCTGTTCTATTATCCCTTGCTCAGGATCAGATCATTATCCCATTTTTCTTTCTTTGCTTGGCAATAAGGAAAGTTGTAGAGCCCCATTCAGGTTTGAGAACATGTGGATGAAGGATCCAAACTTTCTCACTTTGATAGAAAACTGGTGGAAGGAAGCATCGTTTGAAGGCTCAAAACTCTTTTGCTTTACTGCTAAGTTGAAAATTGTAAAGCAGAAACTGCTTCAATGGAACTCGCAGCACTTTAAAAATACCTTCTCAACAAAAAGATTGATAGAAGAAAGAATGGCAACACTAAATGATAAGATCATCCTGGAGGGAATGGACTAGGAATCCTTCCATCAAGAAAAGATGCTTCTCTTGGAATATGAGGATATTTTATCTAAAGAAGAAATCTTATGGAAACAGAAATCTAGAGAGAATTGGCTTAGAATGGGAGACAAAAATACCAAGTTTTTCCATAATGTAACAAATATTAGAAGGGGTAAGAATTGGATATCAAAACTAGAGTCTAAGGATAACCAAATCACAGAGGACCCTGATGAGATTAAGAAGGAAATTACCACTTTCTTCTTTAATATTTTAAATAATCTAGATGGATCCCAATTGTCGGAGGAAAAAAGGATGCTGGAAGTGATCCCCAAGATTATCATAGATGAGAAGAATCAAAATCTTAATGAGAGAATAAAGCTTGATGAAGCATTTCAAGCCCTTAATCAACTTCCCTCTGGTAAAGCTCCTGGCCCGGATGGTTTTCCTATGGATTTCTTTAAGAAGTATTGGCATATTTTAGGTCAAGATCTTGCGGAAGCTCTAGAATGCTCAAGAAGATCAGGAAGAATTATTAAGGAAGTAAACAACACATTTATTGCCCTCATCCCAAAGAAGGAGAATGCATTAAATCTGGGAGATTTCAGACCCATTTCTCTATGCAATACAGTTTACAAAATCCTTTCAAAAGTCATGATGAACAGAATGAAGCCCCTCATGGAATCTATTATATCATAAGAACAAATAGGGTTTGTATCAGGCCACTCAATTCTTGATGGGGCAATAATAGCGCAAGAAGCAATCCACACTCTTCAAGCACAAAAAGACAAGGTATGATTATTAAAGTAGATATATCAAAAGCTTATGATAGTGTAGATTGGCGCTTCCTTTGCAAGGTTATGCAAGCTTTTGGCTTTGCAAAACATTGGATTGACTGGGTATTTGAATGCATTTCCACTCAAAAATTTTCAATCCTGGTAAATGGGAAACCAAAAGGTTTCTTCTCCTCTTCAAGGGGAATCAGACAAGGAGATCCTATCTCTCCTTTTCTCTATATAATAATGGGGGAGGTATTGGGAAGGACAATTAAAAGAAGCCATCTGAACAATTTTTTAGAGGGAATCAAAGTAACTAGAAACTTTGCAGTCACACACCAACAATTTACAGATGATAATCTCCTTTTGGGGGCAGCAAAAATCAAAGAATCAACCCACCTAAAACAGATATTAGAAACCTACAAGAGAGCTTCAGGCCAAATAAGAAACAAGGATAAGTCAAAGGTCTATTTCTTCTTTACCTCTAAACTCTTGCAGTCTAAAATACTTAGAATTCTAGATTGCAGTGAAGGCTCTCTCCCTTGTATCCATTTGGGCATCCCAATTGATCAAGGCATGAGGAATACTAAATCTTGGGATCCTCTTGAGCTAAAAGTGGAACAAACCTCAAATTCTTGGAAAGGAAAATGGTTGTCTTGAGCAGGCAAACTTGTGATGATTCAAGCAGTGGTCTCGGCTCTACCCATTTATCTATTGTCCATCCTACCCTCTCAACAAGTGCCAATGCCTTTTTAATTAAGAAGATGAGAAATTTGTTTTGGCAAAATACTGAGGAAAAATATAAAATTGCCCTAATTGCATGGAAAAAATAATCAAGCCTAAGATCCTAGGGGGTTTAGGCATTAAGGATCTTAAATTTCAAAACAAAGTTTTAGGGGCCAAACTAGTATGGAAGTTCATAAAGAATCCCAACATCACATGGGTCAGAATGCTAGCAACCAAGTATTTACCAAATCAAGATCCTCTCAATCTTCTAAGATAAGAAATATTCCCCAAGGGATCGAGAACTTGGAATTTTATGATCTCTTGCAGAAATTTGATCTCAGAACAAATCGCATGGGACATTCATGATGGATTATCAAGTCTTTTTTGGGAGGATTCTTGGGGAGGCTACCCATCTATCGTGAGCTCCCTTAACATACCTATAACAGAGAACTGGCTTAAGCATCATTGGGGTGTCCAAGTGAGAGATTATTTGATTGAGGATGGCCCACCCAATTTTCAAAGTTGGAGGTGGAAATCATTGGAAGGAGTTCCAACCTCAGGGGATGAATTAGATCAACTTTCAGAGCTCCTAAAATCAAGAAATATCAATCTGAGAAGAGGGAAAGATTCTTTAATATGGGCATCTTCTAAAACAAGGCAGTACAATCCTAAAGAAGGCTACAGAGTGCTAGTTAGCAACACTGATCAGGATCAACTGGATATTCTAAAGAAGTTGTTTTGGAGCTCCGAGGCCATTCCTAAAGAAGGGATCTTTGCATGGCTAGCCTATCAAAGGAAGATCTTAACTGCAGAAAAGTTCACAAAAATGGGATATGAAGGACCTTCTAAGTGCATTATGTGTAAAGCTCAGGCAAATACAATGGATCATCTTCTACTGAACTACCCCTTTGTGTCCAAATGCTACCTCCAATTTTATCTTCAACGGTCAAGTGAAACGGCTACCTCCAATTTTGAATTCAAACTTAACTATTTTGGGTAGAGTGGGCCCAGATTTAGTGACGTCATCCAAATCGCAGATTTGAGCTAAGCCTTCTCTGAATCACTTTACGAGACCTAGCTGGCAGTTGTCAAATCCAATAAGGTTTGTGTGGCCCAAACGACAAATTTGGCATGTCGAGGACAAACATCCTTTGCCACCTTAGCTGGCGAATAAAATGCAATTTTGCCCCTCATTATTTGGCGTAAAAGAGTGTGCCCATCTATTTCTCTGTATTGCCTTCTGCAAGTCGTTATCAATCTCTTGCCAGTTAATCTTAGAGCTATGTTTCATTTCCTTTCTTGTTTGTTAGCCTGCATTTACCAATCATGTCGACAGAGCCTCCTTTTAGGTTCATAATGAGCGTCTATCCTAGGCCCACCTCCTGTTTTGGTGCAGATACTCCAATCTCCCTCTCGGCCTTGACGTGCCAAGTCTCCTTCAAAAAGATAATAGACCTGAGGCTGAAGCGCCTCCTCCTCTACTCGGAATTCCCCATTATATTGGCAATCAAGATGATTTTGGGTAGTGGGCATCTGAATAGAGATAAGTATCCATGGGACAAAGCTAGCATTTCCTCTAGGTTTGTCGCTTCATTGCTGGATTTAAAACTTGCAAAGCAAGCAGTTTGGAACCTCACGAAGAAGCTATTCCCAAAAGAGGTTACCCAAGAGCTTCAAGAAATCCTAAACAAGGCTATCCATGATTCTGGGGCTCCTTGGTCAGGCGACAGAATCTTATTTAATGCTCATGGTGAGCTAATTAACTACTATCCATTTTTGTCGGATTTGAAAGGAAAGGATCTGGATAGACACACGGTGTTTGTCGGAGTAGGCCTTGGTTACCTTAAATGGCAGTTTTTGGGGGAAAATTCAGAAGACCGGGGCAGAGAGGACGACCTAATTCAATTTGCTAGACTCAACGACATTCTGCCTATGAAAGCAGAAGATGGGAATCCTCAGGCGGAGCAGGCATGCAGAGGCGAAGCAGACATGCAGAGGTGGAGCTAGCAGGGGTCGTCATGGGTCTAGACGTGGCTATGGCAGGGGCCGCCCTTCGAGCAGAGGTTGTGGTGTTGATATGTGGCAACTGATAAGCAAAGTACTATACACTCAGCACATATTCTCGCCAGGGTCCACAATTGTTTTGTTTGGACATTTTTGTTGATGAAAACCGACATTGTAATAAAACCCTAAAAAGGCCAACTTTGTTTGCTGCCCTAAAAAACGCATGTTATAAGCGACGGGGATGCTTAAGGCATTGTGAGGTTTTTGTACTATTTTTGCTGGATAATAAGAAAGATTGGAAGACTGTGTATGGTGGACGTAACCCATTCTGGGTGAACCACGTTAAATCTTTGTGTTATCTGTGTCCTGTTTTATTCCTTTATCTTTTGTATTTAGATCTACATATAATTGTTAGTTCATATTTGTTTCGGATCTGCTTGAAACCCTAACAATTGGTATCAGAGCGAGGTTTTCTGTAAATTGGCAGGACTTTTAGATTTGAGTGGGAGCAATGGAGGATTCCAAATTCAAGGTCAAAAAGTTTAACGGCCAGAATTATCAGTTATGTAAAATGCAGATGGAGGATTACCTGTATCAAAAGGATTTGTGGCGGCCATTGGAAGGAAAGGCAAAGAAAGCAACCACAATGTCAGATGAAGAGTGGGACATTTTAGATAGAAAGGCACTGAGATCCATTCGATTGTGCCTTGCACCGTTTGTAGCTTTCAATATAACAGAAGCAAAAATGACTGCAAATTTGATGGTGACATTGGCTAAGTTGTATAAGAAACCCTCGGCTTTGAATAAGGTATTTCTTATGAAGCATTTGTTTAATTTGAAAATGAGTGAGGGAGGATCTATAGCGGAGCACTTAAATGAATTTAATACAATTACCAGTCAATTGTCTTCGGTAAAAATTACTTTTGTAGAAGAGGTTAGGGCTCTCTTGATTTTATGTTCTTTGCCAAAAAGCTGGAATAGCTTGGTTATGGCTGTAAGTAACTCTGTCTTTGGTAAAATACTTTGATATTTGATGATATTGTTGGTGTTATCCTAAGCGAGCAAATGCGAAGGAAAAGAATAGGTGAGACTCCAACATCATCAAGTAGTGTTTTGAATGTGGAGAACAGAGGAAGATCAAAGGAAAGAGGAAAAGGCCCTAGGAATGAGAAGTCGCGAGGGAAGTCAAAGAAAGGACGCTCTCAATCTAGAGGAAAGAAAGATTACTGGTACTACGGAAAGCCTAGTCATCTAAAGAAAGACTGTTGGTCTCGAAAAAACAAAGGAGACAAAAATGAAAATGACAGTAAAGAAGCTAATATTGCAAGTAATACTTTACAAGATGCTTTAATCTTATGTTTGGATAATGTTAATGATTCCTGGGTAATAGATCCTGGGGCTTCATTTCATGCTACACCCCATAGAAAATATTTTCTAGATTATGTTCAAGGTGATTTTGGACAGGTATATTTGGGTGATGATGAGCCCTGTCAAATTGTTGGAAAAGGAAAGATAAAGATCAAGTTGCAGAATAGAAATGGTTGGTTTCTGCAAAAGGTAAGACATGTTCCTAATTTAAGAAGAAATTTAATTTCTACAGGGCAACTAGGTAGTGAAGGTTGCATAGTTACCTTCTCAGATAGTATCTAGAAAGTCACTAAAGGATCATTAGTAGTAGCTAAAGGTGCGAAGGTAGGCACATTATATCTGTATACTGGTAACACTTACTCTACCCTAGCTGCTACAGATAAAGTTACTGCAGGGACAACAACAATAGATGTTGCAAGAATAGATTTGATAATGTGGCACCATAGGCTTGGACACATGAGTGAGAAAGGGATGAAAATCCTTCATTCCAAAAATCTATTGCCAAGACTAAATAAGATTGATTTAGAGTTCTATGAAAACTGTGTTTATGGTAAACAGAAAAAAGTCAGATTTCTCAAGGTTGGGAAAGAGAAGAAGAGTGAGAAGTTAGAGCTTGTGCATTCAGATGTATGGAGATCGGCTCAAGTATCATCTCTTGGTGACTCTTGTTATTATGTTATTTTTATTGACGACTCAACCAGAAAAACATCGATATATTTCCTAAAACAAAAATCAGATGTTTTTGGAAACTTTTAAGAAATGGAAAGTTTTGGTTGAGAATGAGATAGGAAAAAAGTTGAAGTGTCTCAGATCGGATAATGGAGGTGAGTATTGTAGCAAAGCATTTGAAGATTACTGCTCTTTAATGGGATTCGAAAGCAAAAGATAGTTCCAGGAACTCCACAGGAAAATGGTGTGTCAGAGAGAATGAATAGGACTATCATGGAACGCGTGAGGAGCATGAGATTGCATGTTGGATTGTCCTTACATTTTTGGGCAGATGTTGTACATACTGTTGTCTATTTGATAAATAGAGGACCTTCAACCCCTTTGGATGGTGGTATTCCAGAGGAGGCATGGACTGGTAAAAAGGTAAATTATTATTTTCTGAAAACCTTTGGTTGTGAAGTTTTTGTCCATGTTAATAAAGAAAACAGAACCAAACTTGATGCTAAATCTCAGAAATGTACCTTCATTGGATATGGGATAGATAAATATGGCTATTGGTTATGGGATTTTGAAAATAAGAAAAATAATTAGAAGTAGAGATGTTATATTCAATGAGAAGGTTATGTATAAAGAACAAATGCAGGAAAAGAAGCATGAACAGGACAAACAAGAATATGTGGTGTTGGATGAGATTCCTAAAAATGAAATGTCACAGATACCTGATGCTTAGCAACAACATATTGTCCCACAAACTCCTACAAGTGCTAGACGTTCTACGAGGTCAAGTAGACCCCCTAAAAGATTTTCTCCTTCTTTGTATTCTATTTTATTAACTGATCCTGGTGAACCAGAAGAATATGAAGAAGCCAAACAACATGGGAGCTAGGCATGAAAGAGGAGATGGACTCCTTGATGAAAAATAAGACTTAGGACAGTCCTTTTACCTACATAAAAAAGAGCTTTGCCTAACAAATGGGTTTGTCGGTTGAAGGAGGAGGAAGGAGGTCTGAAAAGATATAAGACCAGACTTGTGGTAAAAGGTTTTACACAGAAAAAGGGTATAGATTATAATGAAATATTTTCTCCAGTTGTAAAAATGACTTCAATTAGAATTGTACTTAGTCTTGTGGCTGTAGATGATTTACATCTTGAACAATTAGATGTCAAAATAGCTTTTCTCCATGGAGATTTGGAGGAGGAAATTTACATGTTGCAACCACAGGGATATGAGGTCAAAGGTAAGGAGAACTTGGTGTGCAAGTTGAAGAAAAGTTTGTATGGCCTAAAGCAAGCACCTCGACAATGGTATTTAAAATTTGATAGTTTCATGGCTGAACACGGTTATCATAGATGTCATTCTGATCATTGTGTATATTTTAAGAGATTGGATAATGACAGTTATATTATCTTGTTGCTTTATGTTGATGACATGCTTGTTGTTGAGTCTAACATGCAACATATAAATGATCTTAAACAGAAATTAGCCAGATCATTTGCTATGAAGGATTTGGGTGTAGCTAAGTAAATTCTCGGTATGAGGATTACACGGGACAGGAAAAATAGAACCTTGAATTCATCCCAAAGTGAGTATATAAAGAAGGTGTTGAAAAGATTTAACATGCAGGATGCAAAAGCAATTAGTACACCTTTGGCTAGTCATTTCAAATTGACTAAGGAGATGTGCCCAAAGGCACGAGAAGAGGTAAATAAAATGTCTAACATCCCGTTTTAATCAGTTGTTGGCAGTCTGATGTATGCAATGGTTTGCACAAGGCTAGATATTGCACATGCAGTGGGAGTTGTGAGCAGGTTTGTGAGTAATCTGGGTATGGAACATTGGAATGCTATGAAATGGATTCTTCAGTATTTGAAAGGAACTACTACGAAGGCATTATTTTTCAAAGGATCTAATGTTGCTCTGAGTGGATTTGTTGACTCTGATCTAGCAGGTGATATTGATTCACGGAGGAGTACTACAGGGTATGTTTTTACTATAGGGGGAACTGCAGTCTGTTGGATTTCTAGATTGCAAAAGGTTGTTGCACTTTCAACCACTGAAGTTGAGTATGTTGTTGCTACAGAAGCCAACAAGGAGATGCTTTGGTTACAAGATTTTCTGGAGGAATTGGGTCAGACATAGGAGGATCGCCCATTGTATACCGATAGCCATAGTGCAATTCATGTTACGAAGAACTCTGCTTTTCATTCAAGGACAAAGCACATTCAACTCAGGTACCACTTCATCCAGACTGTTTTGGAGAAGGGTCAGTTACGGCTTGAGAAGATTCACACAAGTGAGAATCCTGCTGATATGTTCACGAAGCCAGTTCCACAGGAGAAGCTGATTTCTTCATCAGTTTCAATTGGTCTTCTTGATTGATAATTGTAGAATATATACCAGTCGAGTCCCAGTGTTTTATCCAGCGGATGCTGCAAGTACAGTGGTGTCGTCTAGTATCAATCTCCAAGTGGGAGATTGTTTGGTGTGGAGCCTGATCAGTCTCCAAGTGGGAGATTGTTGATATGTGGCGACTAGTCAGCAAAGTACTGTACACTCAGCACGTATTCTCGTTGGGGTCCACAATTTGTTTTTTTTGGAAGTTTTTGTTGATGAAAACCGACATTGTAATAAAACCCTAAAAAGGCCGACTTTGTTTGTTGCCCTAAAAACGCATGTTATAAGCGACAGGGATGCCTAAGGCATTGTGAGGTTTTTGTACTGTTTTTGCTGGATAATAAGAAAGATTGGAAGACTGTGTATGGTGGGCGAAAACCATTCTGGGTGAACCACGTTAAATCTCTATGTTATTTGTGTCCTGTTTTATTCCTTTATCTTTTGTATTTAGATTTGCATATAATTGTTAGTTCATATTTGATTCGGATCTACTTGAAACCCTAACACGTGGGAGAGCAAGGAATGCGACTCCTCAATCTGAAGCCACCAATGAAATTGCAAGCTAGGTTCCTTATTGAGTTCTGTATAAAGTTTTTTTTATCTATTTTAGACTCGAGCGAGTAATTTTGGCTTTAACAAGTATAATTTCTGTTAATTTGGCAATAAAAAATCTGCCACTCAGACTCTTTTATAGTTTTTTTTAAATCTTAAGACTTTATAAGCTAGGTTCGGAAGGACACTATATGTTTAGTATGGTTTGCTTGTCTGGTTGCTCTCCTTCTTGATTTCTCAAAAGGCATACAGATGCTTCCAACAAGAATTTTGTTAATTATCTACTAGCCATGTCAGCACTATATTTTTGCATAATTAATATAAATCTGGCCCTGCCTTTACTGATAAAAAAAAATGTCACTATATACAAGAGGTTTTATTGATCATGTAGAATTGCTATCTCCAAATTTCATCTATTTTTTAATAGAACATTTTATAAGTGTTTTATAATGAAATGATGAGTCATAGATTTTTTCTTTTATCTCAAAGGGTTTTCCCATAGACACATTGTATAATATGTTTAACCCATGTATCTTTTAATTCTCAATTTATTTACTTTATATTTATTTACAATGATTAAATAACCTAAGATCCTAATTTCAAATATAGTAGTAGGAAGTTTAGGTTTTACTAATCATGTTTATAGGACACAATTGCTTCAATATCCTTATCCAAGAATCTAAATTGGTATTATCTATAACATTAGATCAAGATTTATTCATTATACATAATTTAAATCATTTCTTGTAAATTGGCTTTTGGGTGTGAATGGTATTAGTGTTGTGTGAGACAATTGTGAGGGGAGCAATGAAACATGTAAAATGAAAATAGTTGATTTCTTCATCAAGTTTTTAATAATGGACTTTTTATAAGTGAATTAACTTTTAATTTAAAATGTAAGTAAAAAATTCAATAGTCAAATAATATATTTATGACTTGGAATAGAAAATTCCTCAAAAAATAATTTTTTTTTTGTCAACTCAAATATATAGTATCCAATTTTACAAAATAGAATATATATATATCTATACATAAACATGATTCATAAAAAATAAGAAATGTTTAGGTTATATAGGAACCCAAAGGAGGAGGTGTGATGTTTGAAACGGTTATGGGTCTTGTATTCTACAAGGCTGGTGACTATCTAAATGCCCTCGTGGCATGTTATCTCTTACACCATTCTTTCAAATTACTAGTTACATAACATTTACATGGATTTACTATGCAATGCACCATCCTAAAGAATTCCACACCACATAGTACTTCTCCCTTAACCACCAACTCATGAGCTAAGCTTCATGTTTTTTTATGGCCTTCCAAGTCCTTGCAAATCATCAAGGCTTACCTCTTAGTCCAATCCTTTTGTAGTATCATTATGTCCTTGTCTTTGTAATTTCTCTTTGTCTACATTAAGATAATTAAGTCCAATCTTTACTACATATTAGTTTCTAATGACAGAGATATATAATAGATCATAATTAATCTTACAACCCATAAGCTAATTCTTATGATAAATAGACTTGAAATTAAAGCACATAATATGCCTATACCATAAAATATTTTATAATCTTCCTAATATTCATTTGTTCAAAAAAAAAAAATGAAAAAAATGACTGCATAAAATAGTACCACCTTATAATTTATACAATAATCCTCATATTAAATTATTCCAAAAATCGTGACTAATTAACAAAATAGTACCTCGTAATTTAAACAACTCTGAAGTCAGCCATACAAATAGCAAGCGTTCAGTCCAGAGTGCTCATGGAACATGAGTGGGACATAATTTCCATTGTCTAATTGCTGTCGATTACAATCGAAGTGCCAAAAATCTATCGACATGAGATTAGAAACTTCCAATAATTCTAGAATCAGCATGAGGTGTCACCAAGAGGTACAAATAACTGCACAAAATAAAGAAGATGTTAAAGGCTACTGATTTGCTTGTATGGTTATATGACTTTTAAGTAATGATAATGTATATTTTCTTTTGGGTTGAATTGACCATTGTCGATGGAGATAGGATGACTAACTCTTCATAGTCGAATCTTTATCTTGGATTGCCTTGGGAATAGGCCAATATATGGGATATTGATGTGGAGTGAGGAATGAAACAATGTGGAATATATTCTTACATCATTTTATCCATCTTTGAATACAAACTCAACTGATAATTCAATCTATGTTGATGCAATGTGCCTGTTGTACTGTTGTCTGTTATCCATTCATTTGTTGGTTATTCTGCCAGTAAAATCAACCTTTCCCATCTGTGTAAGTGTTAGAATTTTCCTATGCTTTCACTCTTCTTCTAGTGATTTCAAAATGAGTTAACAGTAGGGAATTAAAGAAACTAACTCCTAACTCCTATAATAGGTATTATTCATAAATATAAATATTTTCATAGGAAATTGATTCATACGAAACCATGTATTCTGGTAGAACCTTATTTTATCTTTTCAATGTCAATCTTGTTTCAGTATTTCAGTCTCAATCAAAATAAAAAGACATAAATTGTTACACAGTAAATAAATCTTTTTATTCATTCAATAAGGTTAACAAAAAACTTAATCACATGATCAAGAATCAACTGATCTGATCTTTTGGTGGGGAAAGGCTGAAAAACATTGTAATAGTCTCATTATATAAAGGTCTTTGAAAGAGAACAAATTCTAAAAGGTATGAAAACACATTGTAACAGTCTCATTATATAGAAGTGAAAGAGAACAAATTCTAAAAGGTCTGAAAACACATTGTAACAGTCTCATTATATAGAAGTGTCTTTGAAAGAGATCAAATTCTAAAAAATCTGGAAACTTATCATCCAGATATTACAAACTCATAAAAAAATTCATATTGTTTTAACTCGTAGGAAAAAAAAATTACACTTCCAACAAATCTCCATAATAAAAGTCATACATTATATCAATGATCATTCTTGAAAATAATGATACCTATTAATAGATACTCAGCAAGCCAAAGAGTGTCCCCTAGAAATGATATAGAACATTGAAACAGAAAACCAGAAACATGAATACCATGAGAATTGAAACAGGAAACCAGAAACATGAATACCATGAGAATTGAAAAATTACTCTTTCGTATAAAAACAGATGCCAAGATCCTCTCCTATGAGACAATGTGCATAAATATAGATAGGGTAAATTGTACCTACGTCCACTGTCCTGAAAATTTAAAAAGACTCTTAAAAATTTGCCTCGAAGTTCGCATATTAATTACATAAAATTGCCATTATTGAACATTTCTTGGACATCTAATAATTTTGAAACATCATAATGTTTCTACAAATATAATATCCTTCAAGACCAAAATTTAAAGTCATAAAAAAACCACTGCATCATGATAAATCCAATTTTAGTAACAGCAGCTAAGAAATGTAATACAAGCGAATGTTAGCCTACGCCAATTACTCGCTTTCTCATTAGATAATGACCTTTAGGAAAGTTTTATATCTTATTAATATGCGACCTTAAATCAACTGTTAAATAATAAAACATGCCACTGTACAGTATTCAAAACATATAAATTAATGCTACATGTTGTATATTGACATAACAGATAATGAAAACAGGTTACCATACATGTATTCACAAAAACCTTTTGAAAAATAATGATTCTTTTGATATTTCTTATTCAACATTATCCTTATGTTCTTGAATGTTTAAGAGTGCCCTGGTAATTTTTAGAACTTAAAAAGAATCCATTTTAGAGGATAATTTTATCATTATCACTGTGCTAGTAATCACAGAACACCAACCAACAATCAGGTATAATGAAAACCAATGTACTTGTACATCCTGTTAGAATAAATCCATAACATGAGTTCATACTTGATCGTTTTCAGACGACCTTCAAAACACTAGCTAGAATAATTGTATGGTTGAAAAGATATTTGCTGGATGATGAAGCTAACAAGGATTTTCAGGCGGTTCTGTTAGAAACTAAAACTGCTCAGTGTCTGCCATTCACAAGACATCATCAATGTTACAAATAGTTATCAGATATTAGAAGACTTTTGAATCGAAATAGGTATATAAATTCCTCATATGGAAGGAGATCTCTATTACCATTTTGACAAATTAAATTGATCGATACGAGTTGATTTTCTGTTACAATATATTGCCAAGTGAATAAAATTAAGAGATTTTATTTTCTTTAAATGATAAATTGTTAAGTATGATTTGAAATGTTGTAAATTTGATATTAGAAAAATATTTTCAAGACTACATAGATTAAAAATGAGACATTAGATTCTCCACTTCTTCAAAATAGACCATCTAAAACATCAGTTCAAAAACAGTCATATTTGATTTTGGAAATAATATTTTCAACATTACATAAACTGTGAAAAACTTATGCCAATAAAAAAAGAATTCTAATAAATCTAAAACAAGTAACCAAAGATTAATGTTAGTGCTTGAGCATTTTCAAATATAAGTATATATAATACAAACTATATCCAATGAATTAAATGATCCTTGTGCTCTTGAATGTTTAAGAAGAGTTAAAGGTTGGAAGATAATTTGATCATTATGACTGCTAGTATTCACAGAACACAAACCAACAATGAGGTAGAATCAAAACTCATGTGTTCAAGCTTCTTGTTAGAATAAATCCACAATTTGAGTTTATACCTGATCCTTGTCAGACAGGAATGGTAAAGCTTATAAGGATTTTCAAGCGGTTCTAGAAACTACAACTGCTCAGTGTCTGCCATTCACCAGTAATTATCATTGTTGGAAATAGTTACCTAATATTAAGACTTTTGAGAGAAAAACTAAATTACCAATAAAGTTGATTAGAAAGAGAAGAGAATTCAGTTTTTATATGATGCAAACTGAATTCTTTTCTCTTTCTAATCAATATCCAATGAGTTAAATAAAAATTACAGTTTGTATCAGTCAGTTATTTTATATGATGCAAACTGTATCCAACGAGTTAAATAACCCTTACGCTCTTGAACGCTTAAGAATCCTATGGTTATTTTTAGAACTTAAAATGTCTGGATTAGAAGATAACTTGATCATTATGACTTCTAGTATTCACAGAACACCGACCAACAATGAGATAAAATTAAAAATATAGCTCGGAAGGTTGATTCCAAAAGTAATCTATCCTATAACAGGCATTGAAATCTGTAATAAATGTATATAGCTCGAAAGCCAATGAAGCATAGCAGGCATTAGGAAGGAAGGGCTGAGGCAATATTTATACTCCTGTTGATTGAAATGAACAATCTATAAAAATAACAGATTTAATGACCAACAAGATCGATTCCAAAAGTAATATTTTTCAATACTACATAGCCTGTAGAAAACTCATGCCAATAAGAAATAGCATTCGAATAAAATCCAAAACACAGTGGCAAAGATTAGGTCTAGATTTTTGTGCATGTACTAATAAACAAATGTAACAGGAAAATAAAACCAAAAAAAGTTTGCAACTTGCTAACGTTCGTCCGTATATATTACAGAGCGAGCAGTATATCTTAATAAAGATCTCACCCACTCAACTAGCCTAAAACCTAAAAAACCTAGGTTAAAGATAACATGCAAGAGAAAGAACCTAGGTTTAAAGATAACATGCAAGAGAAAGAACGCGAAGAAAAAGCAGCAATGAATGAATTAAAACCACCCCATAGAAAGATAGAATTACACCTAAGATAGCATGCAAGAACCTAGGTTTGAGAAAACCTGCAAGAGAAAGAACGTGAAGGAAAAGCAACCATGAAAGAATGAAAGCCATCCAATAGAAAGATAGAATTACACCACCTCGTTATAGAGGAAGAGCCAGTGAAACATAGCAGCAGGCATTAGAAAGGAAGAGCTGAGGCTACCAAAATGACCTGGTAAAGAGAAGAAACAAAGAAAAACCCATTTACCAGATCATGCTGGCAGCTTCAGCCATTCCTTCAATCCATTGAGAGAGAAGTGGTGGGTGAAAACTGAAGTGAGAAATGAAGAAAAGGGTTTGTGATGGGCAGAATTTATAGGACATGAAAAAGAGCCGTACACACGTGATCCCTCCATTCCTCCATCCCAATCGAGAAAAAGGAGAAAAGATCAAAAAGAGAGACTGACGGACAGCAGAGGAGATTACGATGTTTGCTGTGGTGACAACAATTGTGGAGCATGCATGTGAAGGAGGAGGACCACAAACAATCTATTCTTTGACTTGTCTTAATTTCAAAGAAATCCAAATATCGATGCACAGTCTGTGGAATCTTCAAGTGAGGCCAATAACAAAAGACTGTGTACTCAGAGGCCTGCATTACGGCGCCTCTGGTACAGACACCCATTTATTATTTGTGGCACCTCTGCAATCTTTCTTCAGATCTTCATCTAACCTTCTCTCTCTCCTCTCCAAATTTCACCTAGAAATTCGCTCTAGAAATTGGGTCCTATCACCTCTCCACAATTATTCTAATTTGAGAAGATCCTCCGAGATATGGGTCACATTCTCTGATTCATTATTATTATACATAGCTCTAGGCACCAGCTACCGTGAGTGCTACCCACTAGAATTCTATTCTTGGAATTTATTCTCCCCTCCCCCATTTTCTAGGTTTTCAGAATTTGAAAAAGTATTTGTATGTCCTCAAAGTATCAAACCAACCTTTATGGCATCTTTCTAATGCCAATGATGAAAAAGTATGAATACAAATTGATGGGTTCCAGTGCTATATCATATACCTAGACCTTTGTAATGAAGATTTGGGTTCGAATCTCCACAAAGATTACTACCAGCACAAGATCCCAATGTGATAACGTGAAAAAAATGTGATTGGATTATTAGAAGAGACATGCGAAATTTTGGTCCTTGTCTTAAATGTCTTTTTTCATCATCGCTGTGATCATTTATGATTGTTTGTTTTTAAAAGATTTGCTTTGGTATATATTAACTTCTTTTAGATTTGAGCATTTCTATTAAGCAAGAATGAGTATAAGCATGTGATAACAAACCTCATCTAGGCTGAACCTCTTTGGCTAAGAGCCAAGGATTAAGGGGTATTCATTCCGTCAAATTCGTCTCAAATTTGTCCGGGGCACGATCCCAGCCTCATCCCTGGTGGGCTCATTTGGAACCATTCAACTTCACCAATAGACCAAGGGCCCATAATATGTATATTTGATAACTAGTATACCTATATTTTGGAAAAAATATACGTAAAATAATGTCGAGAGATATCACATAATTGTCTTGCATGTTTATTAGTTGTCAAGGACATGGAGTTGAATATTGTTGCACTCTTTCACTCTCATTAAAGATGTAACAGTTTCATATACTTAGAGAAAAGTGGCAGTTGTCCTATTTTATTCAAAGTAATAAAAATAGTACTTATAGAGGTATAGTGTTTTTTACCTAAACACACACTTTATGATTGTTTGGTTATACTATTTTTTTGCTAAACCTGCACATTATGATTGTTTTTGTATACATTATCTTATTTCAGATTTGAACAATTTTGTTTCTTTCTATTTGAACATAAAGCAAGAAACAAGTATGTACACATAATCAACTACACAAGTCAAAATTATTTTGGAGTTCAATTGAAGTAAGACCAAAAAATTGCCCACAACACCACCCCCTCCTAAATATACATTTTTCTAACTATAGATAGTCTATAGGACCATACCATTTTACAAAAAGTTGTCATAGTAGTATAGAAAATTTTCACATATTGTTGTACAAATGTTGTCACTTATGATAGGTTAGGAGTGTGCACTTGTTTGTCCAACAAAGATAGAGATAGAGGATAAAAAAAAGAAAAAGTTAGAACACAGATTCCCCCTCTTGAACTTTGGCAAATATTACAATTTTCATAAAATGCCAAACAAGAATACACCCCTTTTATATCCTTCTTCTCTTGCACTTACTTTTTATAATATGCTCTGCCACTATTCCTTAATCTGAATCAATATTACATTTTAAACAATTATATATACTTTTACGTTATATTAAGCAATAAAGAGTAAACTAAAATTAAAAGGGAATAAAAAGAACACTTCTATATTCCTTATAGTTTATTTTTTATTTGGTTATTTCTTAAATGTGTATACTTTTGATTAATTTATTTCTTTTATATCTATAACTTATATTTTACTTTGTTTGGAAGTTGAATTTATTTTTGTGTATTTTCTTTTCAAAATCTCAAATCATATATGTATACTTTGTAATGTTTATAATTTACACTATACATACTTTTTAGAGTCTTTGTTGCACCATCATATGATCATTTGTGATTGTTGGATATACTATTTTTTTCCTAAACTCACACTTTATGATTGTTTGTTATACTATTTTTTTCATAAACCTACATATTATGACTGCTTGGTATACACTGACTCCTGTGTACACATAGTCAACTACACAATCAAATCTCGAGGTTTGGAAAATATTTTAGTTACACACCCAAACTATAACCACCTAATTATTAAGACATTTTACATTCCTCCCAATGTCCAACCTCCAATCTTTTAAATTTATTTCAAAATTCAATTAAAGCAAGACTTGAAAGGTGCCTACAACACCACCCCATCCTAAATATACCTTTTTTACTATAGGTAAAGTCTTTAGGAACAAAGAGGACACCACCATAATTTACAAAAAGTTGTCATAGTTGTATAGTAGTCATGCAAGTGGCCATTGCATCAAAAAGAAAATATTTAAGTTGTACAAATGCTAGAGCAATAGAAGAGAAAAAGAAAAAGAAAAAGTTAGAACATAGATTCCTTCTCTTTAACTTTAGCAGACATTAAAATTTTCATAAAATGCCAAACAAAAATACACCCCTTTAACCCTTCTTCTCTTGCATTCACTTTTTATATCATTCTCCATTGTAATTCCTTATTTTGAATCAATATTAGATTTTAAACAAATATTTTTTTGACTTTAGAGTAAGAAATAAAGAGTAAACTAAAATTAAAAAGAGAATTAAAAGAACTTTTCTATCTTTCTTCTACTTTATTTATAGTTTGCATTTTTGTGAGCTTATTTCTTAAATGTTTATCTTTTTGAGTAAAATTTTACTTTCATATCTATAATTAATATATTACTTTGTTTAGAAGTTGAATTTAGTTTTGTGTATTTTCTTTTCAAAATTTAAAATCATGTATGCATTCATTTTAATCTTCACAATTTACACTATGTTGGTGTGAATAAGGTCATATCCTAACTAGTTCTTAGTTAACACCTATTCACACTTGTTAAGTTTGCTTATGATAGCTTAGTTGTCGCATGGAGGTCTCATTTAATATTATTCATGTTAGTTATCTTAGGTGTCATTCTAGATAGAGATAAGTCTTAGCTCATTATTCAACATTAGTTTCATAATTCATCATGCATATAATTTTTACCAAGGGTAGTTGTAACTACCTCATCATCTCTTGCCTATTTAAGGGTGAACCCACAATAGTGGGTTACACTTTTTTGGACAAAGAAATTCTACTCCTTTTTCGGAAACAAAAATTTAACTACTTCTGATCGAATATTATGTTCGGTCGAACAAAAAAATGTATTCAATCGAACATATCATTTTAAATATTGTCAATCGAATACAATGTTCGATCGAAAGTATTTTTTGATTTTTTTAAATTATTTTAAAGGGTTTGATCGAACCCTTTAATTAGGTTTTTTAAAGTATAACTGTCGAAAATGATAGTTAGTGCCATTTTATTCCTGGCCCCAACGAACAAGCAAACAGACGAACCTCCGAACCAACATTTTTTTCACCCAAATTCTTGCAAAAAACCTCCAAGTTGGTATTTTGTACAGTTTCTTATTAAATTTACAAGTTTTTAAATATTTACATTTTTTTATAAATTTGCAGTGGTGGGGGGTTAGAAATCAACACACACACACACACACACACACACACACACACACACACACACACACACACACACACACACACACACACACACATGTATATGTATACACACACGCACGCACACATATACATATACATATACGTATATGTATATGTATATATATGTATGTGTGTGTGTGTGTGTATAAGATCTATATGTGCATTTGATGATATTTAAAAATATTGTTTTAAACATTAAGATACTTGATATAATTTTGAAATAGATGAACAACATAATTTATTGCACAATGAAAATTTCATAAAACTAAACAATTTATCACATAAGAATTTAAATCATCCCCTTAAGCCATGTATTAATTGCATCCCCTTAAGGTCCATTTAAAAATAATGTTTATAAACATTAAGATACTTGATATAATTTTAAAATAGATGAAGAACATAATTTATTGCACAATGAAAATTTCATAAAACTAAACAATATCATGTATAAGAATTTAACTCATCCCCTTAAGCCATGTCCTAATTACATCCCCTTAAGGTCCATTTAAAAATCAAGTTAAGCATTAAGATGCAATAATTAAAATAGAACTACATCACGTGCATCTTTTATACGAAATCCCTGATAATTCATTTGATACTTTCTTAGAGCACATTTGATGCAAGCTCCTGCACCATCATGCTCACCCTTTCCATGTCCACTTTCGAAGAAAGTCCAAACACATGTGGTATCTTTTTATTTCGATGATATCTACATAATGCATAAAATGGTCTTGATGATTTGAATTGTGCCACACATCCATCAAACCAAACAAAATGCTTTTCAATTTTTATGCCCTTGTTTTCCAAATATCCAAAAAAAATCTTGAAGTAATACTCTACAAATTGTGTGTCGTGCTCTTTATCATCACTAACATAAAAATGATATTCTTTCTTAATGATATGTGCTTCAAATGTACTATCAACACCATCCAAATCTAACTGTGCGTGTCTATAACACACCTACACCATAATAGTGATCTTCTTTGAAAACTAATATTCTGATTGAATTTATTTTTTATGTACAAAAGAGTAATTTTATGCAAAGTCAACAACCGATAAAATTGGTCTAGGTGGGAAAGTGTATCTCAATGTTTGAAATTGTTGTTCTTGCCAGTTAGCAAAAAAAGCATGATGTATATAGGGTTGAATCAATTTATGAAAATTTTCCGTAAAGGTTCCAATAGGTATCTCCTCTTCTACATATCTAACCTTCTGGATTCTTTCCCAAATTTTGTTTTGGACTTTATGTACTTTTAACTCTTACATTTTACCATCCTTGTCATGCCATAATCTTCATTTCTCAAAGTGAATTTAGCCAAATTACCACATGTTTCACAAAATCCTTTTATGCAATTAATTGACCTATTGCACTATCATCTAATTTATCACATAAAATTGATTCTTTGAATTGACTTGGTCGTTTGGGGAGAGCATTTTCAAAACCATCACTTTCTTCTACCATCTTTTGAAACACTTGATAATAGAGACCAAATTCAATATGATAACGCCAACAACAAGTTTCAAAAGTTTGGTTTATCTTCACATAATATGCCTTTAACCTTCAAACATTGTTTGTCTGATCTTTATGTTGGGATTTGAATTACAAAATGATAAATACAATTCATGTCGCGTTGTGTCCAACCAATGTTTTGTGTGTAGCACATATTGATTGGGCCCAATCCTATGCTTGATAACATCTCTACTATTTGATGAAGGACGGGTATGATCGTTCCAAAATGTTGTGATCAAGTTCCTAACTCCATCTTCAATCCTGTCAGAATGAGGAGCTCTACACATTATTTCCCAATTGTCTTCCAATGTACTATCATCCAAATTGATTCTCCTTTTCACATAATGTGATATTGTCTTCCTACTATACCCAAACTGAGATGAAAGTGAAGAGATTTCTCTTTTTTGGGACATGTTTATTATTTAAAATAGATGTCAATATCACTCTTCTTGAAATGGCCTTATCCGTAGATCTAGATTGTTTCCCAATGGAACCCAAACCTTCCATAATATTTTCAACAATTATCTTTGTGCAGGTGAGAAAATTTCCTCTTTTTCAATGTTGTATCTACACCCAACAATTTTAAAGGCTCTTTTAACTCATTATTGAGAATTTTAATTGATAATAGTTGCTCTTTTTCAATTGTATCAAGGTTTTTAAATCGAGAAATTATTTCCTTTGACTTTCTATCCAATGTTCTCCTCTTAGTATGTGTAGTTTGTTCAACATAATATCTCAATTTCTCCACATCCATTTCAAGTAAATGATCTAACTTTCTATAATTAATTTTTCTCTTTACACATTGAGGTAGATTCATATTCTCATCCATGCTAGTAGAAGAAAGAAATATTGACCCTTCTCCAACATTCATTGCTTGAACTTGGGCTAACCCTTCTCCAACATTTGCCTGAGCTTCTACTAGAACTTCTTCTTATTGAGCATGAGCTACACACACAAAAAAAGATCAATTTAGAATTGTATAAATTTAATTATAAAGACTAAATGGGGGAGAGAAAGAGAGATAGATATCCAGAGAGAGAGATATATATATATAAAAGTAAAGATGCATACTTGCTTGATCTTGGGCTAACCCTTCTCCAACTTCTACAACTTGAGCTTGTGCTTGTTGAGTGTTAGCTATAAACCAAATGAAATTTACAAAAGAGAACAATTTAGAATTTGTATAAATTTGAGTATAAATACTTAAGGAGAGAGAGAGAGAGAGAGAGAGAGAGAGAGAGAGAGAGAGAGAGAGAGAGAGAGTATTTAATCACCAAAAATGACTCAAACAAGTGAGAGAGAGAGAGAGAGAGAGAGAGTTGCAATCAAAAAACACAAAATTATTTCCATAAAATATAAGCATGCATCTGTCTTCAACATGGAGAAAATTCCCTCTATTTCTATTATAGTTTATAAATTGATTAATTTAGTGGGTTGATGAATTATAAACTGTAAAGATGCATACTTGTTTTCTTCATATGATATCTTGCCAATTCTCGTTCACAACGTCTTTGTTTTGTATCAAGTGAATACTTTCGTGCAATCTTATTTACCTTTGTCCTTTTATTTCCCATCACCTTTGAAAAAATGCCCATTGAAAATTCCACACTAACAAAATTCACTTCAAAATGTCTTCTTTATGAAAAATGTGAATTATCCTTCAATTTTGATTTCTAAAAATGAAAAAAAAAAGCATCTATATTTATATGCAAATGTTCATAGAAAAAAAAATTGGTCGACAAGGGGTTTTATCAAACGTCGATCGTTAATATAGGCCATGTTCTATCAAACATGTGTTGGCAATTGACACTCATCCGGTGGTTGTTGATGCTTGATTATTGGTTTAGGGTTGTCATTGATGGCAACTCTTCTTGAGATTCCTATTCGGTAATCACTGATCTTGATTTCTAGAAAAGGATGTCAACCAGTAGCCAGTTAATCGGTATTTCAGGTTGAACAAAGCAGTTTTGGTCTGGAAGCTTTTCAATGATTGCAGTGTCACGAATCATGTATGGGATGATTGGGACGACATAAAGACATCATTTTATCATCATTTTGGTAATCCACATTTATCTTTGGTGATCCGGTCAAGCCGATATATGACTACACATTACATTAGCAGGTTGACTTGATAAATGATCTATTTTAAGATTACAGATATATAATACCGGTGTGGGAGATCTTTTTGTAGTATGGTATGATTGTATGCGAGCGAGTGGTGATCGAGAATATTCTGTAGTGCAGTTTTACGTGTGCATTCTTGATTTGGTAGCTGACTGAGACAGAGAATAGAGTAGAACAACAAAGGTGATACAATCAGTATATTTGGCACTTAACCAGAACTCATCCAGGCATTGTAGACGCTATTTTGGAGTTCATTTGTTGTAATTCATCATTGTAATCAATCAGTAAGGCAGTGAGCCTTCTGAGGTTGTAGCCCTTATTGTATTTGAGAAGTGAGCTCTAGGTAGTATGCCTGAATGCCTGTGCATTCCCTATATTATAATATTATTTTGCTACTGGCCATAGTGGAATAATATTGTGGGATCAAATCCCACCATGTTTTTTCCCATTTGGGTTTCCGCATAAAAATATCAGTGTTATGATTTTGTGGTTGATTGTTTTATGTTTTTGCATTTCAATTCCATGCTTGTGCTTCTGATGGTTTAAAGTTAAGTTGAAAAATTTAATAACCGGTAGATCATTGATTCACCCCCCCACCCCCCTCTCAGTGATCTCTGATTCCAAGAATAGGTATCAGAGCAATAAGGTTGAATGTATGAAGGCTATGGGACAACATGTTCCATCTGAACTGAAGGATGTGGAGATTCATGCATATGTTTTTCAGTGCCTTTGTTACAGTTTTGGATAACTTGAAGAGTGGGTGGGACACTCACCTAGGACTTTTGAAGACCTTTTTTGTTGACATCTTCAAGTACTTGTAAAGTCTCCAGTGGGTATCTTTGTATATAAGTTTTGGGTAGCACCCCATCTTTGGCATTGTTTTCAAAGGGGGAGAGTAAAGGTGAAAAATGTATAGTAGAAGAGTGTAATTACAAGTTTCAGAATTCTTTATCTAAGGGGGAGCCTTAGAAATTGTTTTGATCCAGTGTACAAGTTTTTCAACACAGCCAGTGAGTAAAGGTGAAAAATGTACAGTAGAAGAGTGTAATTACAAGTTTCAGAATTCTTTATCTAAGGGGGAGCCTTAAAAATTATTTTGATCTGGTGTACAAGTTTTTCAACACAACCATTTTTCACAAGTGTTGCCATCAATGCCAAAGGGGGAGATTGTTGGCAATTGACACTCATCCGATGGTTGTTGATGCTTGATTATTTGTTTAGGGTTGTCATTGATGGCAACTCTTCTTGATATTCCTATCTAGTAATCACAGATCTTGATTTCTAGAAAAGGATGTCAATCAGTAGCCAGTTAACCAGTATTTTAGGTTGAACAAAGCAGTTTTGGTCTAGAAGCTTTCCGATGATTGTGGTGTCACGAATCACGTATGGGATGATTGGGCTGACATAAAGACATCATCTTATTGTCATTGTGGTGATCCGCATTTATCTTTAGTGATCTGGTCAAGTCAACATATGACTACACGTTACATTAGCAATCTGACTTGATAAATGATCTATTTTGAGATTGTGGATATATAAGACAGATGTGGGAGATCTTTTTGTAGTATGGTATTATTGTATGCAAGAGAGTGGTGATCGATAATATTCTATAGCACAGTTTCACCTACACATTCTTGATCTGGTAGCTGATTGAGATAGAGAACGGAGCAGAACAATAGTGGTGATACAGTCAGTATATTTGGCACTTAACTGAAACTCACCTAGGCATTGTAGATGCTATTTTGGAGTTCATTTTCTGTAATTCATCATTATAATCAATCAGTAAGGTAGTGAGCCTTCCAGGGTTGTAGCCCTTATTGTATTTTAGCAGTGAGCTCTAGGCAATGTGTCTGAATGCCTATGCATTCCCCATATTGTGATATTGTTTTTCTACTAGCCATAGTGCAATAATATTGTGGGTTCAAATCCCATCGTGGTTTTTCCCATTTGGGTTTCCACGTAAATATCCTGGTGTTATGATTTTATGGGTGATTGTTAAATGTTTCTACATTTCAATTTCATGCTTATGCTTTCGGTGGTTTAAAGTTAAGTCAAAAAAATTAATAACCGGTAGATCACTGATTCACCCCCCCTCCCTCTCAGTGATCCATGGTACCAATAACATGATTGTTACAAAAAAAATTGTGTTGACCATGTTCAATAGAACATTGGTTTGATCGAACCCCTTTCGATCAAACATATGTTCTATCGAACCTATTTTCTATACATCTCCCCCCCAGTCTCCCCGATTTTCTACAGATTTCTGGCCTTTGAAGCTTCAATTGAAGGCTCAAATGGAACAATCTTCACAAACACAAATGCATGATAGTAGTACTCAAAGCAATCTTTCCAATGATTATAATGTTAATATATATTGAGTTTATTATGCATTATTTTTTTAGTTTAACTAAACATAGGTTTTTCACCAAACATCAACTTCTTTGTTCAACTATTATGGAAAAATAGTAAACTAATGAAAAAAAATATAGCTAACTTGACTTCAAAACTTAATAAAATATGAAATACTGAACATAATGTTATGAAACCAATTGAAAACATTAGATATTGATGTTGCAAACCTAAATTTTAAACAATCACATTTTTATCTATTTTAGAAAAAAATTATGCATTACCAACTGAGTATCACTCTTTAAAAATGTTGTTTACTGTTAAAAACTAGTTTTCGAGAGAGCTATAAAAATGGATGCAAATTGATTCCAAAAAATATCAAAAAAATATATTTAGAATCTATATACAAAATGATACAAATCACTAGTTTACATCATCCATAAATTTCTTAAGATTTAGCTGTAATAGGTGTCCAAATGTGAAGTTTTTTTTCAAAATGTTTATTTTAGTGTCAAAGTTGGCTGAAAAGTGTAACCCACTATTGTGGGATCACCCTTACGCAAGGCTATTGTACATTTGTAAATCATCTCAGAAATATCACTTATCATTTTCTAGTGAAATATTTACCTCCCTTTCTTTAGAAGTTGTTGTAGTCGTGATCCTAGCTTGGGAGCTTGCTCCAACATGGTATCAGAGCCATTTGGATTTCTCTTCTTTCTAGTCTAAGACATTCATTAGCCTTGTTGACATCCTAGGAATCTTTAGATTGTTGATATATCTATTTTCCATTTCTTTTAGTACCACCCAATTTGTTCCATATTTCACTTTTGGTTAATTGCATCAATATTTTTCCAGTTTGTTCATGGGCCTGCATTGTCATTTCCTTTTGATATTTTAGATTGTCTATATTATTATCATTTTTGGCAAGGAAATGACAATATTGACAAGCTCTATATTCATCAACAACACTTTATATCTATATGGTGGTTCAATATTTTGAGGGTTTGTGTGGAACATGCAACTACCACTACCTCACTGCCACTCATCGAGCAATCATACCCCACCTGGGACCCCTAATATTTTTTGCTCAAATTTCCTAATGTTCCTACACCTATATATGGTTTTATTTCTTCCTAAAGGGAGATAAGTGTTGTCATTAAATTGTCATTGTAAACAGTTGAGAAGATGTAGTGGACATAGATGCAAACATGATGAATGCCCCAGAATGAAGATCAGATTAGATAGAGATGTAACAATGATAAGAGTAACAAAGAACAAGTTTAGCTTGATAGAGAATGTGTAGAATGGTAGCTTCACACTCAACAATGATAAGAGTCACAGAGAACAATTTTAGCTTGATAGAGAATGTGTAGAATGGTAGCTTCACACTCACTACACAGAGATGCAGATGCAAAGACATGTAGAAACATTAGGTTTGACAGAGATGTAGGATGGTGAATGCCCTAGATGAGGTCATATTGATATTGAGGTTGGCACAAGTGAGCAGATTTGGAGATGACCATATTTATGTGTATGTGTGCAAGTTAAACAACCATAAATTTGAGTTTAGTAAAATGCCACATAGTAGATATAGAAGGCAAGCATGGAGTGTGTTATTAAGATTGCAATTGGAAAAAGAAGACACAAGTTATAGAGTGTTTAAGGAATTGGGAAAATTTTGAAGACTCAGAAAAAGTGCAATCACAATAATACAATAATAAGCCGTGTTAGTCACACAATGTTATAGGGATAGCATAACACATCACATTGTCGTTGTCGCTATGATCTCCACACATTCGCAAGGATAAATTCCATCACTATCAGATCTAACAGTGGGTGTGCATCTATGGGGAGATTATGTATTAGAGAGGAGTAGGCCATGGTGCAACGATAGCCAATGATTAGGTGAGTGGACCCCACCTTGGCTAGGCGGATGGTATGTGATGCACATAACACGATATGTTAGTCAAACTTCCACCACAAAGCGGCTTCCGCAACTCTGTAGGTTCACATAAAGTGATTGTCTGGCCACTTGCAAAACTATGATGCACATAACACACAGTCAACGGTCAACGGATTGCTAGTTTTCACAACTCCACAAGTTCACATGAAGTGGTTGCCCAACCACTTCGGAACTGTGGTGCACATAACACACATTGTTAGTCAGACTGTGGAATACGCCAAGCTCAACATGCCACCCATGAATCCAATGTGGATTTCTTCTACACATGGACCTTTTGTGAGCATGGGGTTTTGTTGATGGGTCCCACCATCCACCATGTGGCTAAGTGACATGTGAATGTTTTATGGACAAATGTTTGCTTGATCTATGAAGCCAAAAGTCTACATATCCAAGGAGATTTTTTTTTAGTCTACACAACAAACCAAAAAAGGAGTTAATGTTGAACATCATTGTAAATGATTTTATTTATTTTTAGTGTGGGGATTGTGTGCAAAATAAAATTAGATTGCAGAAGTTACAATAAATAAGAAGAAAGTGATCATTTAATGAGGGTTGCTCCCAGTCTGAAATGAAGAGAGACAAAATAAATTATTTAGTGGCTCAAAGAAGATTATTTTTGAATTTTCCTTTTGGAGGGAAAACCTTGGGGATACATAGTTGACCAATAAGAAAAGTTAGAAGCTATGAGGGGTTATTGAAAAATTTAAGTGAGTGGAGGCATGCAGGAGAAGAAGCTCTGCAAAAATAGAGGTTATAGAATAGAGGAAAAAGTAGAGGGCCGCAGAGAAGTTGTTTCAGTAGGTGCGCATAACATGATGCCCGAGCAAGTGTAACACAACAGAAAGAGATTGTAGGTAGAATGATCAGATGTGAAGAGGAGGTAAGAGGGAGCTAAAAGTAGATGCAGAGAGAGAGAAAAATGGACTAAGAAGGCAGAGCAAAGGAGATAAGAAAGGTGCAACTAAGAGGTGAAGAAGATAAGAATAAACAGAGGATACATAATAGGGCATAGAAAAAGGCACACAGATGCAAATCTAGAACATCTGCTTTACGCAGTGGCAAGTAGTGAAGAATGTGTAGTGAGTGTGTGTGTTGAATAGAGAAGAGAAGAGAAAAGAAGAAAGAAGAAGCACAAAGGAGAGAAGGGTGCACAGAAGGCGTGGAAAATACAGAAGAAATACACAAGTGTGAAGAACTCAGTAGACCATACACACCAAGTGAAGTAGAGGAAGAGGATAGAGGACGAAGACTTCAGAGAAAAGAAACGAGAGAAAAGAGAATATAGAGAAGAGAACAAAAGTGAATAGAAAATACCAAAGACCAGAGAGTCAAAGTGGATAACACAAAAGGTTATTGACACAAAGTGGGGTAGAAAAAGAGGATTGAACCAAGCAGAGATCAAAGAGCTAAATGCAGAGATAAGAATACGACATAGATAGATAAAAAAGACCAGAGAGTAGAGGATAGAATTTGTGAGAAGAAAAGACTCAAGTCAATCTCAAGCGCAAAAAACAAATTGTGAGTTACAAAATTTTATTTGTAACAAGGTGCCTTAATTATAACTAAACATTTAGTCATTGTATATGTAATGGTGGGAAAAAAGTTGAATGATAGATCAAGAAGGAAACTACCCTTTCCCTCAAAGAGATGAGAGTTTCGCTATTGATTACCATTCAAGAACTTTTCATCGTTACATTAGGAAGAGGAGAGGATAATTCACTAGATTCAATCTCTCCACACAAAGATGGTAGATTGAATTCTAAATGAATGGGGAATGCTAAGTTGATCCCCTCTTTCTTGTTTGATTTGGAAATAAATTGATTGAATTATGTAGTGCAAAAGTGATAGAATTTATTATAACTTGAGATCAGAATATGGGATGAAGCTGTGCACCTGGATCTAGCAGTAAAATGTCGAGACGAAGTCGCCCTGTGAATTTGAAGAAAAGTTGCCCAGACCGTGGCGGGAATGTACACAGTCCTTCAAAAAATCCGTAAAACAAAAAGGGTTTTTCTGCCTCTGCAAATGGAGCCCAAATCTGAAAGTATAGTTGCGCACCTACAACCTACACACAGAAAAGAGATAAAAGTGGGTTGGGATTGGGGGTTTGCATTTAGGTCAAACCCCAGTTTTGGAATTAACCAAGTAATGAAAGAAAGTACTTGCAAGTAGATGTAAATGAAAGACTGAATTGTAAATCACCTCAAGGGAGGTTGTAGTAGCAATGTTGATAGAAATGCTTGTGTAGAATTGAATGTTGAAATCAATCTCCTCTTCAATGGTTGAATCCTTGACTTGAATGCAACACCTAGACTTGAAGGGAGGCTTGAGAATGCTCAATGCTGGAAAAGAATGCGTGAATGCTCTTGAATGCTTGATCGCTTGTACATACTCCGATATTGTCCAACTTCCACCTATTGAACCTATGCAAATGAGAGAGAGAATGCCCCCATAAATACATGTTGGTGGATTTGAATTTCGTCACAGGCCGACATTGGGGGAGTTTCCCGCTTGAGGCACAACCAACAATGCAACCCTAGGAAGGGTCCTACCCCAAAATAGGGTAGGGACAGGGGCGCAACTCCCCTATCCTGGGAGAACAAGGGCGCCACGCCCCTGTCCAAGGGGGGATAATGGTGCCACTCCCCTGTCCTATCCCTTTCTCTAGGGCAAAGTGCGGACGGGGTGATGCAAAGGCCAAGGAAGAATTTGTTTCTGCAAGTTGAGCAATCTTCAGTCTCCGACTAGGCTAGAGGATTCAATTTTGCATGTGTGAGGACCCTAATGCAGTCAAAAATTGCTAGGGTCACAGTTTTATGACACTGCATTTAGCCCCCTCATTAGCGGGAGTATAAGCGTATGCCAATACTATCGTTAAAGTACAAGGAATCAAGATTGAAAGACTTTTACCATGTCAAGTAGGCAAGATGCGCCAAGCCCCCAGTGGACTTAGGATCTTACAACTTCGATTGAAAAAGTAAAAGGGAAGATCAAGAAGGTGAGAACCATGACTGCAAGTAGCAAATTTCCCTTCACTATGAGTCATGAAAGCAAGGATAAAAAGATTACAAAGGAAAACAAAGTTCACTAAGTAATTCTAAGTATCACAAGAAGGAAAGTATGAGTGTAGTGTATGCCCCCACATTAAATCGATCGTGCGTGCCTTATCGAGAGCGATGACTTTAAGGTAGGATACACCCAAGAGAGAGAGAAGAGAGGGAGCACGTTATCACATGGATTTAGCCCCCAATAGAGGTATAAACCCAAGGATAATGAACACGAAACACAAGGTAGTGTCACTTTCCTTGAGATCAGTATGTTTTATGATAACTCATGTATATCATGTATGTATATGCATATAATAATCTTCATTCCCCAAATAAGGACACTACCTTAGAAGAAAGGGAAGAGAGGATGTCTTTTGAGTCAACATGAAAGAGACCAAGAAAAGATCTCAATGCTTTGCATTGTCCCCAAGTAGACATTAAGGGAACAATAGAAGAACAGGGATACACATAGAAGAATGGTCACAAAAGAGGAAGAAAAGAGAGAGAGAAATATCTACAGTGCTAATATTTCTAATCTAGCATGACATCCACCTCCCGATCTTGCTGATCACTATTTCAGGAAGGGGAGAAACATGCCAAAGGAGCGATATCGAGCACAGTAGATGGAGCTATCACAAGATCCAAACAAGGACTATGCTCATGTTGTAAGTCACTTTGTTCGATTCTAGGAGCTAGGATTAGGGTTTGTGAAAACTCATCCGATAAATGTTTGTCCACATCAACATATTCATACTCACTATCAGAAGAATTAGGAGTTATATTGCCATTATAAATAACATTTTCACCCATTTCTTCATCAAAGTTTAAAGAAAGAGGAGAAATAACATGAATAGGAGTAAAACTATCACATGTTTTATGCAACTTATGCTTTGGAGATGTTGGTTGAACATATATCTTAGGAGAAAAGGGAATCATGTCAACTGTTGGAGTCTGAGGAGATTGAGTATTGTGAGGGATAGTTTCACGAGCTCGAACACGGCGTCTTCGTTAGTGTTCTCTCGCACAACGATTTTGTCAAGTCTTAGTGGAACATTGAGAAGGAGGAGGAATATTTGGAAAAGTAGAGATATTTCTCTCCTTGACAGTTGAAGGTTGAGGTTGAGGTCTTTTAGGTTGAACAATAGGAGAAGTAGTCCTCTTCTCTCGATAAGAGGAAGGAGATGGAATTGTGCCATAGAAAGGAGGAATATTATTTGTAGGAAGGAGACCAAGTCCATCATGAGGAGGAGGTATAGGTCTAACCTTAGGAAGAATATTGTTGTTCTCCTTAAGAGAAGGTAAAGTCACATCCATAGGAGTAGGTGGACAATTTTCCTTAGGAAGGAGATTAGTTCTATCTAAGAGGGGAAGAACCTCATCTTGAAGAATAATAGGAATGTCAAGTGTTGGGGATCTAGGTTGACTTAAGGATAAGATCAAATATTTCTTCCATTTTTGATAAGATTTAAAAAGATCATCGCTTCTTGATGGAAGAGATTGAAATTGTTTAGGCCAAAAGAGATCAATAGAAACATCGGGGCTTCTTTTGGATGGACGAAATAAGCTATGGTTCACGGTTATGATTTCTCCATTGTGAGGAAATTTAAGACACTTGTGGATTGGAGAAGCAATACCCTTCATGGAAGATATCCCAACTTCACATGAAATTTCTCAGAAGAAGGTATGATAACAAAGTCAACATCCATGGATTTAGCATGAACTTCAACAAGAAGAGTGATAGAATCGATGGTAGGACAAGAGAAGCCATAAAATAGCTTCACAACCACATTAGAAGTATCCTCTAAGTGGTTTATGCAATCGTAAAGTGAAAAGATACTCTTCAGTTATGACATTAACCATGCAAGAGGGATCAATAAGGGAACCATGACAAGGGATATCCTTAACCTTCGCAACTATGTATAAAGGGCCATCGGGTGCTCTAATGGTCTCACTAGGGTCAAATGTAATATAAGGATCCTTGGGCATATCTTGTGTTTCTACCATATTAACCAAGTTTGGAGCCATAGAGGTGAATTCTTCAGAAGTGAGAGAATTAGGCACAATCTCAATAACGTTAGAGATATGAGATGGCAAGGGATCAATGAAAATATTAAGATGTTGATTAGGAGGAGCTACTGATTTATTCCCTTTATCATTCACACCTTCCATAGATATGTTGGTATTTTTGTATGGTTTTGTCATTGATGTCAACACCTACTAAATACACCTACTTTGGAGATCCAACAACATTCACCAGCAAGCAGTAATCTGTGCAACAGTTACTGGTATATGATCAACGGGCAGGATATAATGTTCACCGGTACCTGGAATGACATGAAAGACACTTGGCAATGTCGAAGACATCATGTGGATACTTTATTTTGAAGTACTAATCATTGATATATTCTTATTTGCATATTTGTTTTTACCGTCAAATAGGTCCAGGTTATCTAGGGTTACACTGGCAAGTTTATCTTTTCCAGATCAGCATGGCACGCTATGAAGATGATTTATTATTGATGTAAATGCATTAAGCCAACATGTTTAATCGGTTATTGCATCGGATATTATTTGTAAAATGTTTTATTGTAATATGTTGTAGAGCCGACCTACTAAAATTGGTCTTAGGGTATGGTATAAATGTAAGATCTTATTTGTAAGATCAAGTGTGGAATGCGAAAAAGATTTGAGTGAAGGTATATGCGAGATCAAGCAGAGGCATACACGAAGACATCATCTGAAGGTGAAGTTAGGTTTTTGTAGAAGCATATCAACATTACACTGGTACTGAATTCAGCATATGAAGATGCGATTTTGTACAGTACATTCTTGTTGGATTTAACCATCCAACTGTAGTCAGTGTGACTCCCATTTGTGATTGAGCAGTGAGCTCTAGGCTGTTGGCCTTTCTGCATGTGCAGACCCCTCTTTGTACACTTACTATCTGCAGTAGTATCATCTGATTGTGGGTAAGGATTCCCACCATGGTTTTTCCCCTTACAGGGTTTCCACGTACAAATATTGGTGTCATGTGTTGTGGATGACTTTGTGTTTATGTTTCATGCATTAATTCTTACCGGTATGGCAATTTACTGTTAACACTGTCTACCGGCATACTTAACTGGTTTATCGGTATTAAGCATTAAGTTGGTTAATAAGTTTTTGGTTTGAATTTATTAGACAACTGATTCACCCCCCGCCCCCCCTCTTAGTTGTCTCTGGGACCTAACAAGATATAGTATTATTATCAATCAAGTCTTGAACCTTATTTTTGAATGCAAAACATTTTTCAGTATCATGACCAGGTTGACGATAAAATTGGCAAAAGGAATTGTTATCAAAATAAGGAGATGCAAGTTTGGAAGGATCAATTTGTTTTATAGGAGGAAGTTTGATAACATTTTTGTGCAACAACTGAGACATAATACTATGTAAAGATTCATTCAAAGGAGTAAACTGTCTTTCTCTTTCGAAAATTTTAGAAATAGAAGGCACACTTGTTGTAGCATTCACATGGTTGTTGTTGAATGGATCATTGAACTTGGTGAATGTTTTTGCTGGTTTGAACTTCGCAAACGATTGTTCAACACTCTCCCCTTATCACTTGGAGCCATAGGAGTGGATTGCTCCATTGGACTTACAACCAGTTGATAACTGTGGAGTGTTGCACACAACTGCGGAAAGGAAGTAAACTCAGACAAAAGAAGCTTTTCCCTGATATCATTTTGTAAATTAGAAATGAAAATTCTTTGAATATCATTATCAGGGACATGAAAAGAAATTTGAGCACACAAATGCTTATATCTACCCATGAAATCAGTCACTTTTTCTTTAACACCTTGTTTATAATGCATTAAATCAGTCAAAGTGATTTTAGGACCAATGTTGTTTTTGAAATTGTTGGATGAAAGAATTTGCTAGTTGTTGAAAGGAAGTGATAGAATAAAAAGGCGGAGATCAATACCATTGCAAAGCCTTATCTCTTAGTGTTCTTGTAAACAATTTTGCAAGCAATCGTTGATCATAAGCAAAATCAGTACACAAGGTTTGAAATGTTTTGACATTCATAAGAGGATCACCTTTTCCATTATAGAGTTCCAATTGAGGGATCTCCACATGTTTAGGTGGCACAACTTTAACAATATCAAGAGAAAGTGGGCTCGCAACATCAAAGGTGGGCACACTAAACTTGGATTGACTCATAGAAGCAATTTGTTGTTGTAAGGAAGACACGGTTTGAGCAAGATTGTTGATTGTCATTTTGGGGGAAGAATTGATGTTAGACATAGGTGATTGAGAAGGTGGTGTGATGTTGGTGAAAGAAGGCATGGACTGAGAGTAAGGTGGTGGTACATTATGATAAGTAGGCATTGGTGATGATTGGGTAGGAAAAGGGACACTTAAAGGAGGGATAAAGTTGTTGAAGGAATTTCCCCCTTGTGTCACATTGATTGGTTGAGGAATAATAGGGACACTCATGGAGGCTTAATTGAAGAAGAGGGATTGCCCCCATGACCTATGGCTGTAGGAATGACATTTTGAGTTGAAGTAGCCAAGATGTTAGATGTGAAAGTAGGAATACTAGTCATAGGATTAGTCAAAGGAATAGAGGAATTGACTTGTGTTGAAGGTTATGAATAACCTAGGGTTTTAGCACAACTCTTGATAGACATGACATTAGAATCAACAATATGTGCAATGCCACACAATATATCAATTCCATTCTTATCACTTTGAAGCATGCGTTTAAGACATTCAATTAATGGAAGAGATTCACTATTAGGGTATTCTCGGGACATCCATTGTTGAAAGCTATCAAATTGATTGTCCAATGTAGAAAGTTGATCTAAAGTGGGACATCCATTGTTGAAAGCTGTCAAATTGATTGTCCAATGTAGAAAGTTGATCTAAAGAAACCCTAGTTAAAGCTTCTTCTTCATCATGGGATTCATCAATGGGGTGAATAGGCACATGATTAGGATGGGAAGAATTATCATGATCCTCATTAACGAATTCACTCAAATTAGGCTCCAACTGCTCAGTGATTAAAACTTGGGATGCCTTAATCCTAATGCTTCGTCTAACGGGGATAGGATAGGTAGGAATAATAGTGGTAAAACTCATGCACTAGAGGGAAATTTTGAATTTTGAATTGTGGAACAAAGCTTACAAAACCGAGTAATGCAAAATGTAAGGAAATAATGATTACACAATTTGAACTTTGTTGGGGGAAGAGGATGACACAATTTCCAAAAATGAAAGGAAATTGGAATTTTAAAATTAGGGCCAAGGGAATACCACTTAATTTTAAAATCAAAATTTTAAAATCCGGGTAGACTGTAATTAACCTCTTAATTTAAAAAAATTTCTTGAAAGTTGAAATGTTGAATTTTGAAGGTATTTCCTATTCTAGAGGGATAAAAAATTGATAAAATTAACCAATCTTCTGGATTTAGGCTATTAAATACAGTCATAACAATCTCCCAAAATTTTGAGAAAAAAGTTGAGAACCATGGTGGGAACGCACATGGTCCAACCAACTTTTCTCAAAATTTTCAGGGATGGTTATTATGATGATTTTAAAGCTAAACCCCCCAAAATGGCGAATTTTACAATCTCTAGATGGGCGAAATGAAGGCGCAAATGTGAAAATAGGACCCTATTAGGGTTTTGAAGAAAAAGAGGAATTGAATTGCAATTTTGAAAAGGGTCAAACCTAATGGATAGGGACACCTTGGAAAATGTTTAGGAATCTGAATGTAAATGAAATTGATTTGAAATTCACACAAAATCCAATTAATTTTAAAAATTTGGGTTTGATGACCTAACCACTTAATTTTGAAATTTGAATTTTGGGAAGAAGGGGGGAAATTGAAAATTTGAATTCTAGGATTGAAGACAAATCTGAGAACAATCAGAAATCTGAAAATTAAATGGAAATCCAATTTTTGCACAAGTTCAAGATGATTTGTGAAAATTAGGGTTTAACAAGTAACCTCTTAATTTTGTAAAATTTAATTGCAAATTGAACAAAACAATGAGGAAATTGAATTTGACAATCAAAACAATTCTCAGATCTAAGATTACCACAAGCAATTTTTACAAATCACAAGTTTAATTTTAATTTTAAAAACTAGGGTTTCGAATGAATTAACCACTAAGTTTGTAGAAACTTGAAACTTGTAAATATAAAATATGCAATGTTGTTCAAAGGAAAGCATGCAAGACGTCGAGTTCACAAAAATGTGATGGTGGGAAAAAAGTTGAATGATAGATCAAGAAGGAAACTACCCTTTCCCTCAAAGAGAGGAGAGTTTCGCTACCGATTACCATTCAAGCACTTTTCACCATTACATTAGGAAGAGGAGAGGATAATTCACTAGATTCAATCTCTCCACACAAAGATGGTAGATTTAATTCTAAATGAATGGGGAATGCTAAGTTGATCCCATATTTCTTGTTTGATTTTGAAAGAAATTGATTGAATTATGTAGTGCAAAAGTGACAAAGAATTGATTATAACTTGAGATCGGAATATGGGATGAAGTTGTGCACCTGGATATGGTAGTAAAATGTCGAGACAAAGTCACCCTGCGAATTTGAGGAAAAGTTGTCTGGACCGTGGCGGGAATGTACACGGTCCTCTAAAAAATCTATGAAACGAAAAGGGTTTTTCTGCCTCTGCAAATGGAGCCCGAATCCAAAAGTACAGCTGCGCACCTGTAACCTACACACATAAAAGAGAGGAAAATGGGTTGGGATTGGGGGTTTGCCTTTAGGCCAAACCCCAGTTTTGGAATTAACCAAGTAATGAAAGAAAGTACTTGCATGTAGATGTAAATGAAAGACTAAATTGTAAATCACCTCAAGGGAGGTTGTAGTAGCAATGTTGATAGAAATGCTTGTGTGGAATTGAATTTTAAAATCAATCTCCTCTTCAATGGTTGAATCCTTGACTTGAATGCAACACCTAGCCTTGAAGGGAGACTTGAGAATGCTCAATGCTGGAAAAGAATGCTTGAATGCTTGAATGCTTGAATGCTCTTGAATGCTTGATTGCTTGTACATACTCCAATCTTGTCCAACTTCCACCTATTGAACTTATGCAAATGAGAGAGAGAATGCCCCCTTAAATACATGTTGGTAGATTTGAATTTCATCACAGGCCGACATCAGGGGAGTTTCCCGCCCGAGGCACAACCAACGATGTAACCCTAGGAAGGGTCCTGCCCCAAAATAGGATGAGGATAAGGGCACCATGCCCCTATCCTAGGAGGACAAGGGCCCCACACCCCTCTCTGAGGGGGGACAGTGACACCACACCCCTATCCTATCCCTTTCTCTAGGGCAAAGTGTTGACGAGGTGATGTAGAGGCCAAGGAAGAAGCTATTTCTGCAAGTCGAGCAATCTCCGGTCTTCGATCAGGTAAGAGGATTCAAGTTCGTGCGTGTGAGGACCCTATTGCAGTCAAAAATTACTAGGGTTGCAATTTTATGACACTAAATTATGTCATTTGAGTGGATGCTCAGATCAGGGGTTGGTGCTCCTTTGGGTGGGTGCCCATAAAGCTAGGGGTTGGTTCTCCTTTGGGTTGGTGCCCATAAATATTGTAATTGGACTTTTACTTGTGAGGTTGGATTAGAGTAGTAGACTCTAGCAACATTTCTCACCAAAGTTTTTCCCCACCATGGGTTTTCCTCGTACACACTATGTTATGCGTATTTGATGTGGATGTGTGTTCAACATTTAATTTTCATATTATTTCTCTTTGACTTTAGTGCTTTCATAGTTTAATATCAAGTTTTAAAGCTCCACTAATTCACCCCCGCCCCCCTCTCAATGGTCCATTTTTGTTCCTTCAATAAGTTGTTTGTATGCATTGGAGCATACTTTTCCTTCAGACACTTACCATTATTGCAGGAGATTATTCACTGTGTGAGGGATACATAGTCTCTCATTTTACCTCTTATGGGGGGGATATTGATTGGATTTTAATGATGGATGTAGTTCTTGGGGGGTATTGATGTTGAGACCTTCATTCATCGCTCATCCTACTTGTTCATCAATGTTGAGAAATGGAATGGAGGTGCAATCAAATTTGGGGATGACTCCTCTATAATAATTTGTGGCAAGGGCACAATAACTATTGATGGGAAAAACAATAGATAATATGTTCTCTATGTTAAGGGTCTTAAGCACAATATACTTAGTGTAATTCAAATATGAAGCAAAGGTTATAGTCTCATTTTTCATGACAAAGGATGTGAAATTAGGAAGGCAATATTTGGAAGATTAGTGGCAGAAGGAACTAGGACTAAAGGTAATGTATATAACCTAAGGGAAGCTAATGGGATCAACTATCTTCTAGGACAACCAAGTGAATGTTGGATATTATAAAAAATAATGGGACACATCAGCTTTGAGAATCTTGTGAAGATCAAATCTGCATATGCAGTTAGAGACATGCCAAAGATTGTCAATCCTATAAACACCCTATGCAAAGAATGTCAGATTGGGAAGCAAATAAGGACAAGGTTAAAGACCAAGGATTTATCCTCTATGAAACCTTTGGAACTCATCCATATTGATATGTGTGGACCAAACAGAATAAAAATTTCTTCAAGGTGAAAGGTACTTTATGTTACTCATTGATGATTTATCTAGGATGACTTGGGTTACATTCTTGAAAGAAAAATCATAGGCTTTTAGCATGTTTAATATTTTCAATTGAATGGTTGAAAATGAAATGAATAGTAGAATCAAGTGTCTAAGATTAGATAGAGGAGGTGAATTTACTTCAAATGAATTTGAATTTTTTTTTAAACATGGGATAAAATGACATATATCCACTCCTTTAACTCCTCAACAAATGGAGTAGTAGAAGGAAAGAATAGAACCATTCAAGAAATGACAAGAACAATAAAAGAAGAGAATTTGTTTGTTATGTATTGGAAAGTAGTCCATACTGTTGTCTATATTCTTAATAGAGGACAACTAAGAGTGGATAGACAAGACTCCTCACGAGTTGTGGCATGGAAGAGCTACAATTATCAAATACTTTAAGTTATTTGGTAGTAAATGCTATATAAAAAGAGATGAAGAGGATTTTTGGAAATTTGATACCACGTTTGATGAAGGTGTCTTTCTTGGATACTCAACTAGGAGCAAGACATACAGATGTTACAACAAAAGATTGAGAAAGATAGTTGAAAGTGCAAATGTCAAAGTGGATGAAGAATTACACCAAAATACATATGAGCTAAAAGGTTATACATCAGATGAACCTCCAAACACAAAATAAAAATGAGCACATGTAGAAAAAGAATAAGGAGAACACTAAAACTCATGCCAAATATGTTCAAAAGAATCATTCAAAATACCAAATAATTGGAGATAAAAAATGTAGTGGAGACTAGAAGAAACATTGCAAAGACAAATGAACAACTATATTTTTTGTCAAAGATAGAACTAAGAATTGTTAATGATGCCAACAAGGATGAAGGTTGGATACAAGCAATGTAAGAAGAATTGAATCAAATTGAGGAAAATCAAACTTGGGAATTGGTACTAAGGCCTACAGACTAGAATGCGATAGGAACCAAATAGGTGTTTAGAAACAAATTGAATGAAGATAGAGGATTATAAGAAATAAGGCAAGGATTGTATGTAAAGGTTATTCACAAGTTGAAGGAAATTATTTGAGGATACATTTTCTCTAATGTACAGAATGGAAGCAATCATAGTGTTTCTTACTTTTTTTCTACACAAAAAATTCAAGGTACATCAGATGCATGTCAAATTTGTATTTTTGAATGGTGACCTAAAAGAAGAAGTCTACAATGAGTAGCCTGATGCATTTTAGCTATCCACAGACCCAACTATGGTATGCCAACTCAAGAAGACACTATATAGTCTCAAACAAGCTTCTAGGGCTTGGTATGTAAGAGTAGACAAGTACTTACACTAGTAAGGATATAAAAAGTGTCACAGACAACAATATTTACATCAAATTTAAGGATGAAATAATTCTAATGTTGTTGTGTATATTAATTATATTATATTTGTTGGAGATGATATACTGTGTAAGAAGTTTATTGAAGAAATGTACAAGGAATTTGAAATGTCCATGCTAGGTGAATTGTCATTCTTTCTTGGACTTCAAATTGCTTAATTAGATGATGGTATCTTTATCTCTCAAGCTAAATATGTTAAAGAGATGCTGAAAAAATTTGGTATGGAATATTGCAAACTGATGAGTACTCCTATGGCAGCAAGTTGTCATTTCAATAAATATGATGAGTCACCTCAAGCTGATTAGACTAAGTATAGATCTATGATTGGGGGAATACTATATGTGATGACATCTAGGCTTGATATTATGCATGTTGTATGTTTGGTTGCAATATTTACCCAGTCACCTCTAGCTTTAGTCCTTTCCTCGTGGGTTTTTTATCGTTCACCACCAGCCACATGCCCTAGTACTTTCATCTCAGCCAGTACTTATAACCCACAATAACCTTAGGTTTATTGCACCCCTAATGTTTTAATACTAGGCACCTAGTATTTGGCCCCTTCCACATGATACCCTAGGGACATGACTTATGCACATGTTCTTCAAGTTGTTTTTAAGTTGGTCTTAGTTTGACTGGCCCTCGACACGCATCAAAATGTTTTACACACCTTGTCGATCTTTCGAGTTTCATCCAACGTGGTAGATTGGAGGTATTCCAAGGGGTAGCTTGTGACTTGGTGAATTATTTCTAAGTGCTCCACCGAGTTTCGAGTGGTGTATCTTTCACAAGGGTTTTAAGTAGTTGTTACTTAGGCACTTGATGAGATAATTCAAAGCCCTTGTTGAGTCTCAAGTCTTGCTAGTAAGTACATGATTTAGAGCACTTGGATCTCGTTAAAATATTTCAATTGCCTTGGCGAGTGTCCAAGGGGTCGCAGTTGCATGATGATGTATGGAGTAACTCGGCACTCATTGAGAAGCTTTCCTTCCTCTGAGCGAGTTCTTGAGTGAGCAATATTAAAAAGTTTTGTTTGTGGATAAAGAGGTCCAATGTGTCAACTCGATACTTGTTGGAGCTCATATTTTCTTTAGTGAGCTCCCAAGAGGTAAAAGGTAGTTGTCTAGAGGGTACTCAATGCTTGTTGAAGTTTCCTAGAAGGTTTCAGTGAATGACCAAAGATGGAAGATATAGCTTATGGGTTTGTGACACAATGGAAAATTGATGAATCAACTAGCTCATAGACAATATACGGGGCAATATGTAATTAGTAGTCAATAGGGAGTTATCAGCACTGCATAGGGCTTCAATAATTGATAACAAGCTAGGATCATTAGCTCTATGACCAAAATATAAGAGCATCTCAGTATATCTTCAGTGGCCCAAGAATGTCACATAAGGAATTTGAGAATTGGTGAATCAAGTACAGGTGTTAGAGTTATGGTTACTCATATGAGTGTGAAGCCATGTTTTTAGAGGTATTTTATGTCCAAAAACAGCAGAGGTTCAACTCACATAGGTTATTGCAAGGTTTGGATGAACCACGATTATGATGATGTACAAATTTAATAATTAATTGTTTTCGTTTTGAAATTTGAAAGGGAAGACAATTAAATGAGATGGAAAATCAATCATGTCTAATCAGTATTCACCAACAAGACAACTATATTATGCATAAGTTAAATTATCAAGTCATGAGGAATGAATGTGTCTCCAGAAGTAGATTATTTCAATTGAATTGCTTTCTTGCATTTATCTACAGATATCACAAAATTAAGTGCATAAAGGATTAAGCTAGTTTTTCAAATAAGGAAGGGTAGTTTGATGATATTGGAGGAATCACATTACAGAAGATTCACAGAAGATCTGATGTGAAGCATACAAAAAACTTATTGTGTAGCCAGAGGGGTATCAAAACTATAAAGGGTATCCAAAGAGATCAAAATGCTTGACTGTAACTACAGGCTTTAGCTGCGGTTGCAAATGGTCTCTTTCTGGCCTCAAACCATCATCTCCCCCATATGACAGATGGGGTGTGGAGAGAAAATTGGGTGAGAACACACAGAATGTGAATTTTGAGCCAGACATGCCTGCCTGATCACAACTCTTAAAGTTCTCCCCTACCAGAGGGTGCAATGAGAATCTTGCATCATGAAGACTCTTTGCACTCAGTGCCATAAGTGTGTGATAGTGGCACAACTCAAAAAGGGCTGGTTTGCTTCTCCAACAACATCTTGGTTTCTGAAACAATAATTTCATGCACCTTTCCATTATGGCCTAGCATTTTTTCTTAAGGACAAAGTGTAGGCTATAATTTTCTTACTAGGGGAATATTCTTTTTGGGAGTGGATGAGTAGCAAGTAAAAAATTGCCACATGTAAATGGTTGGAAGCTTGTTGTATTCCTTGTTGTTATAAAATGGATATCATAGTCGTGGGTAAGGGTATCTGAAATTTGGCAATCAACATGGTAGAATAGAGAAGAGCTTAATCTTGGTTAGGGAGGGAGATTTTTAGATTGTAAAAGCTTTTCCTATGAGCAAATGATACCAATTTGTAGTATGAATAATAGAGTCACAAAATTCTCTCTGTGTTCAATGTTATATAAATTCAATATATAAGGTATATTTGAATTTGTCATTTCAATTTCCTTGATCTTGTGTTGTGTGATTTTTGCTTTCTCTCAAGGAGAGAATTAAATTGTTTTTATCTTATGATAGTAACATTGAGTAGATGATTTGGATCTGTAAGTAGAGTTTTGTGGTCAAATGAGTGGACTTGTTAATAGAAGATATTAATAAATTTGAAATACATTGGTATGCATGGACTTGATTGTTGGAATCTTGTACAACACTGTGTTTGACTCCATGGTCCAAGAATAGGCACCAATCTATTCTAGGAGCTGATGCATTTTTAGAAAACACTTAAATATCTTTAAATCATTTAATTTCATGTTGTTTAGTGTAGGAGTAATTTAGTTTGTTCTCAGTGTTATTCAATAAGTATGAGATTGATACTTGAGAATGGTGAAATATAAACACCCATTACTCATAAATTTGAGAACCATCCACTCTTTGAGGCCTATAGTTGTTATTGTATAAAATGAGTTTATCATGCATGCATATCTATGAATTAGAAACACCCTCCCGAGTCTAGTGAAGCTCAAAGTGAAGAAGGCTTGTATAAGCCTTGTTATGCTGTGTTTTCTTGTCTCCAATATGTGGATAGGGTTGAATATGTGACCTAGATTTTCAATCCCATGGTTCAAGTTTCATGTTTTCTCTTAGGATTAAAGGTAGCAATCAAAATCGTCAAAAAAAATGGTGACTTTGTTGGGGAGTCATTGCGAAGAGTGTAGAAATGTTTAGAATATGAAATTTATTTTAGATATGGAGTTTTCAACATGGAGAAATCTTTGTAGCAACATATGTGAAAAGTATTTGTGTGAATTTTCTGTTTGGAGAAGACCCAAAATGAAGTGAAGGCTTAAATGGCTTCCAGTTGTTGAAATTTTTCCTCTACAAGGAGGCGGTGACTTTGAATGAAGAACCTTGATGGAGGTGTAAAGAAATTTCCAGCTTTACTATAGTTTCAATTAAAGAAGAAGATCTAGCAATTGCTGTATTTTCTCCAGGTATTCTCATAATTTTCAAGAGAATGATGATATGTTTGACAGTAGTTTATGAGAATGCAAGATATTAAATATTCCCTTCAAGGGATTTGAGCACTAATTTGGGGAAATATTTGTATTAATTTTTCACATACTTCTTAGTTGTTGTTTGCATTCTTTATATTATAAAGAGAAGTATGTATGTCTCTTACAATTATACTCATTGAATGAGATCTTAGCATTTGTCACTATACGTCATGTAATATAATTGTTAGATCTCATCTTGTAAAAGAGAGTCAATAAGTACAAAAGTGTAAGGATGTTTCAGTTTGTGCATCCTTGTATGGTTCCAAGTATGACCATACCTTATAATCAACATCAACCATGTAATCCAAAAAGAGATTTCAGTACTAAGAGGTATAAGGCTATATATTCTAGTGGCATCCATGGATACCTAAATGTTATCCCATTTGAGGTGAGAAACAAGATTCCAAAATTTAGTGGTACAAAGTTTGAATCAGTAGATGAACACAAATATTTAGTGATATAGTGGATAATTATGAAATTGATTATGAAGATGTGATTATGAGGCTATTTGTGCAATCTTTGAAGGATGAGCCCAAAAGTTGGTTTTCAATTAGCCACCTTGTTCGATTAACTCTAGGGAAGAATTCAAATCAGTCTTTATGAAGCAATTTGGTGAAAGGATATGTGTATCCTCACTGTTTAATGATTACATAGATATCCATATTTAGAATGGTGAGCTAGTCCCCGAATTTAACCTAAGATTTATGAATTTTTTTAAGAAAATCCCTGAGAATTGTAGACAAAATTAATGATGCAATGACATTAGTTTTGTATTTGGGCACTTTTGATAAGAAAATGAGTTATAAATTGAGAAATAAAGAGCCTCAAAATTTGCATTAGGCTTTTCAGATGGTCATGGACATTGAAGGGACGATGAAGTATGGGTCAGTAAAATTTCATGACCTTGAAAATGTGAGATGTCACAAAGCTTCATATGCACTTGAGAAAAGTAAATCGGGGATCGTGAATAGTCTTCAAAATAGAAATCTAATCACTGCTCCAAGTTTTAATACATTTCAAGTTGTCGGTAATGCTTGTCTTAATGTAAGGTTTGAATCACATTGCGGTGGAATGAACATGAATGAAATAGATGTGTTTCAATCAGTAGTCATGCCTCATTTTTTAGTGTGAAATACATGTGAGTGTCCATCAAACATGTATGTTCCTAAAGGAATCATCAAAAATAAATTTGAATTTGATGCACCTCAACAAATAGCTCCTACTAATGGGAATCAAGTTGAGTCTCAAACCATTAATCAACAACATGCAAACATCCTTGACTCACTGACACATATCTAAGCTTTGATAGACATTGAAACAAAAAAGTTTCCCCAGAGTGAAGAAGTTACACCGATAATTGTTCAGTTGCAACCTTTTGATGGTGATAATTTGAAATAAGGGGGTAAGGTTATTAGTACAAATGAAGTGCTAAATCACTTGACAAATGGGCAAAAATTAATTAATGAGTATTATGTATATGCTAATGGTGAAGATATTGAATGTGGTGTTATTAACTTACCTTGTGGGTCTTTACCAATTGATAGGAACCAAATTATTTGCTCTAAATCTGAAAAGGAGTCACATGTAACTTTTGAATATGATGATGATGTTGAAAGCCTTACTAATGATGTGAGTGAACATATGGAATATCCTCATGTTCATTATACACATGTGGTAGATTATGTTAATTATGACTCTGATTTTCAAAATCATGACAACATGCCAATAGAGGGAATGAATGTGCTTCAAGAAGAGATGATGCATAATGTAAGTGAAGACAAATGTTGTGGAAAACAAATAGAAGCATCATGTGCACCTGAAAGTAGTTTTAAAGAGTTCTTAAACCCATTGTATGAAGAGACAATGGAGGAGGATCATGGGATAGATTGCCAAAGTGAATCTGAAAATGATTTTAAAATTTTTCTAAATCCATTTTATGATGAAATAGTGGAAGAAGATGGTCATGCAATATTGTGCCAAGAAACATTTGAATATGGTTTTTATCACCTTGTAAATCCATTGTATGAGGAAGAGACACTTTCAGACAATAAGGATACTATATCATCTTTTGGGATATGTCAGAATGTTGATGAAATTTTTGTTCCTGATTTGTCGATTCATGATGACTCTACATTTGGGTGTGATGATGAATCTGATGAAAACCAACATACTGCATGTGAAATTGAGCTTAGTTTTTACAATGATAAAAGATGCCTTGATGCTAATCAGGAAGTTTTATCCATCCATGTTCAAGAAGGCCCACATGAACAAATGTGGTTGACACTAAGTTTTCTCATGAGATGAAGATCAATGATGGTTCAAGGGATGGACTAGGGATGCAATCAAAAGTTTTAGCACATTAAAATTCACTTGAATGTTTTCATGGATTATATGAATTTGAATATAATGAATTTTCTTTGATGTTCATGTTGATCTTGAGGTAAAATATGATGATCCTAGTCATGTGATTGAACTTGAATACGTTCCATTCCCATTACAGTTGTTTGAAGATTTTATTGAGCATGCTAATGGTCTTAATAATGAAAGATGTCACTTTGTGTATGAACATCCACCATGATATGAAAAGTGTGTCAAATTATGATGATTTTCATTTTGTGCACAATAACTTGATGCCAAGGGATACTACAGGAGTTAGCAATGCTAAGTATGATAAACGGATAAATGTTGTTAGCTATGATACATATGATCAAATACTTTGTAGTGATTTTTTCAAATTGGTTATACTATGGTATGATGAAATTAAATATATGACAGATGAAGACATTTGTTTTACATTTTGGTGGCTCAGGGCCGTCAGTTAAAGAGTTAATTTGATTTTTTTTTAATTGACTTTGTCACCCAATGAATACAACACTTGGTCTGATTCTTGTAGTGTCATAAAACTGCGACCCTAGCAATTTTTACCATATTTGAGGTCCTCACCTTGGCGAAAACATCTTCCTTCGCAAATGAGACTTCTCTCTGCATTTTCACCTTGAACCTCTCCTTGTTTAAGCCCTGAGATGGCCTTAGGACCCTGTCCGGACCCCAAGATAGGGTAGGATAGGGGTGTGGTTCCTCTTCCCCCCCCTCTTAGAGTGGCCCCAAGATAGGTCCCTCCAGTCTTATCTACATTTCGGGATTCCAAATCTCCCGGATGTCGACCTTTGGTGAGATGAATTAATTCTTTGAGGAATGTATAAAAGGGAGTTAGTCTTCTCATTTGCGAAGATAGGAGACACACATGAGGAAATATACATGAAATATATGATAGGGGAAGTTCAAGCATTCAAGTCTTCAAGCATCCATCAAGTCTTCTTCTTCATGTGTCTTCTTTATTCATCCATTGGAGCAACATTTACAACATTCATTTGCAAGCATATGTGTGTGTTAGGGTTTTGTCATGTTACATGCCATTTCATGCAACATTTGTGATTACATTCAAGAAGCAAAGCAACCATCATCAACAAATTGCAAATCTACAAGGTATACATTTCCATTGTTTACATTCAAACATTTGCAATTACTTTCTTTCAAGGTTGATTCCTCAATCGGGGTTTGACTGAGGTAAACGCCTATCCACAACCCCTCTTCCCTTCTTTTCTGTGTGTAAGTTATAGGTGCGCAACTGTATTTTTCAGATCTGGATTTCATTTACAGAGGCATAAGAACCCTTTTCGTTTCATGAATTTTACATAGGACTGTGGACACTTTCAGCACGGTCTCGACAACTTTTCTTCAAATTCTCAGGGCAGATTCGTATCAGTCTAAATATCTTAGATCCGAAGTTGCAGTGTGATCTCAAACCGATAGCTCCTCATTTCACCCATTTTTTCTCTCTTTTCTACATATTCAACAAGTCAACTTTCTCATTTACAAAAGAGGGTAAATCACACTTCAACCCTTGAAATCCACTTGGAATTCACATCCTTGTTTCGTTTGGATTTGGATCCAGTGGATTCAAGCCCCTCTTTTGAATGTAAAGTTCCTCCAAGTGAAAATCATCATAGTGGCTTCCTTTCTCTCTCCTAGGTGGGGAGTCACTAGGATCCAATTTTCCACTTTACACTTCTATCAAAGATTGGAATCCTTGATATGCCAGTAAGGGGCATACATACCCAATCAGAGCTATTATTAGGACTTTCAAATTCAGTTCAATTTTTCAGTGCATATGAGAAAATTTGAATAAGGCACATAGATATGCCCCTACAAAATATTTTGCAAATGCCTTATGGATTAGTTTAAAAAAAAATGTCTTGCCTTTAAATGTTTTAAATGTTTCCTTTAGCGGGTTTTCTTTTTTCCCAATGACCTGTTTCTCTGATCACCTTTGGTTTTAGTCCTTTCCTCATGGGGTTTTTATCATTCACCACTAGCCCCATGCCTTAGCACTTTAATCTCAGTGGGTACTTATAACTTGCAATAACCTTAGGTTTATCATGCCCTTAATGTTTTAATATCAAGCCCCTAGTATTTGGCCCCTTCCACATGATACCCTAGGGACATGACTTATACACATGCAGTTCAAGTTATTTTTAAGTCGGCCTTAGTTTGACTAGAACTTGACACACATCAAAATATTTTACACACCTTGTTGAGCTTCCATGTTTCATCCAACTTGACAGATTGGTGGTATTCTAGGGAGTAGCTTGGGACTCGGTGAAATCTTTCTAAGTGCTCCACCAAGTTTTGAGTGGTGTATCTTTCACAACAGTTTCAAGAAGTTGTTACTCAGGCACTCGTGAGATAATTCAAAGCCCTTGTTGAGTCTCAAGTCTTACTGGTAAATATAGGATTTAGAGCACTTAGAACTCATTAAAATCTTTCTTTTATCTTGGCAAGCGTTTGAGGGGCGACAGTTGCAAGGTGACATATGGAGTAACTCGACACTCATTGAGAACCTTTCCTTCCCCTAGGCAAGTTCCCAAGTGAGCAATATTAGAACGTTCTATTTTTGGATGAAGAAGTCTAGAGTGTCAACCTGATACTCATTGGAGATCATATTTTATTCAGCGATCACCGGAGAGGTAAAAGGCAATTGGATAGAGGGTACTTGGTACTCATTAAAGTTTCCTAGAAGGTTTCAGTGAATGCCTAAAAATGGAAGATATAGTTGATGGGTTTATGACACAATGGAAAAGTGATGAATCAGCTAGCTCATAGACAATATACGAGGCAATATGTAATTGCAAGTCAACATGAGTAGTTATCAGCACTGCATAGGGCTTCAATAATTGACAAAAAGCTAGGATCATTAGCCCTGTGGCCAAAATCTAAGAGTAACTCAATAAACTTTTAGTGGCCCAAGAATGCCAGTGCAAGGAATTTGACAATTGGTGAATCGGGTACATGTGTCATATTTATGGTTACTCATATATGCCTGAAGGCATGCTTTTTGAGAAATTTTATGTTCAAAAATAGCAAAAGAGGTGCAACTCACATGAATTATTGTAGGATTTGGATGAACCACGGTTATGATGATGTACAAATTTAATAGTTAATTATTATTGTTTTGAAATTTGAAAGGGAAGACAATTAAATGAGATGGAAAATCAATCATGTTCAATCAGTATTCACTAACGAGGTGGCTATATTATGCACAAGTTAAATTATATAGTCATGAGAAATGATTGTGTCTCGAGAAGTAGATTATTTCAATTGAATAGCTTTCTTGCATTTGTCTACAAAGATCACAAAATGAAGTGCATAAAGGATGAAGTTAGTTTTTCAAATAAGGAAGGGTAGTTTGATGATATTGGAGGAATCACATTGCAAAAGATCTAATGTGAAGTGAAAAAACAACATATTGTGTAGCCAAAGGGGTATCAAAACTACAAAGGGTGGCCAAAGGGATATCAAAAGGCGTGAGTGTAGCTACAAGCTTCAGCTACGATTGCAAATGGTCTATTTCTAGCCACCAACCATCATCTCCCCCTCATAAAGGCTGGGGTGTGGAGAGAAAACTCAGTGAGAACATAGAGAATGTGAATTTTGAGCCAGACATGCCTTCCTGACCACAACTCTCAAAGTTCTCCCTTACCAGAGGGTGTAGTGAGAATCTTGTATCTTGGAGACTCTTTGCACTTAGTGCCACAAGTGTGCGATATTGGCAAAACTAAAAAAGGTTTGGTTTTCTTCTCCAACAACATCCTTGTTTTTGTAGCAACAATTTCATGCACCTTTCCATCATGGCATAACAAATTTTCTTAAGGAAAAATTGTAGGCTATAAGTGTTTTACTAGAGGAATATTCTTTTTGGGAGTGGATGAGTAGCAAGTAAAAAATTGCCACATGTAAATGGTTGAAAGCTTGTTGCATTCCTTGTTGTTATAAAAGGAATATCATGGTCGTGGGTAAGGGGTTATAAAACTTGTCAATCAACATGGTAGAATAGAGAAGAGCTTAATCTAGGTTAGGGAGGGAGATTTTCAAATTGTAATTTCTTTTTCCTAAGATCAAATGATACTTGTTTGTAGTATGAATAATAGAGTCACAAAATTGTCTCCATATTGTGTGTTCAATATTATATTTATTTAATATATAAGGTATATTTGGATTTGTCATTTCAATTTCCCTGATCTTGTGTTGTGTTATTTTTGCTTTCTCTTAAGGAGATAATTATTATTTTTTGATCATATGATAGTAACATTGAGTATATGATTTGGATTTATAAGTAGAGTTTTGTAGTCACATGAGTGGACTTGTTAATATAAGATATTAATAAATTTGAAATCCATTGGCATGCATCAAATTTCTTGTTGGAATCTTGTACAACATTGTGTTTGAATCCATGGCCCAAGAATAGGCATCGATCTGTTACAGGAGTTGAGGCATTTTTAGAAAATACTCAAATATATTTAAATCATTTAATTTCATGTTGTTTAGTGTAGGAGTAGTTTAGTTTGTTCTTAGCATTATTCAATAAGTATGGTATTGATACTTGAGAATGGTGAAATATAAACATCCATTACTCATAAATCTGAAAACCGTCCACTCTTTGAGGTATGTAGTTGTTATTGTACAATATGAGTTTATCATGAATGAATATCTATGAATTAGGAACACCCTCCCCAGTCTAGTGGAGCTCAAAGTGAAGAAGGCTTGTATAAGCCTTGTTATGTTATGTTTCCTTGTCTCCAATCTATGGATAGGGTTTAATACGTGACCTATATCTTGAGTCACATAGTTGAGGTTCTATGATTTCTCTTAGGATTGAAGGTAGCAAGAAAAATTATCAACATTGCACTCAAGTGATATGGATGATGCAGACCTTGAAGGACATCAATGTAACAAAAGATTAACCCATTCCTATTTTTTGTGACAATACAAGTTCTATTCATATTTAAAAAATTATAGTTATGCATTTTAGAACCAATTGCCACATATCTCTTTAGTATCACTTTCTAAGGGAAAAATTTATAGATCAATAAGTGAAGTTGGAATGTGTAACTATAAAGGATCCTGTAGTAGACATATTTACAAAAGCTCTTTCAAAGGACACATTTGAGTATCTTAGACTAGAGCTATGGGTTGTTTCCCCTCCTTCTACTAGATGCATAGATGATGAATCTATCCAAGAGGAGCAATTTAAGACATATCTTTTTCCTAGACTAATGAGGGTTACATCTCAGAATGGAGCAGGTAGTGGGTTGATGCTGACAAGAGGAGATTAGGTGGAGCATTAAAATAGATAGGGGGGCATGTTTATAGTTGTAGATTTTGATGAAGACCCCTTACCCTTTTCCCAATGTGATGTCAAAGAAGGAGGACAATTAGGGAAAATAGTAAATGTTTCTATCAATGACAAAGGTGAATATTGTTGCAGATATGGAGCAGTGTGTTGTGATTGATGTCAACCCATTTAGAGTAGTGTGTTATATGGTGTAACATGTTGTGTGTTAAGGTTTTTGTATATACAGACCATTGAGTTGTCACCAATGTGTCATAAATGTTGTCAATCTATTATAAGGAATTTTATTATCTGGATGTCCTAAAATGGAGATTATTGCAATTGAGGTGACAATGTGTTGGCATTGATATCATATATATGTATGTTTGAAAGTTCATGGTTGGATGTCAAAGTGTGTTAATCAAATGTAGTCAATTACATATCAAATGTGTGAGCAATATTTTGAATTTCATGGTTGGATGTCAAATATGCTTTGATTGATATATTGTTGCAATAAAACAACTCAAGTAGTGCCAATTTATTATGGTGTTTATGGCTCATGATATTGTACCACATTTCTCTAAATTCGAAGATATGATTTTTTAATTTGGAAGTAAGACATAGGAGGATGTGTTGTATGCATGTTTCTCATTGTAAGTCATTAAAGTTAATATTTTATTTCTTGGGTATGCAGAGTAAAGAATTTTTTTCTACTCATCGAGATGGGTCAAAGGAATGCTCCACACTTGTCTAAAATTCAATATTTTCTCTTGTGGTTTTGAGGAGTTGATCATAATTTTTGTACATTACTTCTCACATTTTTGTTGTTTAGGAATAATTAAAGTGTGAACCTAATTGTTATATCTCAAGACTACGTTTTATGGTTTGAGTATGCTAAAGTGTTCAATTTCAATATGGTTGTGCCAAATCTATTGATCATGATAATGCAAAATAAGGTTATAGGAGAGACTTTTAAGTTCATATGATACATGTATGTACTCCACGCATTGGTTTATAGCCTCTCCAAAATTGTTTGTGGTCTAGAGTGAATGTATAAAAGGTTAAATGGTTGTCTAACCAACCTAGAGTATTTGCATCAATGACTTGTAGTTTGTGCCAAAATGATGATGCATGCTAAGGTGTTTTGGGTCTTGTTTCTCTTCTTCTTTGTGTTGTAGTTACTTTCCCTCCACCATGGAAGTTATTAGGCCAACCTTTAAGTTGTTGCATATTTAATGTCTACACAGTTCAACTTGGCTGACTAGGAGAAGGTTGTTTGATCTTGTGCCATGGGTCTATGTGTTTGTACCACTTTGGAAGATGTATTGTGATATCTTTTTTACCTTTTTGAACCTTGCATTGATCTATAACATTCTATCCTTGTTGGCCTATGGGTTTTGTAGCTGATTGGTGTGATGCTACATATTTTATCTACATGCTATTTTTAGGCTAACCTAATCAGTGTTTTGAAGGATTGTAGAGGATGTAAATGAAAGATAAAATCAAATTGTGTAGTTAAAGTGGGAAGTGTGGAAGTATGAAAATAAATGCCTAATACTTACCTAAGGTAGTGAGATAAGGGTAGCTACATTTGAGTAGACCTAGAAGTGTGTTGGAGGTAGTGAGCTGAAAGTAGTTGAGGTGGTATGACTAAGTTCTTGCAGTGGAAGTCAATCAATCATTCATGTTGAATCCTCATTTTGCAATTATTGTATTCATTAGGGAGTAGTGAAATTCCTTTTATTGAATCCATAAATTTTTTATTCAGTGAGTTGTTTTTTATTAAGCAAAAACAGGTTTTGAGGGGACCCGAAACCCCTTACATCAAAGAGTTAAAGACAAAGCATTAGAGTATCATAAAAGAACCTAGGTCTAAGAAACAAAATTGGCTGCAATCCATAAGCAATACAACCCAACAGCCACAGAAAGACCAGCAAAAGGCCAGCAAGATGCTAGCAACAACAACAAATGTAGACCACCTACTTAAAAATGTCTAAGGCCTGGGAGGCCTCCTTCTCAAGTAGCAACATAGCCTTGGTAGCTTCCTTAAGGTCCAACAGGTCCCATGGAAGAGACTCTTCAACCAGTTTAGTGCTCTGTCTTGTTCTCCTAGTAGTGCGAGGAGCCATCTTTGAGCTCGAGGCCCCAGCTTCATTTTCCAGATCCATAACATTCTTCTCATTATGAATTCTCTCCATCTTGGAAACTAGAGCGTTCATATTGGCCTCAGAAAATTTCATTGTAGCAGCACTATTCTTCATTATTTTCTTCATACCTTCCTCAATTTGCATCATCTTTTGGCCAATTTCATTGTTCTTCTGATCATATTTTCTCTTTAAAAGTTCAACTGCCTCACCATTTTTCTTTAAAATCTCTAATATCATGCTTTTTTCCCCCATAGTCCAAGTAGCATAATTTTCTATATCCTGGGCCACCCTCTTATTATTCACCATCTGCCTATCTTTATGCTGCTTAAGTTCGCCCTCTTCAATTTTGGCATTTGTGGCTCTTAATTTTAAGTGTAGAGTCTTAATTTCATGGAAAGTCCACTTGTTGAAATGGTAAAGATCAACCAAGGAGCTCCTAGCAATGCCCAATATGTCAATCATGGATTCTGGCTTGTCTTGTAATTCCTCTGAGTCTAAATCCATCAGCTCAGAATCTTGGGCTTCATACTCATGTGAAGATGACTTACCCTCCTCCTCAGAATCAGACATATGATCCATGGAATTAGCACCTGACTTAGGAGGTGAACTAGCATTCTCCTCCTCCTCAGAGTCAGACTCCCTAGGGTCATCACTTGGTTCATACTCCTTATCATCACTGAAGTCATTTTGAATTTTCTTAGCCCTGATCTTATAGTACCCATAAATCAGGAGGATAAGACCTTTGTGGGCAAGAGGGCTAGCTTTAGGGATTTTAATGTAATCCGCAACATTATCATTCAGAGAATAGGTGAGATAACAAGGGAAATAAATCTTAATGCCATGGTGAAAATGATTTAAAATGAAAAAATGATAGCTGTAGATTTTTGTAAACCTACCATCGACAGTGACATACTCCATAATTTCCCTAAGCATTTTCCTCCAAAAAAGTTTAATTTTGAAAATGGGTAAAGTAATTTTTGTTTAACTTTACCAGATTATTCCTCTCCACATCAGATTTAGGGAAGGTCTTCATGGCACTATCATACAACTTATGATCCTTAAAGAACTTCATGCCTTCCATGGACATACCTGTCACCTCCATAATTAACTCCTCATCAAATTTGATAGTTTGGTCAAATAGGGTGACTTTCTTCTTAGGCCATCCCTTAACAAAGGCTTTGGAGGCATGATCCTTCTTACCATGTAGATTCTCCATGAAACTAGACACCCCTCCCTTCTGCAGTCTCCTCCAGATTTTATTTTCCTTCTTCCAAGCCTGGCAACTCAGGAGTTCATTCTTGTTGATATTGCCTCCCATGGTGATGACCAACCCAAAGATATCAATCACAATCACAAACTAATAGCCTTGACAATGAAAATAGGGGAAATAAAAGTTAAGAGACTCTGTGGTGAAATCAACCCAGAAAGCATGCGAAAGGAGCCAAATCATTTCTCCTAGAAGCTTCCCCCTATCGATATAATAATTTTCATTTCTTCTCTCATTACATGTAATCATTATTAGATAAGGAGGAATTGATACCATTAATTTGATCAAAAAATAAGTGCCCCTTCACCTCAAAAGGTAGTGAACCTTCATTTTGCCACGAAAAAGGGGCAATAGAGCTAACTCCAAAGTTAGCAAAGAAGTCCACACACCAATTGGCTTCTTTACAAATATGAGTTATAATACAATCCTCAAAGTCATCAATAATCTTAAGGGAATTAAGAATGATATTCTTAATATTCCAAGAGGGCTTGGCCAGTCTTTTGAGACATCTAATAATATTTAATGAGTCCCCTTCAATCCAAACTTTATTAATTTTTAATTGGCTAGCAACTTTGAGGATTTCCAAAACTCCCATGGCCTCCACTATGTGATTGGAATGAATCCCCAAAGAAGAAGCGATAGCAGCCACATAAATCCCATTAGAATATCTTATAACACCCCCACATCTTGCCCTAGTAGGTTTCCCCTTAGCAACATCATCAAAGTTAATTTTCATCCATCCTTCTGGAGGGTAGTACTAGATAATACCATCCCGAGTCTTTTTTTCTTTGTAGTTACTTATGTCAACTTGAATCCCCTATTTCCTAGCAACAATCTTATCCTCCTCCTTGACATAGGAAGAAGAAACAGGTCCAACATCACCAATAGATAGGTTCAAGTTCTCTCTAGCATCTCTGCAAATCTTCTCAAAAACAATCTCAGAAGAACAAGTCACATTTCTGAATATACAATTGTTTCTTTCTTTCCAACCTACCAAGACACAAAAGGCAATAACAAAGACCAAAGATTTTTCAAAATGGGATTAGAAGAGGGGAACTTCCATTGATTAAAAAAATCTTCCACCTTCTTAGGAGAGACCCAATCAATACTCCAAAGATTAAGGATTATGTTCCATATATCATAGGTAAAAGGATAATGGAGAGAAAGATGTGAAATAGATTCACTATCATTAAGGCACAAAAAACACCTATTCGGTAGTTGAAAACCTCTCCTCATGAGGTTATCTAGAGTAAGGATTTTATTTTGAAGAAGTAGCCAAAAAAAGATGTTGATTTTTGGAATAAGAATCTTAGACTAGGCTTTGGCCCACATGGGAGGATGTGGAATGGGAGGACTCATAACCTTGATGGAAGAAGCAACCGATAATGAACCATCTTAAGTCATCTTCCAAGTAAAAAAATCACCATGATCCCGATCCACAAAAAAGGACAGCAAAGCTTGTTGGAGAGGAGAGAAGACATCATGAATATCCTCCAGCCTAACCCAAGAAGATTGCTGCCAGTAATGGCTAACAAGAGATCCAAATATTTCTTTACAAATCTCCATAAAAGGCACCAAATTATCATCATAGGATAGGGGTCTATCAAACAACCAAACATCTTCCCAAAACCTGATATTGTTACCTTTGCTAAGAACCCACCCAACATCGACAACAACAACATGTTTAGCCTTGAGGATGCTATTCCAAATAGCTAAAACCTTAGGGATGTGGTTGGATTGAAAGAAGGAGGCTATATTCAAAACATCCTGAAGATAATTATTAAACCAAACCAAGTTCCAGTCCTTTCTGTCACCAAAAGACCTCCAAATTTGTTTAACTAACAAAGCATTATTAAAGTCTTTTATGGTCCTTAAGCCAAGTCCCCCATAACACTTAGGACTTCAAACTCTTTCCCAAGCAACCAAAGGAAGTCTTTTTTTCTCTTCTGCCCCAGTCCATAAAAACCTTTTCTAAATTTTGTCTATAGCATCAGAAAACATAGAGGGGATCTTAAAAAGACTTAGAACATAGACAACAAGATTTTGAAGAGATGCCTTCAAAAGCTACAACTTACCCGCTTGACTCAATAAAGCCCCTTTCTACCCAACCAATTTCTTAAAAAACCTATCCACAATAGAACTCCAAAAGGAATCAAGAGGAGAGACCCCTAAAGGCAGCCCCAAATAGATTGAGGGGAAGGAATCAATAGAACATCCGATAATATCAACAATCTTTCTCTGCCTACAAAGGGGAGTGTTAATGAAAAAAATAGATGTCTTGTTCCAATTGATCAACTAGCCTGAGGCCCTAGAGTAAGTCTGAAGAGCACTTTTAAAGGATCTAGCTTCAAGAATAGAGGCAACACCAAGGAGGATAGTGTCATCCACAAATTGCTGATGGGGACAAACCATATTGGAAGATGAGGGCCTAAGACCCTTAATATCTCCCGATATCACCAGCTTTTGCAATAACTGACTCAAGCTCTCAGCTAAAATGGTGAACCAAATTGGGGAGATAGGATCCCCCTTCCTAAGACCCCTAGTCGTCTTGAAAAATGAAGAGGGAGATCCATTAGTAATAATTGACATAGAAGAAGTGGAGATAAGTTGCCAAATGATATCTGAAATTCAGTGAGTTGTTGCTTCCTTGGGTTGTATACCTAAAACAAAGTTGTAATCCTATTTTATTATTGTGAGGCTAGATTTAGATAGTAGATTGAAGCAACTTCTGGATAGGATCATTGTGAGTCACACTACCCACGCCATTTAATTCATTAGACTGTCAACCCAAGTGGTGCCTAAAGTTGTCTATGATAGGAAGCTGTTGTTTGGGGGTTTTCTTTGGTTATGATTTTTAATACATTCTTGTCCCAAATCTATTTGGTTCTTACTTTAAACTACTTGGCTACTTCAAACTACAATTTTAACTTAAGGACAAATAAACTAAACCTAAGAACTATAGTTATTACCCTTACCTAGACCTAAACTTAAACTTGAAATAATGGATTTCATCACCTAACACACTCATGCATGAAATTAAACCTTAAGCTATTTGCATAAATCAAATTGATACTACACTTGTGGAAATCAAACCAAGTTACGATTGCGATAAGGAAATACTCTAATTACTTTTGCAAATAATGAAATCCTAAATTGTTATTTTAGAAAGAAAATCACACCTTACAAAAATAAAAGAAGAACTCCATTTCCTTATATATATGCATAGTTGGATTAATATTAATCATTGCTTTCATCTCCTAAATATTCAATAAATTAAATAACATGATTGGAAGACTAATTCTAATTAAATTTAATTGCAATAACAACAATTGAAACAACTAAAACTAAGATAATTTTTATGATTTCAATAATAATATTAAATGAAAATAGAAAAATTCAACAACATAATAGAATTTTAAAAAAAATTTAAATAAATTAAACAAATACACACAGATCACCTCCCTTTGGTCGAGCAAGCCCTACTTTGTTGGTAGTTATATTATTGTCATTGATGATATGTCCAAAATGATGATTGATAGAGTATGGAAAGATTGTTGGTAGGTATTTTGACTGAGTGTCAGGTGTGGAGTAAATATGAATGATGGTTGCAGATGCTTTAATTTGTGGATGTCTACCTTCTTGGTGTCTATTGTCTACACTCAGCATGATAATATTGATGGTATAATGATCATATCATATTAAGATGAGGATTAGATGGATTGAGATGAGTAATATTAATATGAGGAATAGAAGCATGACAATAAAGTGGATATGACTACGACGATCTTTTGTATGCTACATGATGATGGTTTTTGATGCTTCTAAGACATTCTGGTTGTTTGAAGATTGATAGTGTGAGTAATTGCAGGAATGTGTTTTCAACACAGTTTGGAAGAATTTTCCACATTTATCTATATTTGATGATTTAGTCTTGATGATTTGAACATACTATGTATGCTCAGTGGATATTGTACTCCTACATTTTTAGGTCCCTAGTGTTGCAACTAATGGGGCTTGTAATTGCAATTTGTTGGCAGTATGGTTGTTTGTCAAGATTGGTCAAAAAAATGCTCTGCATTGATGTTTCTAGTGTTGTGGCTTGGAGGAATTGTTTTTTTATGTTTGTGCTATGTTTCCACTTATGTTTCAGGTGTTCATGTGGTCTGTAAGAGTTGATAATGATGTTTTATCCATGACTAGGTCTTTTGGCCTTCTAGAATGAATTGTTTCATACCTATTTGTGTTGCACCAACATGTTTTCAATGTGACAATGAGAAATAAATATTTGGGAATTTTGTGGGATGTTCAAGGAACGACCCTATGTTTTTTACATGATATTAGATGATCTATTTGGTGCTACATTTTTATCTGATGTTAGTGTTTCAAGGTAATTTATCAAGTTTGGCCGATAAAATTTGTTATACTGCTTCAGATGTATCCTTGGGTGTCTCTACTTTCATTGGATGTTGGGTTATGTTGTATTTGGGTCCTAATTTGGCATGTTGGGATAGCCATTGAGTTTATTCATGTGGAAGATATGTTTTTGGGCCAACTGAAATGTGTTACATGATTTATCTACTTGTTACCTTGTTACCAACTTTGGAGGATGTGTGCTAGCATTTTATGTTTGGGGGTGCTTAGAAAGATGTCATATGATATTTTAGGTCCTCTGTATCCCTATATTGAAGTACTTTCATCATAATTGTGTTCTTTTGGATGACTTAATAGCACTCATGTTTGTCCTCTATTTTGGTTGAACTAATTAATGTTTTGTGATAAAGAGAGAAGATAAATCCATGTGAATGTATAGATCAAAGTGATTACAAGATCATATCTTTTGTAGAGTATGTGATGTGAAGTTGACTCAGAGAAAGTGTGTAATATTTTAAGAAAGTGTGTAGAGTATGTGATGTGATGTATGGATTGAAGTGATTAGACAATCATATCTTAGTAGTGAGCCTAAAACAAATATTGTAAGATTGTTCATATATTGTGAGTTAACTCTCACAATTTTTTTCCTTGTTTGGGTTTTCTATGTAAATTTGATGTTCTCTTATGCATGGTGTTCATTGTTCTTATCTTTCATTACTACTAATAAGATTAAGGATAAGTTGATATTATTTGTGGCATAAATTTTTAGTGTTTGATCGAGACTGATTCATCCCCCCTCTCAGTCTTGGTGCGTGTTTAACAATTGGTGTTAGAGATGAGTTCTTCTAGGAGAAACTTAATTTCTTGAGGAAGGTCCAAGATGGCACAAGATTTATCTTTTAACATACCCAAGTTTGATGGTACAAGCTACACCTTTTGGAAGCTAAGGATGGAATCATACTTGAACTCTATGGGATATGTACTTTGGAACTTTGTTATAGATGGTTATAATTATACTCTCTCTACTCCTCCTACTACCCCATATGAGATTGAATTGTATGAGAACAATGGAAAAAATAAGGAATGTCATCATAAGTGATTTGGAAAATTTAGATCTTATGAAGGTGATGCAATATAAGTCTACTAAAGATGATTGGGATAAGTTTAATGTAATGTATGAATGAGATGAAAAATTAAGACAAATAAAGATGTAAAAATTCAAATGTAAATTTGAGAATTTAAGAATGTCAGAAGAGGAAAACATTGATGGTTATAAAAACCAGGTGATAGAAATAGTAAATGGAATAAGAGGTAAATTGGATAAAGATGAAGTAGTGAAGAAGGTACTTAGATCCCTTCCCATATCCCATAGTTGAAAAGTATCTACTATTGAGGAAAGCGGAGATTTGGATAAATATACAATGGATCAACTCTATGGTGCTCTCATTGCCTTTGAGATGAGATAATTTTAATTAGATAACCATAAGAAGGAAGTTGCACTCAAAGATGATAAGAAAATAGAAGATGATGATTAGGGTAATGACCTTGATGATGCACAAGCAAACTTTGTGAGAAGATTGAAGTAAGGCTCTGACAAATATAGAAGTAAGTTACACTTCAAATATTTTAATTATGGAAGAATCCGTCATTATGTATATAAATTTACTTTCAAAGAAGATAACAATAGAAGAGGAGATAATATAAAACAAGAGGAGAAGACAAAAGAGATAAGCCCAAAAGAAGATTTTAATCCAAAGAAAGTACTTACTCATTTGAAGATGAGGAATGTGATGATTCAAATGATGAGACATTGTTTATGGTTGTTTATGTTGATAATGTTGAAGATTGTAGGAAGTTTGGTTCCTTACCTATCGATGAAAAATACGAAATATCATTAATTGTGTGGACTACTCTTCATGCAAAAGAAGAACTAGATGCTTGGGTGATTGATAGTGCATGTTAAAATCACATGACTGGTGATAGAAGAAAGTTCATTAATCTTAAAAATTGGAATGGTGGATTAGTTAAATTTGGTGGTGAAGAGTCTGATAAGATTTTTGGAAAATGAACGATTACCATTGATGGAAAGAACAAGATAGGGGATGTTCTCTATGTTAAGGGATTGAAACATAATCTTCTTAGTATTTGTTAGATGTGTAGCAAAGGGTACAAACTTATATTTTATGAAAAAGGATGTGAAATTAGAAAAATAAGTTCAAGTAGACTGATTGCAAAAGGAACAAGGACTGGTGGAAATGTTTATCATCTAAAGAAAGCTAAATGAAGTAGTTGTCTTTAATGGCTTAGAGAAGTGAATGTTGGCTTTGAAACAAGAGGATGAGAAACATCAATTTTGACAACATGGTGAAGATTAGTTCTACATAAGGAGTAAGAGATATGCCAAACATTATCAAGTCTACAAACACATTATGCAAGGAATGTCATATGGGAAATCAGAAAAGGACAATATTGAAGAGCAAAGAATATTCTACTACAAATCCCTTAGAGCTGATACATACTAATCTATGTGGACCTACCAAGACAAGAGGACTAAATGGTGAAAGGAACTTTATGTTGCCTGTTGATGATTATTCTAGAATGACATGGGTTAATTTTCTAAGAGAAAAATCAAAAGACCTAGATAAGTATAAATGTTTTAAGTCTATGATTCAGAATGAAATAAATGTTAAGATCATTTGCTTGAGGTTTGATATAGGGGGTGAATTACATCAAATGAGTTTGATAAGTTTTGTTAAGATCATGGTGTGAGGAGACATATGTTTTCTCCTAGGACCCCTTAGCAAAATGGGGTATCTAAAAGGAAAAATAGGATAATTCAAGAGATGGCTAGGAAAATGTTGAAGGATTCTAATTTGTCTGATGTTTATTGGAGAGAAGATGTACATACAACTATTTATATTCTTAACAAAGTGTAGGTGAGGGTCAACAATTCTAGGACCTATTATGAGTTGTGGTATGGAGGAGCTACTACTATCAATCATTTCATATATTTGAAAGGGACTCCAAATTATGGATTGTCGTATAAGAAGGATAATGATTTCTCTTTAAAGGCTTATACTAATATTGACTGGGTTGGCTATGTGGATGAAAAAAGTACTAATGGTAGTGAAATTTTATTGGGAGATAGATTGGTTTCTTGGTTTAGTAAGAAATAAGATCTAATATCTTTATCAACAATAGAGGTTGAGTCTATTGTTGTAGCATCCTACTACACTTAGGTGATGTTGATGAAGCAAACATTGAAAGATAAAAAAGTGATGCATGATGAGCTCATTCCTATTATGTGTGATAATACAAGTGCTATAAACATTTCAAAGAATCCAATGATGCATTCAAGGACTAAACACATTTCTATCCAATATCATTTCCTAAGAGAGAAAGTTGCAAAAAAGGAAGTCAGATTGGAGTATGTTCCCATAAAGGATCAAATTGTAGACATCTTCACTAAGGCACTTTCAAAGGATACGTTTGAGTATATTAGGAAAAAGATAGTGGTTATTTTCTATCCTAGATAAATAAGTTGGTGCATCTATCAAGGGGGATAAATTCAAGGTATATCCTTTGTCCCATGGATTGATGTGATTGTTGCTCTTAGGGGGAGAAAGTAGTTTGTTAATTGTTGTTTAAAGGGAAGAATGCAAAATATGGTGAAGACATGTGCCCTTTGTCCTTGATGTCAAATATGAAGAGATACTATACTAGAGAGATACTGGTGAAAGGGAGAGTGAATACAGTTGAGAATGATAATGCAGATGTTTATGTTTGTGTTACCATCCATGGAAAAAGGGGAGATTGTTGACAGTTTTTGTGTTGTTGTCATTGATGTCAAGTTGTAGCTGGTATATTGTCATTCATGATATGTTTGGAATGATGATTATCAAAGTATGGAAAGATTATTGGTAGGTATTGTTACTAAGTGTTAGATGTGGAGTATATATGGCTGATGGTTACATATTCTCTGTGTTGTTGATGTCCACCTTCTTGGTGTCTGATGTCTACACTCAACATGATGATGTTGATGGTATAATGGTTATATCATATTAAGCTGATGATTAGAATTAATATGAGGATTAGATGTATTGAGACGAGGAATATTAAGATGAGGATTAGAAGCAGGACAATAAAGTTGATATGGATGTGATGATCTTGTGTATGATATAGGATAATGGCTTATGATACTTTCAGAATATTCTAGTCCTTGGAAGATTGATCGTGTAAGTAATTAAAGGAATGTATGTTGTGATGAGCTATGTTAACATCTTGTGTTTATTTGTCTTTCTGCTAATAGCTGCTACTTTGACATATTATATGTTTTTATCATCCTCAAAAGCAATATTATTGCTAACTATGATATATATATGGTTCATTGGTATGGATTTGCAATGTGTTTTGATGAATGAAATATTGTTATATATTATGAATGATGATTATGAAAATTGCTTCTATTGTTGGAATTAACATGTAGTAGAAAACATGAGCTGGTTGTGGTCGATGCATCTTTGTGTCATCCACAACCAAAGAAGGTGGACCTTTGTCTACACAATGAAGTAGTAAACGTGAGAAGAAGAAGCACGATTGAAGAGGAGTCACAGTTGAAAAAGAGTCATCATTGAATCTATCTCTCCATTTAAGATAAAGCATCATGGAGTCATGCATCATTAATCTTGAAGTTAATGCAGCAGGCATGTTCCCAATTCCATGCCACTGCTTAATAAAATAGTGTATTACGAAACAAACTCTTATTGTGTTAATCCTTTGTTCCTATTTTTCCTTTTAGAATAAGTCACCTCAATATTAGGGAGAAGTGACATTTGGTTAGAGTTAGTTGTAGGAAGTTAATGATATAGATTCTTTAAATGCTTTAAATATTGAAAGTGTCATTCTAGTAGGGATCTTTTCCCGTTGTTGTCAGAATTAATGTACTTATGCAATTTTAGTTGAATACATAATGAAAATAATATATATTGTGTTCTTTATGATATCTTGAGTGTAATGATTATCTGGTTGTTCTAAGCATGAGTTAATAATGATAGGATGATTATTATTCTATAGTTTTAGCATATTGTAGTTTCTCATAGAGACTATATTCCTCAAGCAAGGGCCACTTGAGGTAATGTGAGCCTTCGTTTTCTTTTATGTTGTTTAGTTTCTTGAATGCAATAACTAAGCTATTAATTTTTGGTTGTTGTTTCATGTTCATTGATATTGTTGTACTTAAGAGTATGGTTGCAACCAACTTCTAGTTGTTAGCTATAATAGTTGTACTCGCAACCATTGCTATGTCAATCTTTGAGTCACCTACAATAATTTCTATATTAGCTATTTTCTTATTCAAGAATTGTTTATGTTTTTAGTAGTTGAATGTACTCCTTTCATGTAATGATAAAAACTTACATTCCATGAAAAATGCTATTAAATAAGAAAAGGTAACTCTAGAAGATGCATTGGAAAAAGAGCAAGGACTGATGGAAATGTTTATAATCTAAAGGAAGCTAAAGGGAGTAGTTGTGTGATGGCTTAGAGAAGTGAATTTTGTTGATTGTGGCCTAAAAGGATGGGACACATGAACATTGACAACATGGTGAATAGAAGATATACACATGCAGTAAGAGATATGCCAAAGATATCACATTGTGCAAGGAATGTTAGATGGGAAAACAAATAATGACAAGATTCAAGAATGAGTATTCTACCACAAATCCTTTGCACTTGTTACATACTAATCATTGCGAACCTACTAGGTCAAGAAAACTAAATTATGAAAGGTAATTTATGCTACTTGTTGATCATGATTATTCTAGAATGACATGGGTTACCTTTTTAAGAGAAAAATTAAAACCTTTAAATAAGTTTAAAGATTTCAAGTCTATATTTGAGAATGAAATAGATGCAAAGATAAAATGACAAGGTCTAATAAAGGAGGCGAATTTACATCAAATGACTGAAATTTTTTGTGAAGATCATGGTATTAGGAGACATATTTTTTCTCATAAGACCCATCAAAAAAATGGGTTGTTGAAAAGAAAAGTAGGATAGTTCAAGAGATGGCTAGGACAATGTTGAAGGATTATAATTTGCTTGATGTATATTAGAAAGAAGATGTGCATACTTTTGTCTATATTCTTAGTAAAGTACAGGTGAGGGTCAACAATTATAAGACCTCTTACGAGCCATATTATAGAAGACCTTCTACTCTCAAGTATTTTAGAATCTTTGGAAGATTATGTTACATCAAAAGAGGTAAAGAATATCTTGGAAAGTTGGACTTAAGAATTACTGACGAAATATTTTTTGGATAATCAACAAGAAGCAAGGCTTATAGATATTACAAGAGGCTCAATAATATGGTTGAAATAAAAAATGTTAAAGTAGATGGAGTTGGAATTAGACTACAAATGAATCTAAGGATTATGGAACAAAAGGTACCCCCTTCATTGTAGAAGAAGAAGAAGATGAAGAAAAGGAAGAAAAGGAAATAGAGGAGAAGGATTTAGAAAAAGTCCCTAAGGCTCCAACAATGTATATTTAAAAGAACCATTTAGAATATCAAATCATTGGTGACAATAACAAAGGTGTATAAACTAGAAGAAGACTTTCCAAGGTAGGTAAGTAGGTAAATCTTTGTCTTTTATCAAAGGTAGAACCCAAAACTTTTTCTGATTCTAGCAATGATGAAGGATGGTTGAAGGAAAGGGAAGAATAATTTGATCAAATTGAGAAGAATTGGACATGGGAACTAGTCCATAGATCGGCTGGCAATAATATTATACAAGCAAAGTGAGTCTTCCAAAAAAAAATGAATAAAGAAGAAGTGACAAGGAACAAAGTTAGATTGGTTTTCAAAGGATATTCTCAAGTGGAAGGTATTGATTTTGAGGAGACTTTTCCTCTAGTGGCTAGGATGGAGGAAATTAGAATGTTTCTTGTATTTTTAGCTCACAATAACTTTAAGGTGTATAAGATGGATTTCAAGTCAACATTATTGAGTGGAGATTTAGAGGAAGAATTTTACATAGAGCATCTTTATGGCTATCGGTTGACAGAGGATCCAAACATGGTGTGAAAACTTAAAAAGGCATTGTATGGTCTCATGTAAGACCCTAGGGCTTGGTATGCAAGGTTGGATAGGTACTTACTGCACTAAGGCTTCAAGAAAGGTACAACATATAGCAATATTTACTTTAAGGTTGAGGAAGACAAGATTTTGATAGTTGTTGTACATGTTGATGACATTATCTTTGGTGGAGATGATGGTGTATGTAAGAAATTTGCAGAAGAAATACAAAATTAATTTGAGATGTCAATGACTGGTGAGTTTTATTTCATTCTTGGACCTCAAGTTGCTAAGCTAGATGTTGGTATCTTTAATTTTTGGGTTAAGTGTGTTAAAGAGATGTTAAAGAAATTTGGTATGGATTATTCTAAACAAGTGAGTACCCCTATAGCTATTAGTTTTCATTTGAGTAAGTACAATGAGTCTCTAGGAGTTTATCAAACTCCTCATACACCTACGATTGGAAGACTGCTATACTTGACTACTTCTAGACCTAATATTATGCGTACATTGTATCTGGTTGCTAGATATAAAGCTAATCCTAATAAATATCATGACATGGTTGTTGAAATAATATTTGGATATTTGAAAGGGACTCTAGATTATGGTGTTAATCCTATGAGGATCCGATTAATACCGAGAGGGGTTGAATCAGTATTAATACCAATTTACAAGATTAAGCCAAAATCAAACTTATATCAGATCTGAAATCATTTATCAAATATCTCAACTTCTTTTATTAGATCTAACAACCTCTTTATCAGATTTGCTAACACATTAATCAAATCATTTACCACATCTATTAATTATTTCACCACTTAAGCCATCATACAAATTTGATCATTTACCAACTCATTATCCTCATCTATCAGATCAAACACTTTTTCTACCAACTCTTATCAATACCGATAACCTTTGATAAACCTCTGATAGAACATCATAACCAGTGTACTCAGAAATAGTGCATGAAATGTAACATAAACAAGAACATCACATGAAAAGCATTCCACACATGAACACCATAATTTTTTGACGTGGAAATACAAATAGGGAAAAAAACCACGGTGGGATTTAGAACCCACAAATATCTATACTCTTTTTAAGTATGCCATGTTAGTAGCTTAGCCCTATTAGGAGCTTACGATACGCCTTGTTAGGACTAGACCTTGTTAGGAGTCACTCGGTTAACGGATTTGCCTATCAGACCAGTTAGGAGCCTGACAATCTATTAGGATTAACCTCATGAGAGGATTTACCACTCTTTTTGAGAGCTTCCCTATTAGGGAACTTAAATGTTTAAGGCCTGTTAGGACCTGCCTGGTTAAGGGATTTAACCTGCTGCAACTGTTAGGGAACAACAGTGAAAAAGTGATATGTTACTTGCACTTCTCAACTTACTAGATTAGATCCAGTTATGCTCAACACTCTGCAACTCTCAGGAATATCTCACACTACTCTTGGATGGCTCAACACATTCTCTTAAGAACACCATCACAATAAACATCAATTGTGCCATCCTAAAGAGCCATCTCAACTAGGTCGGCCACTAAACCCTAATTACATCATGAAATTACAATACAAATCATAAGAGATCATCTCATATCAATATACAGATCATTACATCAAATTACAATGCAATATCAACCATTGGTTGATCAAAACCCATCACACAAATATGATCTGATCAAAGTCAAAACCTCAAAACACTCCACTAGGCATTTCGTTGTTTCCCAAGAAATTCTTCCTTGAATCGCGCCAAAACAAAAATCAAACATTTCACGTGGGTTATGTCATATTACCACCTTCATGTAGACTCATCATCGATTACTGCCATAACAAAAATCATTATCGATTTGATGATTTCTTCATCGGTCCTTAAACCCTACCAAAACTTTATCAGAAATTAGAAAAAAGCCTTCCGGTAGTCATCACAAATTTTGATTTTGGTCAGATACTCCTTTCCATGATACAAACTCACATTCCAAACCGCAAGTCACCAATCATCGCTGATCACCCAATTCAACCAAAAAATCTTTTCTTTACCGATTAAAGTCCTAATTCACAATCTTATGTTCTTTGTCGGTAAACCCCGTCTTCCGGTAAACCAAATCACTTAGATGACAAAACAAAAAATAAAGAACATCAATAATCATCATTTGACATCAGTTTCCATCAATGACAACACAAATAACTGATCAAGTCATCTAATCATGAAATCTCAGTCTTCTATCCTCTACCGGTTCAGTCATCCAGCTTCAATTGCATCACCTGCATCATCTCATTCTACATCAGTTATGCTAAATGCCAACATTCTCCCCCTTTGGCATTGATGGAAAAACCAATAAAATATACAATCAGAGTAATATCATCATCTGCAACTTACTTGTTGGTATCACATCATCTGTCGGTTCTCCTCCTTTTCTCTTCTCCCCCTTAACCAATACTTCTCTCAATTTGAACTTCAACTTCTCCCCCAAGTCATCTACAACTTGTATCAAATCTGATTTATTTTCTTCTCCCCCTTTGACAGAAATGCCAAAGGTGTAAATGCATCACTTGTCTTCAATTCTGTTGTTGCCTCTTCCATCATCTCTGCTAATCAAATCAAAAAAATTATATTAGAGCTTTACATCAGAATTTCTCCCCCGAAGGAGTAGCCTGCACCTTCATCAATCCTAAGTGAAAGATAAACATTAAATCCATAGGATTGATACATCTCCATCAATCAGTGTAGGGGTCTAACCCCTAGTTTACCTCTAAGAAACTCAAAGGTAGCTTTCAGTAAGGACTTAGTAAAGATATCAGCTAACTGATCTTTACTCTTCACATATTCCATTTTCACATGTTTTTCTTGAACTCTTTCCCTTAGGAAATGATACTTCAATTCAATGTGCTTGGTTCTAGCATGAAGTACGAGATTCTTAGAATTGTATTATCACAATAGATAGTCACCAATTCAGACATATCTATCTTGAATCCTTCTAGCATATGTCTCATCCATATTGCCCGTATGCAATTCATGGATGCAGCTACATACTCTACTTTAACTATAGATTGAGAAACACATGTTTGTTTCTTGCTCGTCCATGCCACTAACCTTCCACCAAGTAGAAAAGCTCCACCGGTTGTGCTTTTCCGATCATCCATATTACCTGCCTAATTAACATCAGTAAAGACATCCAAAGTAAAATATCCTTTATAGGGATACCGTAAACCATAGTCTATTGTGCCTTTGATATACCAAAAAATTATCTTCACAGCCACCATGTGACTCTCCTTAGGCTCTTTTTGAAATCTAGCCACTAATCCAACAACATGAGCAATGTCTGGTCTACTATGAACAACATAGTGTAGCTTGCCAATCATAAATTTGTACTCTTTTTCACTAACAACAGGGGAATCATCTTTCTTTGATAACTTGCAGCCTATTACCATCGGTGTTCCTATCGGTTTGCAGTCTTCCATACCGAAAGTCTTCAACACCTCTTTGATATACTTGGTCTGACAAATAAAAATACCACCATCCATTTGTTGGACTTGTAAGCCAATAAAGAACTTTATTTCACCAATTAGAGACATTTCAAATTCCTTTTTCAATATATCAACAAAATCCATACACATATCATCATTTCCACCAAAAATTATGTCATCTATAAACACTTCTGCTATCAACATCTTGTCTCCATCAGTCTTCAAATAAATGTTGTTGTCCTCACTGGTACGTTGGAATCCAATTTTGATCAAATGTGCATGTAATCTCTCATACCATGCTCTCAGTGCCTGCTTTAGACCATACAAGGCTTTATGCAATTTACACACCATGTTCTTATCATTAATCAAGGAAAATCCATTTGGTTGTTCAATGTATACTTATTCTTCTAGAATTCCATTCATAAAGGCTGATTTGACATCCATTTGATAGACTTTGAATCCCTTATATGCAACAAATATCGGCATCATTCTTACTCCTTCTAATCTAGCAACCGGTGCAAATGTATCACCATAATCCTCACCTTCTTCTTGAGCATACCCTTTGTAGACTAACCTCGCCTTGTTTCTTACAATTTTTCCTTCTTCATCCAATTTATTCCTAAAGACCCATTTTGTTCCAATTACATTCTTATCCTCCAGTCTAGGAACAAGTGACCATGTCTAATTCTTCTCAATTTGATCTAATTCTTCATTCATTTCATTCACACAATCATCATCCTTTAGTACTTCCTTAACTGTCTTGGGTTCTATTGTAGAAATCAAACATGAGTTCTCTCAGATCTTTCTCCTGGTTTGCACACCTGCATTATTATAACCAATTATCTGCTCTTGTGAATGGTTCAATCTAACATATCGAGGTATTGCCTATGTCAGTTCTGCATCTTTTACATTAGGTTCTTCATTTTCTTCCTCACTGTCATCACTTACCGGTTGAACACCTAATTCTACATTTGTCAGTTCTTCATTATTTTGTGCCTTCGGTTCAATGATCACAAGTTTTCCCTCATTATCATCCTTTTTAGGTTCTGATCTTCTTGTACCTTCAAACTTATCAGATAGATGGTCAACTTTTGCATTAGCACTTTCAACAATTTTCTTAGTTCTCTTATTGTAACATTTATATGCCTTACTCTTAGAAGAGAAACCAAGAAAAATTCCTTCATCAGATTTTGCATCAAATTTATCAATGTAGTTATCTCTCTTAATAAAACATTGACTCCAAAATTTTTTGAAATAACTTACACAAGGAGTTTTTCCATACCATAGATCATAGGGTATCTTATTGTTACCTCTCTTCTCTAGTACCCGGTTTAAAGTGTATACAACAGTACTAACCTCTTCTCTCCAAAATTTTGGATACATCACCCTGTAATAACATGGTTCTAGCAACATAAATTATTGTTTTGTTCATCCTTTCTGCTATGCCATTCTATTTTGGTGTCCTCAGAGCATACATTTGTCTCTTGATACCCTGTTCACAATACTTGACAAATTGATCAGATGTGAATTCACCTCCTCAGTATGATCTTAAACACTTCAAGTTCTTACTAGTTTCATTCTCAACCAGAGCTTTAAATGCTTCGAATTTACTAAATTCTTTTGATTTCTCCTTCAAAAATGTCACCCACATCATTTTAGAGTAGTCATCGGTGAAAATCATGAAATACCTATCACCATAATAACTCTTTGTTCTCATAGGGCCACAAATATCAATATGTACCAAATCTAAAATATTCTCAGAAGTACAATTCTTGCTCTTGAAAGAAATAGAGGCCATCTTACCAATTTGACAATCTTTGCATATCACATTATTAGGTTTGACAATTTGTGGCAATCCTCTTACAACACTTGACTTACTTTAACCAAATTATCAAAATTAACATGACAACATCTTTATGCCACAACCAATTGTCTTCCATTCTTGCAACCAGAAAATTATTAATATTACTATTCAAATGGAATAAGTTACCTCTAGTTTGCTTCCCAATAGCAATTAGTTCACCATTACCTCCAAGAATTCTAAGGAATCCACTTTTAAAATCAAGCGAATAACCTTTATCATTGAGTTGGCCAACACTTAAAATATTATGCTTTAAACCATCAACCCAAAATACATCATCAACATTACTCTTCCCATTTAGAGAAATTGAACCTTTACCTTTCACCATGCAGGGAGATTTATTTCCAAATCTAACAACACTGCCATCAAATTAATCAAGAGCTATGAACTTACTTTTATGTCCAATCATGTGGTGTGAGAAACCACTGTCTATAATCCATTCATCACTATTCTCCATATGAGATACCAGTGCCTTTTCATCTGTCAGTTCATCCTTCACAACTACAAACACAATTTCCTCAGTGTCATCTTCATCTTCAGACTCTTCATCAGTCACACTTTCATCTACTGCAATATAATAATGTTTCTTTCCCTTTCCTTTGAATCTCCTAAACTTCTCTTTCTTATCAATGTTAGGACAATTAGCAACAATTTGACCAGTTTTACTACAAGAGAAACACTTCAAGGGTAGCTTTCCTTTATACTTACTGGTGCCTCTTGGAAATATTCTTCCTAACAGTGCCTCAAGTTCTATCACTTTATAATCATTATCTTCATTTCCCCAGTTACTTCCATGACTTGACCCACACTCATGATTTTGGCATATATCTTTTCCTTTTCTAGCAGATTAACCGATAACAAAATCTTTAAAGGCAGATTCAGTAGATTTTGTCACATTATTGTCAAAACTATTTAACTCAAAAGCTATAGGATTACCAAACAATGAATCAACAATTACCTTATCCTTTGAAATAGATCTAAGTTCTTGGATTGCAGATACTCTTATAGCATATTGAGGTTGAAGAGTTCTAAGCATTTTACTTACTATTGTGTCATCATCCATTTTACCTCCAACACTCGTTATGCCACCAACAACTTCTTTGATTTTTTGACCATAATGTGCAATATTTTCTCCTTCAAGAATTCTCATGTCATCGAACTTTCATCTCAAGCTTTCCTCTTTTTCTCTTTGAACATGCTCATCTCCTCCATAGATTATATCTAACTTTTACCAAACCTCACTTGCAGTTTCCAATCCTTGAACATCAATATATTCTAAATCATATAAAGTACTAACAATAGCTTCTAAGGCTTGCATGTTATCTTGATTCTCTTTGAGCTCATCTGGTGTCAAGGGAGTAGTAGTAGGAGCAACATTTTTTTTTTCAACTTGCTTCTAATATTCTGCACCAAGACCTTTGATGTAGATCTTCATTCTGTCTTTCCAGATCTTGTAGTTATCCTTGTTGAACTTAGGACCCTCTTTCTTCATCATCTTGACTTCCTTAGAATCTTTCCCTCAAGAGGTTAGGCTTTCTAGACATAGAGGACCAAAGCTCTAATACCAATTGTTAATCCTATGAGGATCCGGTTAATACTGAGAGGGGGGGTGAATCAATATTAATACCAATTTACAAGATTAAGCCAAAATCAAACTTATATCAGATCAAAAATCATTTATCAAATATCTCAACTTCTTTTATCAAATCTAACAACCTCTTTATCAGATTTTCTAACACATTAATTAAATGATTTACCACATCTATCAATTCTTTCACCACTTAAGAAGTCATATAAATTTGATCATTTACCAACTCATTATCCTCATCTATTAGATCAAATACTTTCTCTACCAACTCTTATCAATACCGGTAACCTTTGATAAAACATCATAATTGTACTCAGAAATAGTGCATAAAATGTAACATAAACAAGAACATCACATGAAAATAATTCCACACATATGAACACCATAATTTTTTGACGTGGAAACCCAAATAGGGAAAAAAACCACGGTGAGAGTTGGTACCCATAAATATTTGTACTCTTTTGAAGTGCTTCCTGTTAGGAGCTTACAATACGCCTTGTTAGGAGCAGACCCTGTTAGGAGTCACCTGGTTAAGGGATTTATATATTAGGCCGGTTATGAGCTTGATGATCTATTAGGATCAACCTTGTGAGAGGATTTACCACTCTTTTTGAGAGATTCTCTATTAGGGGACTTAAATGTTTAAGGCCTATTAGGACCTACCCGATTAAGGGATTTAACCTACTGCAACTGTTAGGGAACAACAATGAAAAAGTGATCTATTACTTGCACTTCTCAGCTTGCTAGATCAGATCCAGTTATGCTTAACACTCTACAACTCTCAGGAAGATCTCACACTACTCTTAGATGGCTCAACACTTTCTCTTAAGACCATTGACACAATAAACATCAACTATGCCATCCTAAATAGCCATCTCAACTAGATCAACCACTAAACCCTAATTATACCATGAGATTACTATACAAATCATAAGAGATGATCTCAGATCAATATACATATCATTACATCAAATTACAATGCAATATCAACCGTTGGTGGATCGAAACCCATCACACAAATCCGATCTGTATCAAAGTCAAAACCTCAAAACACTCTACTAAGCATTTTGTTGTTTCCTAAGAAATTATTCCTTGAATCACACCAAAACAACAATCAAACATTTCATGCAGGTTGTGCATGTTACCACCTTCATGTAGACTCAATGTCGATCACCACCATAACAAAAATCATTACCGATTTGATGAATTCTTTACTGGTCCTTAAACCCTACTAAAACCCTACCAAAACTTCATCAGAAATTAGAAACAAGCCTTCTAATAGTCATCACAAGTTTCGGTTCCGGTCAGATACTCCTTTCCATGATACAAGCTCACATTCCAAACTGCAAATCACCAATCATCACCGATCGCCCAATTAAACCAAACATCTATGCTTTACCGGTTAAAGTCCTAATATATAATCTTTCGTTCTTTGTCGGTAAACCTTGTCTTCCAGTAAACCAAATCACTTAGATGACAAAAAAAACCATTAGGAACATCAATAATAATCATTTGACATCAGTTTCCATCAGTGAAAACACAAATAACTGATCAAGTCATCTAATCACAAAATCTCAGTCTTCTATCCTCTATCGGTTTAGTCATCCATCTTCAATTGCATCACCTACATCAACTCATTCTGCATTAGTTATGACAATTGCCAACATATGGCTTGTGGTATAAGAAGGATAGTGATTTATCCTAGAAGGCCTATACTAATGTTGATTCAGATAGTTGTGTGGATGATAGAAGTATCAGTGGTAGTGCATTTTTCTTGGGAGATGGATTGGTTTCCTAGCTTAATAAGAAACAAGATTTGTTATCATTTTCAATAGAAGAGGTGAAGTATATTGTTGCAACATCTTACTGCACTCAGGTGATGTGGATGAAGCAAACAATTAAAGATATCAAGGTGATGTATGATGAGCCCATTCCCATTATGTTTGATAGTACAAGTGCTATAACATTCAAAGAATCTAGTAATGCATTCAAGGACTAAACACATTTCTATCTAGAATCATTTTTTTATAGAGAAAGTTGCATATAAGGAAGTCAGGTTGGAATATGTGTCCACAAAGGATCAAATTTCAAATATCTTTACTAAGGCGCTTCTAAAGGATACTTTTGAGTATCTTCGGAAAAACCTAGAGGTTATTGCCTCTCCTTCTAATAAGATACATAAGTTGGTGCATCTATCTAGGGGAAAAAAATCAAGCTATATCCATTGTCTCCTAAATTGATGTTATTGTAACTCTTAGGGGGAGCAAGTAGTTTGTTCATAAATATTAAAAGGGAAGAATGTATAAATATAGAAAAGGAAGTGTTAAATAGGATGAAAGAGATTAGAAAGGGGGAGACAGTGCAAATGAGTAAGGATGTAGAATCAAGTGAAGATATGCACCCTTTGTCCCTGATGTCAAAAGGGAGATACTATAGATATAGAGAGAGGGAATGCATAGTTGATTGTCTTATCAAAAGGGGAGAGAATATAGTTAAGAAAAATAATTTAGATGATTATGTGTGTGTTTCCGTTAATGAAAAAGGAAGAGATTATTGTCAATTGTTGTCATTGATGTCAACATACAACTTGTGTGGTTTCATTGATGATATGCCTGATATGATCAATGTCAGAGTATGGGTAGAAATGATTCTATGTATGATATGACGAGTGTTAGAATATTGGGAGATTGTTAGTAGTTGCTAATAGGTGCTATCAAATGGGCGTTGGTTGAAAATGCTATGTTGTGGATGTCCACCTTCTTGATGTCTGATGTCTACACTTAGTATGGTGAGTGTCAGAATATGGGAATATTATTAGTAGTTGTTAGCACGTGTTGTCAAATGGACATTGGTTGCAAATGCACTGTGTTGTGGATATCCACCTTCTTAATGTATAATTTCTGCACTTAGTATGATATTTTGATGTTAATGATGTGTTGATGTTAATAAATCATATCATATTAAGATGATAGTTAGATGCCTTGAGATGAGGATTATTAAGATGAAGATTAAATTCATTCATATGAGAAATATTGAGATGGGGATTAAAAGCATGATGATGATATCATAATTAGATGTTATTATGAAGTATAAAGATGATAATTAGAAGAATGGAAATAAATTGGATATGACTATGATGATCTTGTCTATGCTACAAGATGATGGATTGTGATGTTTTTAGGATATTCTGGTTCTTGGAAAATTGATGGTGTAAGTTGTTGCAGAATGTATGCTGAAGATAGTTTGGAAGAATGTTCTGCATTCCTCTACATTTTATGATATTCTCTTGTGGACTTGAACATAATATGTATGCACGATGGATTTTTCACTCCTATCGTTTAAGGTCTTTGGTGTTGCAGCTAATGTGGTTGGTAATTACAAATTATTGGCAGTCTAGTTGTTTGTTAGGATTGCTCTAGAAAATTCTTTGAATTTCTTTATATTGATGTTTCTATTGTTACAACTTGGAGGAAATGCTTGCAATTTTCTGTTGTGTCTTAAATTAAGTTTTAATTGTTGAAGCATTCTACAAGAGTTGATAATGATGTTTTGTTCATGATTGAGGTTTTTGGCCTTCAAGAATGAAATGTTTTGTATTTGTTTATGTTGCACTAGCATGTTTTATTGTGACTATGAGAAAGAAGTATTTGGGATTTTTTTTGGATGTTCAAGGAATATCCTTATGTGCTCCACATGATGTTGGATGATCTTTTTGGTGGCACATTTTGTTTGATGTTAGTTGTTCAATGTAATTGCTTTGCTTTGGCCCACAAGATATCTTCTCTTTCTTTTGGTGCATCATTGGGTGTCTATATCAACATTGGAGATTTTGATAAGTTATATTTGGGTCCTACTTTTTATTGTGGTGATCTAGATTGAGTTAATTCATCTGGAATATATGTTTTGGGTCGACTGGTTATGTGCTACATGGTTTATCTGCATGTTACCTTGTTGCCAACTTTGGAGGATGTCTACTAGCATGTGTAAAGTTTGAGACCACTTAGAAATATGTAATAAGATTTTTTAGGTACTCTCTATATCCTAGATTAGACCACTTTAATTGCAATAATGTTTGATTTCTAACTTGGTAGGACCTATGCTTGTCCCCTATTATAGGTAACCTAATTTGTGTTTTATCATAAAGAGGATGATGTATATATAAGATAAAACTAGTGTGAATGTGTGGATTAGTGTGCATACATGATCATATCAATTGTAGAGTATGTGATGCAAAATTGAGGCAGAGAAAGTGTGTGGTGAATATTTTGAGATTGGTCGCTTGAGATAGAGTTTCAAGGGCAACTTCATACTTGGAGATTGATGGAACTAGTATGTCAAAGGTTTATTAATTTTATTCATACATTCATGTACCTTTCTCAAAGATAGCGAGTCTTCATAGCAATTTCTTTGTATCTTACATTGAGTTAGTGAGTCTCAGCTTGCAAGTCCCTTGTATCTTGCCCTAGAGTAGTGCATATTAGATTGCAAGTCCTCCTAGGAGTAGTGAGATTCCTTGGTAGTGTTCCTAAAACAAATATTATAATATTGCTCATATATTGTGAGTCAACTCTCACTGTAGATTTTTCCTTGTTGGATTTCATGTAAATTTGGTGTTCTCTTGTGCATGGTGTTCATTCTTTTATATTTCATTGTTGCTGATTATATTAAGAATAACTTGATATTTGTTTGTGGTATTAAGTTTAAGTGCTTGTTCAAGATTGATTTAACCCCCCTTCTTAGTCTTGGGGTATGTTGAATAGTTGTATTCAATTGGGATTTATAAATTTGACTTGCTTTATTACAATACATGTGGAAAAATTTAATGGAGACACAACAAGTTATATATGTAGTCTTTATAGTGGATTTGAAAAGAATCTTATAAGACAAGGTCCATACAATGAATGGGAGATAATTAGTCCACTAAAATGTAAATCTAATGTCCAATGTCCACTAAAATCATGTCTAGGTATTATTATTGATGTCAACCCTTTGCATTGTGTTGTCATTGATGTCCCAAGTGTAGTTTTAGTGTAGATGTGTGTTGAGATGTTGAAGCTATGATATAGTTCATGATTAAATGTCAATTCTCTTTGGTGTTGATATATACACTCAATATGTTGTGGTGTAATTGATGCTTGCACTTACATGATGATGATAATGATAATGATGGTGATGAAGTTAATTGTTGGATGTAATGTCTTATTTGTCATCAACATAGATGTTATCACGATGATGTCATATTAAGATGAGGATTAGAAGAATCAAGATGATGATTAGAAGAATTAAAATGAGAATCAAAAGTATTAAGATGAGTATTAAAATAATGGCAATGAAGTGGATATGGTGTTGATGGTCTTGTGCATTTCACAAGCTATTATTATATCTCTCTTGTTCCTTCAGGGTGATTTAATGGTGCTAGAAGGATGATATGGCCTCTAGAAATTGATAAAGTTTGAAAGATACTTTTAAGACTCCTGGGAGAATTCTCCACATTCCACCATGCTTGAAGACATGCTCTTACAGTTTTAGATTTAATGTGTATGTGTTGTGGAAGTTGCACTCCTATCTTTTTAGGTTACATATTTTCTCACAAATGTCTTTTGGTTCATGCAATCTGTTGGTAATTTGGTTCCTTGTTAGGGATTGTCCATAAAATGGTTTGCATTTCTTCACATTGTTGTTTATGCTCCTACATGTTACTGGACATGATTTTAGTCCCTATGCAGTGCCTTAATTTAGATTTCAAGTGATGAAGTGTACATAAAGTATATTTGATGATGATGTATCTCATGACTGTGTTTTTTGGACTTTCAGGCATAAAGAACTTTGTATTAGGTTAGTTGTGCTAGCTTGTTTTGACATGATAGTGTGAAAGGAGCATATGAGAATGTTGTTGACTATTCAAGGAACATCTCTATGTGCTCCACATAACAATAGTTGATTTTTTTGATGTTGCATATTGATTGGAGTTGGTTTTTAGGATGTTATATGGTTGTCTGATAGACATAACTTATTCTCTTTCTTGTGATGCAAATTTAGGCATCTCTGCTAGCATTGGAGGTTTTGTTGAGTTTTTTTTTTCCTACTATGTCTCAAGATTATTTGCATTGGGTAAATTCATTTATAAGTTATTTTTTGGGGTTGACTGATGAACTGTTACACCTTTCATCTATATGTTACCATATTGCTGATTTTGTAAGATGTGCACCAATATGTTTAATGTTTGGATCACCATGGAAGGTTCTATTAAGTAATTTTAGGTCCACTATATCTCCTAGTTTTGACCACTTTCAGTGTAATATGTTTTTGAGGCTGGCTTGATTAAATGTCATGGCTTGTCTCCTATTTTGACTAACCCAATTTGATATTTTTCTTGCTTGTGAAGGATATATATATATATATATATATAGAGAGAGAGAGAGAGAGAGAGAGAGAGAGAGAGAGAGAGAGAGAGAGAGAGAGAGAGAGAGAGAGAGAGAGAGAGAGAGAGAGAGAGAGAGAGAGAGAGAGAGAGAGATCAAATTAGTTGCAAGTGAGTAGTGGTGTAGATTACAAAATATAAGAAGTTGAGGTAGTAAAAGTGCATGGTGCAAGTTTTGGAGTTGAATTTATTAATGGTTTCTTGAGGCATCATGTCAAGAGAACCTACATTCTAAGGATATTTTTGTAGGCTGTGAGTTGAAGTCTTAATCATTTTATTTCAAATATTCATGTATTCTACTTTGAGATAGTGAATTTCATTAGCAGGTCTTTATATCTTTCTCAATAAGTCCTTCAGGGAGCAATGTGCTTCCTTAGAGAGTGAGCCCTAAAACAAAAAAACTAATCTTGTTCATATATTCTGAGTTAACTCTCACCATTCTTTTTTCCTTATTAGGTTTTCCACATAAATTTGGTGTTCTCTTGTGTATCTATATTCATTGTTGTTGATATGTTTAAGGGTTTTGAATTTGAATTGTGCTAAAGGATTTAACTTTTTAAGATATTGTTTCATCCCCCTTGTAGTATCTAGGTGTGTTAAATAATTGGTATGAGAGCTAAGTTTCATTAAAGTAGCTTAACTACTTGAGGAAGGTCTGAGATAGCACAAGATGGATCTTACATGGTACTGAAGTTTGATGGTACATACTGCAACTTTTGGAAAGTAAGAAGGAAGAATGTTTGTCCTCTTTAGATTTGAATTTTGGAACTTAGTCAAAGATGGTTATACTACCATTGTTGCTCCTCCAATAGATCCAACAAATATTGAGTTGTATAAAAAGAATGGAAAAGAAAGCAATGCAATCTTGAGAAGGTTGGTAGATTTAGAGCTAGTGAGGGTGATGTACTCCACTATGCCATTGCTAAGGAGGTTTGGGAAAATCTTAACAACATTTATGAAGAAGATGATAAAGTAAAGTAGATCAAGATGCAAAACTTCAAGTGAAAATTTGGGAATTTGAGGATGTCTAAGGATGAACAATTTTTGAGTTATATGCTTTGGGTAGATGAAGTGGTAAATGGCATCAAAGGTATTGGTGGAGAACTAAAAGAGGATGAGGTTGTCAAAAAGGTACGTAGATATCTCCCTAAATCTTATAGTCATAACATATTTTCTATTGAGGAAAGAAAAGACTTGGATAAATATTAAATGGATTAACTATATGGCTCTCTCACTGCATTTTAGATAAGAGAGATTGACAAAGATGCTCCAAGGAAGGAAGCAACATTCAAAGTCAATAAGAAAGTAGAATATGAAAAATCTGATCAATTTGATGGCTTTGAAGAAACTGAAGAAAACTTTGTGAGAAGATCAAAAAAGAGCACTAACAAGTACAAAGGTAAGTTACCTTTCAAATGTTTTAATTGTGAGAGAATTGGTCATTTCGCATCTAAATGTACTTTTAGATAATTAGTAGATAGCAATAAAAGACAAGTTCAAAATAAGTCTTTATTCTAAGGAAATTAGTTGTTCCTTAAAAGATGATAATTATAATTATTTGAATGATAAAACACTTTTAATGGCCTTGAAATTTGGTGACAAAAATAATGATATTGAAAAACATAATAAGTTTGGTACCTTGCATGCTAACAAAAACAATAAAAAGTCAATGATTGTGTGGACTGTATTTCATGAAAAATAAAAAGAAAATGCTTGGGTGATTGATAGTGGTTATCAGATGACTAATGTTAAAGGGAAGTTCATTGACGTTAAGAAGTGGAATGGAGGATTAGTAAAGTTTGGTGATGAAGGCTCTACACAAATATATGGATAAGGTACTATAACAACTAATGGAAAGAACAACATAGAGGATGTTCTTTATGTTAAAGGATGGAGACACAATCTCCTTAGTGTTATTCAAATATGAAGTAAAGGATATAATATTAAATTTCATGACAAAGGTTGTGAAATAAAAAAGGGTAACTCTAGAGGACTAGTTGTGAAAAGTAGGATTGATGAAAAATTTTCATATAAAGGAGGCTAATAGAAGAATTTATCTAATGGTACATGCCAATGAATTTTGGCTATGAAATAAGAGGATGGGTCACATCAACTTTGATAACATGGTGAATATAAGCTCTACACATACAATAATGAATATGTCAAAGATCATCAAACCTACAAACATCTTATGCAAGGAATGTTAAATGGGAAACTGGACTAATACATTATTCAGCAACAAGGAGTACTCATCTACGAAACCCTTGGATCTGATAGATACTAACTTATGTGGACCTACCAAGACAAAAGGACTCAATGATAAAAGGTACTTTATGTTTCATTGATGATTCTTCTAAAATGAATCGGGTTACATTTTTAAGAGAAAAAGCAGAATCTTTAGATAAGTTTAAAGCCTTTAAATCTATGGTTAAGAATGATGTAGATGCTAAGATCAAATTTTATTGATCTAATAATGGAGGTGAATTTACTTCAAATGAGTGAATTTTTTTGTGAATATCATGGAATTAGAAGACATCTATCTACTTCTAGGACAGTGGGGTATTAGAAGGAAACATTAGAATAGTCCAAGAGATGGAAATAACAATGTTAAAATATTATTTTGTCTGATGTGTATTAGAAAGAAGTAGCTCATACTTCTATCTATATTGTTAACAAATTACAATTTAGGGTCAGCAACTCTAAGACCCCTTATGAGCTATGATATGCAAGACCTACTATTGCTAGGTATTTTAGAATTTTTGGTAGGAAATTTTACATCAAGAGATGAACAAGACTTGGGAAAGTTTGAATGAAGATGTTACGAAGGGATATTCCTTGGTTACTCAACAAGAAGCAAGGACTATAAATTCTACAACAAGGGACTCAGGAGGACGGTTGAAAAAAAAAATATTAAAGTAGATAAATATTGGAGTCAAATCATACAAGAACCTAAGGACTACATATCAAAAAAAATTCCCTGCATAGGAGAAGAAGAATAAGAGACAAAAGAAAAGGAAGAAAAAATAGAGAAGGCTCCTAAGACTCCAACTAGGTATGTTCAAAGGAATCATTCAAAAGATCATATTATTGGTAACAATAATGAAGGTGTACAAACCAAGAGAAGACTTGCAAAAGCAAGCGGGCAAGTAATTTTTTGTCTCATATCAAATATATAGCCCAATATATTTGTTGATGCTAGCAAGGATGAATGATGGTTGAAAGAAATGGAAGACGAACTGTATTAGATTGAGAAGAATTAGACATGTGAATTATTTTCTAGACTTGTACATAAGAATGATATAGGAAAAAAATGGGTGTTCTAAAAAAAAACTAAATGAAGAAGGAGAAGTGTAAATAAATAAAGAAATGTTGGATTGCAAAGAATAATTACAAGTGAAAGGAATTTATTTTGTGGATACTTCTACTCCAGTGGCTATAATGGAGGCAATCTAAATGTTTATTTCCTTTGCAGCTCATAAGAACTTCAAGGTTTATTAGATGGATGTTGAATTAGCTTTCTTTAATGGTGATCTAGAAGAAGTTTACATAGGGAATCCTAATGGGTTCTAGTTGACATGGGATTTAGACATGGTTTTTTAGACTGAAAAAGGCTTTGTATGGTCTCAAGGAAGCTCCTAGAGCTTGGTATGCAAGGTTATATAAGCACTTTATATCAAATTCCTGAAAAATTAAGATGGGGGTGATTCTGTTGTCAATTAAAATTTTAATTCTTTCACAGGTCTGAATAACCAATATTTAACATGAATAGATGTAAACATGAAATCACACACATTTGTAGAGAAGTCATACACAATGAACAGAAGATATGACGTGGAAAAACCTAGAAGGTAAAAACCACAGAGAATGTTAGTTCTCAATATATAACAACTGTTAGGGTGACACTGGTTAAAGTGATTTTTACAAAGGTGGCTCATTGCTAGAATGCTCACTATAGGAGGGCTCACTGCCCAAAAAAGCTTGCTACTAGAAGAGAAAGAAAGAAAATAAAATCCACCACTAAGATACAACTACCACAAACAACAATATTGGAACAACCTCTGATGCCTAACAACACACTACACATCTTCACACAATTTCTTACATCAAACATCAGTCGGTTTTAGCTTTTTGATCTTGCATATCTTCCATACCTCATTCATTTCGATCATCCTTTACTTATACTATCCTCTTGACTACATAACCTTCCAAGTTGAAAAAAAATAATTTAAAATAGGTCTGCATGAAGCATTCTCATGGTGGAAAGGAATGAGAAGTGGACCACACCACAACACACTTCATCAGTCAGATCAACATGATACACATAAATGCTACATAAATACCATTACACAGTCTCCAATTCCGGATCGGATCGGACCCAAAATAACACTTCTTAACTTAGAAAAAAAAGAATGGAACCAAGAGAAACATGAATTCAAGCAATAAACACCATATCCAGAAAATGAAGAAATCCAGATCACAACAAACACTATCAATTACTAGTCAACACTAAACATTACCTGAAGCACAACTTTCAGAGCACCAAAAAGTTCAGGAAACATATTCTGGATTACCAACTCATAAAGTTCTAGATGTTGACATCAATGACAACCATGACAAACATATGAGCACCATTAATATCATATTTTAAACAATCTCCCCCTTTTTCATTGATGGTAACATCCATCAATAACAAACAAAAAAACTCACTTATTGTATCTCTGCAACTCTGCATCATCATCAACACTGCATCTCTCCCCCTTTGACATCAGGAAAAAAGGCGAGCACATCTCCCCCTATAAAAATTACTCTACTCTCCTTGAGAGGAAGCCTCCAAGAATTAGTCCAGACAAGAATGATCATATAATTTACTGGACCAATGCACATCAAAATGCACATCAATTTGAACTAGGAGGGGGTAATAACCCTAACTTATATCGAGGAGACACTCAAAAGTATCCTTACACAATTCCTTTGTGAAGATATCTATGGTCTTCTCTTTCGTAGATACATACTCAAGCCTTACTTTATTATCAAACACCTTTTCCCTCAAAAGTGCTACTGAATAGATATATGTTTTATTCTGAAATGTTGTACCAGTTTCTTAGAAACATTTATTGCACTGGTGTTATCACGCATAATTGAGATGTGTTCATCAAACAACACACCAATATATTTCAAAGTTTGTTTCATCCAAAGTACTTGTGTGCAGCACAAAGATGCTATAATATATTTAGCTTCAACAATGGATAGAGACACATAATCCTACTTCTTACTTGACCAAGCAACTAACGGGAAGCCAAGGAAAAATGCTCCACCACTTGTACTTTTTCTATCATCAACACTTCCTACCCAATCCACATCTGTATAAGTTGTCAAAGTGAAATTTGAATATCTATGATACCATAATCTAAACTCTTACGTTCCCTTTAAATATTTTAAAATTCTTTTTACTACAACACCATGTGATTCTTTTGGTTCTTGCTTAAATCTAGCTGCTAAACAAACAACATACATGATATCTGGTCTGGTTGCAGTCAGATATAAAAATTATCCAATCATTCATCCGCACTTACTTGCATCAACCTTAGGATATTTATCATCATTTATTAACTTGCATTTGGTGGTCATAGGTGTACACAACAATTTCAAATTCTCCAGCCCAAACTTCTTCAACAACTCAAGTTGACATATTTAGATTGAGAAATGAAAATTCCTTTGCTATTTTGATTCAATTGCAATCCAAGGAAGAAATTCAACTCACCAATCACGAACATCTCAAATTCCTTCTGCATCTCACCAGCAAACCTTCTGTACATACCATCATTTCCTCCAAATATTATGTCGTCAACATACACTACAACAATTAAGATTTTACCTGAATCAACTTTGAAATATAGATTACTATCCACAGATCCCTTTTGAAAACCTTGACCAGTCAAATACTTGTCTAGCCTCCCATACCAAGCTCTAGGGGCTTATTTTAATCCATACAAAGCCTTCTTTAACCTGCAAACAATATTCAGATCATCTCTCAACTTAAATCCTTCTAGTTGTTCAATATAAACTTCTTCTTTCAATTCTCCATTCAAAAATGTTTATTTTACATCCATCTGATAAACATTGAAATCCTTGCAAGCTGCAAAAGCCAAGAACATCCTAATAGCTTCCATTTAAGCAGCTAGAGCAAATGTTTCCTTGAATTCAATGCCTTCAACCTGAGTGTAACCCTTGCAAACCAACTTTGTTTTGTTTCTTACAACCTTTCCATCTTCATCTAGCTTGTTTCAGAATACCTACTTTGTTGCAGTTACATTTTTATCTGTTGGTCTATGTACAAGTTCCCATGTCTAATTTTTCTCAATCTAGTCTAGTTCTTCTCTCATTGCCTTCATCCAATTTTCATCATTGCAAGATTCTTATACTAACTCCGGTTCAATCTCAGAAAGTAAACATAACAAAACTTGTTCTTGAGCCACCTTACTTCTTGTGATAATTCCTCTATTCTTGTTTCCCATAATATGATCTTTGGAGTGATCCCTCTGTACATTCCTTGAGGTTTTTGATGTAGTTCCCAGAGCATCCTAAGTTTCATTTTCATTTTCTTCTTCTTTTCTTCTATCAAAGGACTCATCTAATTCATATCTTGCTAATTTATCAAAGTCTTTAGAAACTTCTTCATCAACCTTCATATTTGCACTTTCAACAAATTTGTCTAGTCTTTTGTTGTAACACCGGTATGCCTTGATCCTTGTAGAGTATCCTAGGAATATGCCTTCATCTGCTCTATTGTCAATTTTTTCAAGATTATCCTCATCTTTCCAGATATAACATCTTCTTCAAAATACCTTGAAATAATTCACTGTCAGAATCCTTCCATGCTATAGTTCATATGATGCCTTCCCATATCTTTCCCAAAACAATTTTTTATTAAGGGTGTATACTCTTATATGTATATCTTCTCTCCAATAAACATCTGGTATTCCTACTCCTTTGATCATCATTTTGGTTGCCTCTTGTATATTTCTATTCATTCTTTCCACTATTCCATTCTTTTGTGGTGTCCTACGGGTGGATACTTGTCTTCTAATTTCATGTTTCTCATAGAAATTGCTACACTCATCATAAATAAATTGTCCTCCTTTGTCAAATCTTAAACGCTCAATTTTTCTATCAAATTCATTCTCGACTCTTGCCTTGAATATCTTGAATTTTTCTAATGCTTCTGTTTTCTCTTTTAAAAATTTAACCCAAATCATTCTAGAATGATCATCAATAAAGAGCACAAAATAACTCTCACCTTGTATACTCCTTGTTTTGGTAGGACCACATAAATCTGTGTGTACCAAGTCCAACAGTCTAGTAGAAGATTGTTCATTTCCTTTAAATGTTCCTTTTGTTTTCTTTCCCGCTTGACATTCTTTACAAATATTACTATCTGGTTTGGCCAGCCTTGGTAAATCTCTTACTGCACTAGCTGATATAATCTTTACCAATTTGTCAAAGTTTATGTGACACATCCTTATGTACCAAAGCCAACTATCATTGAACTGAGATAACAAAAAGTATCTTGTAGCTCCTTCTAACAGATACATGTTTCCATTATTCCTTTTCCCTGTTGCAATAACTAATATGGATCTCTTCCTAATCTCACAACCACCATCCTGAAATACAACTAAAGAGGGGAAAATATAATGCCTAATGGTTAGTGCACAAATCAAATAAAACACAAATAAAGAATTCAAATGCACAAACAAACCATTATACCTTAACTTTTGTTCTTCCTCCGATTGAGCTTGATGAAGTGGAATATGCATCCTTGTTGCTCCACTTGATTTTCCCCTTGGATGAGGGATTGTGGATTTCTCTCCATTAAACAACAAGATTGGATTGGATTTGATGATGAGCGAGGATTAGATGGATTGGCTTAAATGAGGCAATATTTTGGCATTATGATGATATTATGAAGGATTTTGATTCTCAAATGGTTAGCAAGACAATGCATGAAAGGTGGATATGAGATCAAATGGACAACATAAGAATATGATGAAAGTGGATGGTTTGTGAAGAGAGGAGACTTCAATTTATATATTGGAAGAGGCCAAAATGGAGGGCCAAGATTGATTTGGAATGAAGGGTTGAGTTTGAAAGAAAGAATGGAAGAGGATTGAGAGGACAAGGTGTGGAATCCAAGAGATATTTCATAAAGGCATTTCTTATCTCCACACCTTTCAAGTACACGGGGAAGTGTTATCCAAGTACATTGGGAAGAGAAAAGGAATATGAAATTCCTTGGGGGAAGGGAGGAGGAATTTAAAATTCCAAAATAAGAGATGTGTGGGAAGACTAATTGAGAAAAGGAATTAAAAATTTCTTGGGATGAGGAGGCATGGGAAGATGCAAAGAATTTGAATTTCCTTGAAAGGACCAAAGTGGGTAGCATTTAAGGTTGGAGGATGAGATGGAAAAGCCATTTATGGCAAAGAGTTGTCCCATCCCTAATCAAGGTGGTTAGGGATGTGAAAATGTGTGAAGGGGATTGATTAGGTGGGTTAACGAGGGATTAGAGTACATGTGCAAAAGTTAGGAGGATGTGACATGAGGAGAGAGAATGAGTGGAGGAATATAAAATTGGAAGAACTGATAAGCATGATTAGAGATGAATTAATTAGGCTAGATGATAGGATTAAGAAAGGTGATTTGTAAGAATCACATGGTTAGCTTAGTTAATTGAAATTAATTAACTAAGAAGAGTTTAGAAGAAATAAATGATATTTGAAATGATTTTAGGAGAATGGGGAATAATTATGTTTTGATAAATTCATTATAAGGTTGCAATAATAAATTTAATTAAATAAGATTTAATCAATTTTAAGAGGAAGATGAGTAACACAATTAATTGAATTAATTATGTGGAAAGGCTTAAATTAATTAAATATTAATTTAATTAATTTTAGGCAGCTACAACAACATTATAGCCATTTTCGCACATTTGTCCAACACTTAGCAGATTATGATGCAAACCCTTCACATAGTAAACAGTGTCAGTTATTATGCTTTCCATCAAAGGTAATAGAGCCAATTCCCACAATTTGTGTTGTCTGATCATCTCCAAACCTAACAAAACCTCCATCACATTTCTCAAGTTTTGCAAACTTACTCTCATCACCAGTCATGTGATTTGAACATCCATTATAAATAAGGTATTCATTTCTATCTCTTCTAGCATGTAAAGCAGTAACAACAATTTTAATAGTCTCTAGAGATAACATTTACAACAATATCCCCCTTTTTAATTTGATGGAAACACTTATGCCAACACTTGTTTCTCCAAAAACTTCTCCCCCTTTGACATCAAGGACAAAGAGTGCATCACCTATATCTTCAACAACAACAAACCAATATCTTCACTTATGTATAAACCCAAAAATGTCTTGTTGTAAATATTTGTATGTATGTTGTTCACTTTTCTAAGTCAAGGAAATGATATATTTGTGAATGGTTTTCAACTGGGGCCAAGCATATCTCCAATCAATTCTCATAGAAATCAAAACATCAAGTTGACTCTCCATCTTCAAAATGAGTCCTTCTGCCTCTTCACAACTTCCTAGAACTGTTACTGATGCACTCAATGTCTGAGAGTCTTTCAAAATATTCACCATGCTATTGAGGTGCATGTCAACAATATTTCTTAGTCTATAAATCCTTATTTATACCCTCTTTTTGATCTACTAGTAGTTTAACTTTGTGTACAGGCTCTCTATCTATATTCTAACTTTTCTATCTCCATCTTCCTTCATATCAATAGACTCAAACATCTTCAAAATTCGAGCCTCAAAAATTTCAATCTACTTCTATATTTCCCTTGTGGAATCTGGCCACTAATGATAAAACTTATATACCTTTATTACAATACCTACATTTATGACAAATGTTGTTATTCCATCTTTTAGCTGGTTGTGTGCCTTTGCACAATTATTTACAATTTCTCTTAATCTCTTCTCTACCAACTTTCTTTTTGCATCACCCAAAACTATCACTTCAAGATTAGAAGGATAACCCTTCAGATCTCCTAGAAATTCCCATAATTTCTCTTCATCACTCAAGGATTCATCCAACTTTACATCTAGAAATTTCTGTTGGAGAAACCTCAGTCTCTTCAATCAACTTAGTGTAATCTACCTTGGATACTATATACTTCTTTCTTGCAATATGATGTAGAATTCCACCCAATTGTAGCATGTGGAGGAGTGTTAGTTTGTCCAAACCTAACTTTCCTTCAGTCACCAGTACTTGTAATATCTCTAAAGTCACCATCAGCTCAAACTTCATTTGTAGCTTAAAAATTTTAGATTTAGAATCTCCAAACTGATAGGAGGGCTCACCAAATGACATTCTTCTCTTTTCAACTTTCATTTTCTTTGTCTCCTTCTCTTTCCCCTTCTCCATAATTGTTTCCTTCTATTTTTTTCTCCTTTTCTTCTACTCTTTCCTTTGTCTTCTCTTCATATTTCTTCTCCTCTGTCATATCCTTGTCCTTCTCTATTTCTACTTCTATGACGTCTGGAATATCCATTGTTGTATCATCAATCTCATGTTCTCCTCCAATATGATCATCTGAACTAGTCTCCATATCAATATCTCGTTCTCCTCCAACATGTTCTATTCTTTTGTCCTTCTTTCTAGTTCAACCTTGCTACTGCTCTCTCCTAGACTAGAAACCATGTTTGTCTTATTTGAGGGATAGGACAAGTTTGTCACTATTTCTTCTATAGCTTCAACAACTACCTCGTCTGTTTGTATTATCTCTCTTGATGTCTTCTAGATAACCTCCCATGATTAAATTTATTCTTTCCTTCTTCCTAAATCTTGTATTAATGATTTGTACAATTTTATTCCTTTCTTCTCACAACAATAGACAACAAACTTGATCTATAAAACTTGTTTTCATATTTATCTCCTTTCTAATGCATCTTTCCTTTTCATTGTCAAAACTTCTAACAATTCCTTAGGTAGTTTATCTTCTATGTCACTAATGGTTTTCTAGAAAGTAATTAAGTACCTGATGAATGATTTCTCTATTGTTTATTTGTCTACTAGAGCAATATCATTGTATATGTTTGCAGTGTACTCCAAATAATTATTCTCACAAATAGCATTTACTAAATTGTTAAGTTCAAAGGGTTCATAATTTGGATCTTCCTTGGCTTTCTCCTCCTTCTGTACTTTAGGTTTTTATGCTTTCTTTTCCACTCCCTTCTTTTCTAGAGTTCTCTTTCTTTTGGATGGAGGCATTGTGTCATCTTCATCCTTTTCTTCATCTTCCATCTTTCTTCTCTAGGTTTTTGCATTGATAAAGATTTTTTTTCTACACTTCTTTCTCAGTATCGACGCTTTCTACATCTTCTACCTTAGGCTATGCATCTCCTTTCTTTCTTGTATCCTTCAAATTTTTCCTCAGTGCCTTGACTTCACTTGTCACAGACCAAGTAGAGGTTTTAGAGGAACCCATCCTCTTTAGAGGGGAGATGAACACAAACCTTGTCTTCCTCAGTCCCAGTCTAGATGATCCCTCAAGAAGAGCCACAACAAAATTATTTGAAACCATACACATAGTAATGTATTTGTACAAATTATCTATTATTTTATCATGTCATTTGTCAACTCTTTCTTGTCTTAGTTTCACTTCAATCTCTTCGGTAGTAGCAAACCTAGGTTCATTCAAATTAACTAGCAACTGAATGATTGTTGCAATCTTTGCCTCAACTTCCTTTGGAAACACCTCATAAGGAAGATCTAGAATCCACGTAATCCTTAGCTCAACAACCTCAATGTAACAATGATCTCTTCTCACTAGGAAATTAAATGCATCTTTATACTTCTAAACCATATCTAGAGGGGATATCTCTCTTTCTTGCATAGTGTCTTGAAATTTCTTGAACCACCTAGAGAATGTAGTATTTAATGCTTTGTAATTCATTTAAAAACTCCTAATGTGTTGTCTAATATGTACCACAATAGGGATAGACTTGTCCCAAGCATGATTATCCCTTCCCAAAACTTCATTAATAAATAGGAAAACCAAACAAATGATCAAAGAGCTATACTTAAATGCATACATACTCTTCTTTTTTTCCCAAGTTTTTTAGTAGTTGTTATCTTAGGAGCTCACAAATGTCAAATATTTCACCAACAATCACTATCTGATGTGTTGTATAGGTTGTTGTTGCAGTGGTAAAACCCTCTCAATTATAATAGTATAATTTGTATGCTAAACATTGTGTTACATATCTAACTCCTAGATCAATTATTTCTTCAACGGTCATAGCTCTCTTATTCGACCTTGAACCAGTTAGCACTACAATTGTATCATTTTTCACAAACTTCTTTACCGGAACCATGTCATTCATAGACAAGTTGTTCAATACCCTAATTATTTCTCTAGTAATATTATAGGGTTTGTCTAGATACATCATGTCCTCATGAATACGACTTAAAATAATCCTAACCCATTCTATCTCATAGGTAAAATCAGGAACATCCTTCCAAATATTTAACCCTAATGTCAAAATGTTTTTATATTCATCCTTGAAAGTAACTGAATCACCTTTTGTAAGCTTGTCCCAAATGTTGTGAAACTTATAATGACTCACCTCTTATAGGTCGGCATGAATGTATACCCTTACATCTTTGGTGTAAATGCAATCAATTAGAACCTTTGAGAATGCTCCATATTTATCTTGCACCATCAACACATAAGGGTATGGCTTGAAAATAGGTCATGGATCCATATCAAGGTAAACTACAATCGAAGTAGTCATCGCTCTCAATTTACATTCTACACTAAAACTAGGGTTTGCAAGAAGGGAACTTAAAATGCAATGATCATACAAAAATATTCTTTGTATACAATAGCTCTTGAAATAGAAGGTTTGCAAGTAATGAAAATGAAATCAATATCCTATTTTATCTATTGCACCCACCAACTAGGGTCGCATAGACCTTAATGTATTTTACCATTATAGTTCATAAAGTTGATACTTTGTTTTATCAGTTTTTCACAAACAACACTCTGGATCAATAAATACATCTGGTAACATCCAAAAATACTTTCCTAACCTCTTTACTATTGAAAACAAATCATCATTCAAATCACAAGGGGAGCACATAAAATTTGCATTCAGTTCTCCCCCTCAAACAGTGCATAAATACCTAGTTACTAGAAGAGGAATCTACACCAAAAGAAGGTGTAGATCCTTCCTCACTCTTTTCTTCCACCTTTTCTTCAAGTTTCTTTACCCATGTCATCTTCATCTTCTCCTTTTCTTCATTAACATCAATTTTATTTATGATATCAATAGACTTATCACTCCTTTTGCAGAACCTAGAAATACGCCAAATTTTATTGAAATTATAACAAGGTGTACCTTGTTCTAAACCATTTCCATTTCTTTTTTTGTTTGACCTGCACTCAACAGGCTTGTGCCCAAACTTGTTGCATGCATAGAAATATCTAATTATCAACTGAAATTTTTTACTGTAGCCTATATTTACATACCCATTCCATACCATCCCACCTCTGTACTCATTTACTTTATGTCCAAACTTATTGCAAGTATAGAATTGACCATTAACTGATTGATCTCTGATCTGATTTCTATATTCACTAGCTCTATGTCCAAATTCATTGCATAAAAAATAGCTACCATTGAAGTTAGTGTTGGCATTTTTGATGATTATGTTGTGATTGTCATTGATGGACACACACTTGCTATGAGATCACTTTTTGTATGTATGAGTTAAATCTCAACCGGTATTTGTTCCAACCGGTATGATGTATTATAGTCTTTAGACTATCGGTGTTTTGCAGAAAGAGTTTACCGATCTGAAGCGGTATGAAGACCCCAAGCGGTTTGAGGATCTCAAGTGGTACGAAGGAATGAAGTGGCACAACTCATATTTCCCAGTCTTCATTTTGTCAAACCGGCGATCGGTATTTTGTATGAACCAATAATACTCTGTGATGAGTTACCAACTGACATTTTGTGATGAGTTACCATCCACCGATTGTTTGGCAGTGCCGACACTCTGGCGGTGTTTTTTGTGTTGTGTTACCAAATATGTCTAGATGCATTGAACCTAGGAAATTGTATTGTAATCCTATTGGACTGACATGAAATCAGATTTCTTTATAAGGACATCATGTCTAGGGTTTTAGGTTGTTGCTAAGGGTTTAAGGTGGTTGAAGAGTTTTTTGTAAGTGTGAACATAGGAGAGAAGTTGAGGTTTGCGAGAAGAGGCAGAGTGTGAATATGTTGAAGATTGAAGTAATGCTAGAATGCATTAGGAATGAGCTATCAAGGATCTAACCAAGCAATCTATGCTATTTGCTAGATCACTCACTTGTTGATTACTCACATCTTCGACAAGTCTGAAGCCCTTAACTGGGTAGGCCCAAAAACCTTTTGTAAATCCTCTAACAAGGTGGTTCACATCTGTGGATCTAAAATCCTCTAGCAAGCTAGTCTTTAATCGAACCTATCTCCTAACAGAGATTGAGATTCCTAACAGGATTTGTTCTGGTAAAGAACATTGTATGACCTTATCCGGTCTGACCTTAACCGGTCTGGTTCCTATTCTGCAGATAGTTACTTGTGAATTCCATCTCACCATGGTTTTTCCCATTTGGGTTTCCACATCAAAATCTCTTGTGTTATGGTGTTTGTGCTTCTGTGGGTGAATACATTATTTGCTATTTGGTTTGCATGTGTGCTAACCAATTTGTTTGCTAAACCGTTTTACCAGTTTACTGGTAGTCTAGTAAAGTGTTTAAGTACAATGATTTTTGGCATACTAATTCACCCCCCCCTCTTAGTATTCATCAATTGGTATCAGAGCCAACCTTTCTATAAGTCTAACCACTTGGAAAGAGATATGGGGGAATACACTATGAGGGAACTTACTCATTAGCTCACTCAGTCTGAGAAAGCCTATGATGATCTTATGGTCAAATATAAGGCCTCTCAGGAAAAAGGAGAGAACATGCTGAAAAATTGATGGAGCTATCTGAAAATAGTTCTTCTGATGAATCAGACATGGAAGCCCTAATTCAAGAAGTAGAAAATTTGAATGAATCCAATTCCAACCTAAGAAAGGAGTTGGAAGGACTGACTATTCAAATGTGCCAAGAGCTTGAGAACCAGAGGAAAGCTGAAGATGTAGTAAAAGAAAAAGATCATGAAATTTCCAAGCTGAAGCAAGAAATCAGTACCCTAACCGCTCAACTCCATGTAAGCAAAGTGGAAAAGGAAGACATGCAAGGAGAACTAAACATGGCCATCTCTGAGAATGTAAACTTGGTGGAAACAAATGTTGCTATTTCCAAAGAGCTCTCTAAGTCAAAGGAAATACTTGCTAAGTTCAACAAGAGTACTGTTAAGCTAGAGAAAAAGCTTAAACCGGCCAAACCTGTCAAGAATACTGATGGAGTTGGTTACTCCAATCATGAGGAAGGTGAGACATCTGGTGCAAATGTTGAAGCATTGAAGAAGCAACTGACATTCAAAGGTAAAGGTAAGCAAAAGTTCATACCTATTTGCTTTAACTATCTTAAAGAAGGACATAGTGCTAATGTGTGTAGGAGCAAAGCCTACAATAATTTTCCTTACTTTATAAACAATGTACCTCGATCCAATAAGTTCAATGGTAATTGTTATGTATGCAACAAGTTTGGGCATAGAGCATCTGAATGTAGGTCTATTATGAACAACACTGGAAGATATCCACAGAGGACTCAAGGAGTTGGTCCAAAACCTTTTGTGAACCGAAAGCACAACCGGTTTAATGCCTTTAATCATCAATCAGGAAGCGGTGGCTATCAAGAAGCAACTGGGTGGAGAGCAAACTGTTTGATCTGTCATTGTCATGGTCACACTGCTGCAACATGCAGGAGGAAGAATGGTAACATGAATAATGGACCTTGGAGAGCACCTGGAATGGTCTGCTATCATTGCAACAAACCGAGTCACATTGCCAGATTCTACAGAACAAGAAAGAACATATCAGATGACATACTTGTCACTCCGGAAGGAAAGATTGATATTGAAACTATTCAACAGATATGAACAAAACCTAGAAAAAGAAACCAGTAGTGTTGCAAGAAGAACTAGTTTCTGCACCTAGTGTGGAAATCACAGAACCAGCAAACTAAGCATCATAAAAGCTTAGGGGGAGCAAACGGCGAAATACTTCGAACCCCCAATTTACACCGATAAAAGACCTTAACCAATATGAGATACCTGTTAGTCGATAGAAGACCATAAATGGTAAAAGGAAAATTAGGGTTTACGCCCTAATATTGGAGCATTTATTATGGTAGGTGGAGAACCTATTTAAAAGGAATTTTCAAATCATTTCTCACTTATCATTTTTCGAGCAAAGAAGTTTTTCAAGTGCAGAGCGAAGGAAAGCGATTTACACTGCGAATCAAAGAATTTATCAGAATCTGAAGCAAACATCTATTAGAGGAGTGTAGAATGCAAAGCGGTATCTCTGCAATCGAAGGAGTGTCAAGAAAAGTTTAAATTGCGAAGCCCTAAATATCAATCTGAAAAGGTATTTTTCATAATTCTTCGTTTATCATGGCTTCCGCATCTCATGATAGTTCTAGTGCAATTGTTGATTCTATGGACTTCATTAAGCATAAGTTGAAATATAATGCCCTGTCTCAAGTACCGGCTGGTGTTATAGTAGAAGAAGGGATTTTCGATTACATAGACTGCAAAATCGAAGACCTAGGGTCTCTTGTGATCCATTCCCAGCTGAGCCTGTCTTGTGGAAAGGATAAGAAGATTAAACTGGAATTCACCATTTTGGAAAAGAAGAAACTCCAAAATGTAGTTTACTTTCCTGAAGAATTTTTGGATGATCACATTCACATTATTCTAAGCAGGGTACACAGTGACAAGATGTACCTAGAGCGGACGAATGATATCAGACCAGAAGTGATTCATGCTATCACCGGTTTCTGCAATACAGGGGAAGTGTCAGCCCTAAGGAAGGTCAGCAAGACTGAAATGTCCAAGTTCACCAGTTCAGTGAGCGACTCACGTGGTATGACCATCAACTCAATCAAGGATGATCTGGTCAAGTATGCCTCCATGGTGATAGGTTACCGGATGTTCTCTGCCAGGAGAATTAATTTTGTCTCTACAATAGCAGTAAATGCCACTTACAGGATGATCAAGGAGGATGCATCATTTGATCTGTGCACCTGTATGCAAAGACAACTTATGTTGAATCTTAAGTCAATCAAATAGGACAATGGATTGAGATTCAAGTTTAGACAAGTACTGGTTGGGTTGTTCTTTTACTTTCAAGGCTACTTTCTAGGAGTAGGTGATATTCAGTGGTCTGTCGACCAACCAGTAACAAAACAAATCAAGGAAAGTCTACAAGCGATTGGAACCGACTATCTGGAAGCATTGAACAAATACTTTGATGAGTTTAGATGCAAGATGAGCCAAAGGATAAGGATATCCAATGACATAGTCAAAAAGTATGAGGAAGACATCTGCTTCACCATCAAAGTGGATGAATGCATAATGGAGGCCGTTGAGCCTAGGCAGGAAGAAGTGGAGCCTATGGGCTATGAGGTAATGAATGATATGCTAGATGGGTATGCTTCTACACTAATCGCCTCACCCCTTGATCCTAAGGCAAAGAGAACTAGCACTTATTTGGAAAGGGTTACACCAGTTGCAGAACCCTTAGAAAAGAAAGGAAAGGCAGTGCCTTCAACATCGGCACCGGTTACTGTAACCAGTCCCAAAGTGACCAAGCGGTCACCAATTAAGAAGAAACTAGAAGCGGCACTTGCAAAAGTCTTTGAGAGGAAGTGAAAGACAAAAAGCAATACACCTGACTCAGAAGAAATAGTGTAAGAAGAACCGCCTAAGAAGAAGACTAGGCAAACAAAGAAAAAGACAAAGAATGAACTAGCATCATCTGCACCTGTAAATATTGACATTTCTTCTTACAAACCTTTGACACATTGTCAAAGAACTATAAAGAATATTAGGAGAAAAGTGTTGAATGATTTAATTGATTGTTTTGATGATTTCAATGATGATGAAAAGCAAGAAGTTCAACAGGAAATCATTAAGTATTTGTGTGTCAATGACCGATCGCCTTCAGAAATTAGATCTGAGACACTGGATTCTTTGTATAATTCTTTAGACAATAAATGGCGCATTGCCATATAAAAGGAACAAGAAATGAGGGAGAAAATATTTTCTCAACATTTTCCTGATGTATCAAATTCAGAACTTTTTGAAGTTATGAATAAATACAAAGGCCTATTCTTCATGAGACGAAGAAGACTCCTGTTACTAGAAGGAAAGGTTAATGAAGTGATCAAAGATACACATACTCATGCTCAAGAAGCTCTTAAGATGCATCAAGTGGTTGAAGCCAATAGAAAAGCTGAGTGAGAACAAGAAATTGGCAAACCAGATGAGGTGTATGACAGTGAAGAAGAATCGATCACAGAACAAATGGACCCCATTGATGTAGATGCCTTAGATGGTGAAAATGTTACTCAGGATGTACCATCAGAAGGAATGGGATAGGAAAAGAAGGCAGAAGAAGAAAAGAAGCAACATGAAGCTAAAAAGAAGAAACAGGCAGATGAAGAGGATAAGAGAAAAGAAGAGGAAAAGAGGAAAGACGAAGACGATAAGAGAAAAGAGGAGAAAAAGAAGAAAGAGGAAGAGGATAAAAGAAAAGAAGAGGAGAAGAAGAGAAAAGAAGAGGAAAACAAGAAACAAGAAGAAGAGAGGAAGAAGAAGGAAGAGGAAAAGAAAGAAGAGGAGAAGCGAAAAGAGGAACAGAAGAAATAGGAAGAGGAAAAGAGGAAGAAGGAAGAGGAGAAGAAGAAGGATGAAGAAGAGAAGAAGAGAAAAGATGAAGAGAAGAGACAAGAAGAAGAGAAGAGAAAGAAAAAAGAAGAGGAGCAGAGGAAGGCTCAAGAAGACCAGCAAAAAGCCAAGGACAAGGAAGCAGTGGAAAAGAGCACATAGGTGGAGACTCCAATGGCAACCGGTAGTCAGGCTAAACTAGCTACAATTGCCAGTCCTATTGACCTCTAGTCTGCAAATGAATTAGAGTTGTTGCAGAGCATTAAGCTTGCTCAAGAGAGATTGGATGCTCTAAGGAGGAAAAATGAGGAAGATGTTATCCAAACTGTGGTGGAAACACTTACCAGTTTGATACCCAGTACGAACCTTCCCAGTACCAATTTCTCACTTGCACAATCGAAGCTCCTATACATAGTTGTAGAAGACCAAGTACAAAGCCTGGAAGAGGTCACAGAAGCCAATGTCAAGAAGGAACATCAAAAGGCTCTGGACACTGCCCTGGTGAAAAAGCTAACAGAGCTCTGGTCTGATCTCCAGAAGGCACAAAAGTCCATTAGAGATGCAATGAATGAGGGAAATCTTCTACTCAGCAAGATTTGCCAACCTCATTTATTCTGTGATGATGTGCTCACTTAGAAGAACAAACTGCAATATGATATGAAGTCATTTATTAGCACCTTCAAGATGCCATATGATTGCTTTTCCACATATGGACAAACTGTTCACGGACTTCAATTGCAGTCTGCAAGACTAGAGCTAGAGATAAGCAACCAGACATTAAATTTGCAAGAACTTCAACTGGTCCTACTGCCAAGACTGCAAATTCTATAGAAGTGCTATCTAAATCTTGATGCCCTAACGGTCACTCAAGAGATGAGCATGATAGATGCCATGGAAGAACAGGTCTCCCTGATGCAGACAGAGAAAGAGGTGGCTACCTCCCTACTTGACTCATGGTCCTTATCCATGAAGCAATTTTTGCAGGACTTTAAATCAGTTTTTGACAAGTTTTACTCTTTATTGTCATAAACACTTATTATTTTAATACTAATGAAACATGGGTTAGTCTGTAATACTTTTGTCATTGTTGGCAAAGGGGGAGAAGTATAAATTTTGAATGTTTTGATGTATACTTTCATGTTATTTCTATTAAGGAGTAGTATACATTGTATTTTCTACAAAAGGGATAGTGTATATGCTTAGGGGGAGTAATTTTGATTATGGCATAGTTTTATTGTAAAACACTTAGATGTCAAAATTTTCCTAAGTGTTGCCATCAATGCCAAAGGGGGAGATTGTTGGCATTTTTTATGATTATGTTGTGATTGTTATTGATGGACACACACTTGCTATTAGATCACTTTTTGTATGTATGAGTTAAAGCTCAACCGGTATTTGTTCCAACCGGTATGATGTATTATAGTCTTTAGACTATCAATGTTTTGTAGAAAGTGTTTATTGATCTAAAGCGGTATGAAGACCCCAAGTGGTTCGAGGATCTCAAGCGGTATGAAGGAACGAAGCAGCACAACTCATATTTCCCAGTCTTCATTTTGTCAAACTGGCAACCAGTATTTTGCTTAAACCGGTATTTTGTATGAGCCGGTAATACTCTGTGATGAGTTACCAACTAACATTTTGTGATGAGTTACCATCCACCGATTGTTTGGCGGTGCCGACACTCTGGCGGTGCTTTTTGTGTCATGTTACCAAATATGTCTAGATGCATTAAACCTAGGAAATTGTATTGTAATCCTATTGGAACGACATGAAATCAGATTCCTTTATAAGGACATCATGTTTAGGGTTTTAGGTTGTTGCTAAGCGTTTAAGGTGGTTGAAGAGTTTTTTGTAAGTGTGAACACAGGAGAGAAGTTGAGGTCTGTGAGAAGAGGCAGAGTGTGAATGTGTTGAAGACTTAAGTAATGCTAGAATGCATTAGGAATGAGCTATCAAGGATCTAACCAAGCAATCTATGCTATTTGCTAGATCACTCGCTTGTTGATTACTCACATCTTCGACAAGTCTGAAGCTCTTAACCAGGTAGGCCCAAAATCCTTTTGTAAATCCTCTAACAAGGTGGTTCACATCTATGAATCTAAAATCCTCTAGCAAGGTAGTCTTTAATCGGACTTATCTCCTAATAGAGATTGAGATTCCTAACAGGATCTATTCTGGTAAAGAACATTGTATGACCTTAACCGGTCTAGTTCCTATTCTGTAGATAGTTACTTGTGAATTCCATCTCACCGTGGTTTTTCCCATTTGGGTTTCCACGTCAAAATCTCTTGTGTTATGGTGTTTGTGCTTCTGTGGGTGAATGCATTATTTGTTATTTGGTTTGCATGTGTGCTAACCGGTTTGTTTGCTAAACTATTTTACCGGTTTACTCGTAGTCTAGTAAAGTGTTTAAGTACAATGATTTTTGGCATACTAATTCACCCCCCCTCTTAGTATTCATTAGTTAGGTGAATACCTGGTTTGAGTAGGAGTAGTCCTTCTGTCAATCCTCTTGTTTCAGATTAGAATGAAATCTTGTTGATCATTACTTGTTTTTTTCAATGCATTTTTGACCTTTTCATTTCCTTTGTCTCCTTTACTAAACCTCTTAGAGATTTCACCATTTTTAAATCCAAGTCCACCTTTATCCTTGTTTTTCTTATGAGTGTTGAACATCACATCAAGTATTCCACTTCCACCTTTAAGCTTCAAGCCTTTGTTGATTTGTTCTTTTACATCTTTCAATTCTTTCTATAGCATATCCAATTCTCTAAATTTAATATGTAGCTTTGTTTCAAGATTATCAATAGTCGTTCTTCCTTCACCAAGTAGCTTTCTCAAATAGGTGATCTTCTCCTTGACATTCTTACTTATTTCTTCTTTTATCTAAATCTACCAGATCTTGCCTCAATTCTTCATCCATGTCAAAAACAACATCAATGTCCCATTCATTTTATTCTATAGCATCCATATTAGAATCCAACATAGTTCTCAGAAAACCCAGATCTACCTCAACTGTTAGGTTGTAATTTCAGGAACCCTGATCCGATACCAATTGTTGAACAATATTTCATCATGAGAGGAAGGTGAATCAGTATATACTAAAACTTAATCAATTTATCCTTTTTGCTGATCATTCATTCCATCTACCATAAGAATGAAAGTAAATAACTAAAATAAAAACTATTCACATGTAAACACCAAGATTTTTACATGGAAAACCTAAACTTGGAAAAAACATTGTGAGAATCACACATAGTATATATAAAAGTATTTGCAAAGTCTAGGCTAGAGGGCATGCAGCTCACTGCTCTAGGAGTGACTTGTAGGATAAGGCACACAACCTTAGGGAAAGATACAATAATTTCTTGCACACCTTTAATATCACTTCTTCAATGCAAGATACAATTAATTTGATATAGTGACATCAATAGGATTAAACTATAGAAAGTTACATCTATCAAAAAGTTGATAACAGTTCATAATTTAGTATACATGAGAAACTGTCTTCATCACTACTCTACTAAGTCTCTAAAACTTTATACCATTTTATATTCACTTTACCCTACACATGCAACTAATTCACCAATCTACACAATGATTCTAACCTTTATATACCATATCTACAAAAACAACAACATCAATTAGGTCAGACTAATTAGATGTAAAATATTCATATATAACCATCAGCCCCAAAAAATCCCCTATGAAAATGTGTTAGGAAAATGAAGTGTGTGAAGAGACACACCATGTCAACACACCCTTAAGATATTCCAAAAATATCTCTCATGCAATTGCACTCTATCGCATGGACCAAAGCACCTTAGATCGGTCATAAATGATAATTTAGTTAATGTATGCCAATCATAACTTTCCCAAACTTTAATGTAGACCACCAAATATACCTGAAAATGATCAAAATGGAAACATATGATATCAAGTAACCCAAAATAACTATTTGCATCACCCTATCAGTCCAAAAGACAAGGAATGCAACACATTCTTCATACCATTTCACTATAACTACTCCAACCAAAACTTATATTTAAATAATTTTATTGTAGATCATAAAATCACTTTAAAACTAAAATGTGAAGAAACTATACACCCACAAACACTTCTCTAAGACCACATAACTATCTGATAGATACCTACCACATAATAAACTAAACTACATAATAGATTGTTCATCAAAATAATCACACTTCTAAAAAACATATCACCAATATATTCAAAACACCAACACAATTCTGGAAACACTATAACACATCAAAAATTGTCATCACAAATACCTTGACATTCTCTCCATACAACCGCACATCTTCTGCACAACACAAAACTACTTCCAAACCTAAAGTAACTCATCCGGACAAACAAGTTTGACATCAATGACAACCTAAATTCATATTTACATATGAGGGAGATCCTACATTTGAACACAAAAGTTTTAGTACGATGTTGAATGATAAGATGCTTCTGAAAGCAAAATTTGAGGCAATGGCACATGTGGGATGGGACACTGATCTTGTTGATTGTGAGATATATTTAGAAGGAGAACTCTAATCTATAGTTGATGATCTAGATAATGCACGAGGTGAAAGTAAAATATATAAGAACAAATTCAATGAGACTGAAAGGATAATTCTCAAGCTGAAGGCTCATATTTCAAAAGAAAGGAATGCAAAGATAAACTTAAGATGAAAAAGGAATAAATTATCAAACTAAAATATGAAGGAAGCAGAGTCTTTGGTGATAATATCAAGAAGGTAGAAAATGATATAGTAAATTTGAAGATTCGGGTTTAAGAAGGAAAGAAAGCTACATATTTGGGTAGTTATAGGGATCCATTCAATGTTTACCTCTTTGCAATCATGTAATAGGAATTAAAGACTCCTAAAAACACACTAAAGGATGACAAATATGACAACTATGTTTTTGGTCTTTTGCAATTTCAAGATCAATACAACTAAGTATGCACAACTATGTTTTTCACCTTTTGAAATTTTGGGTTGATGACAATAAAGCTAAAGTATACCTACTTGTTTTTGGAAGTTTTGAATATTGTTGAATGAAAATGCAAGGACCATGCAAACCTAGGATCCTAATTTATAGGAAACTTATAAGCACAAGATTATGGATGTTCACCTAAGAATACAAAAAAAGACACCTTCATCTGGAATAAGACAAGTATCAATTGGATGTTTGATAAAAGTTTTGACCCTAAGATAGAATTATGAGCATGAGGGTTGAACGTGAGGATTGGTTGATTGGAAATGACTTAAAAAGTTCTTGGTATCTCAATGATCACTAAGGTTCGATCTTAAGAATGGACTTTTTGGATTTCCTTGGGAATGAATGGTTAATGCACTTAGACCAAAGATGTTAATGCTTGGAAAATTGATTTTACTCTAAGATGAAACTAAGGAAACTTGTGTTGCAAACTTGATCTTTTGGAAATAAGACCACTCTAAAATAAGGGAGCTATATGCACCTATAGACTCTAAAGGCTTGATAAATCATAAAAATAAAATTGATTTGGATCCCAATTGAATGATCTAAGTGACCATTTGGATTTTGGTTTTAGCAATAAATTATGAAATTGGACCTAGCAATTATGAAAAGGATTATTGTTGAATTCAAAAACTGATTGAAATTTTTTTAAATAGATCAAAGGCCAATAGTGAAATTTTGATGAGGGAGATGTGAAAATTAAAAGTGCAATCTCAAAATTTTGTCTCAGTTTTGGAAATTGGAAAGTTGTAGATTGTTTTGAGAGGAATTGTAATGCCCACCAAAATACCCTAGACAAATAGACTAAATACCATGTGGAATGAGATAAAAAAAATTTAAAACATCCTCTAATGCAATCACTATAATTAACTACTCATATGCATCAATAATTCATTAACCAAATAACACTTAACCATCTTAACATAATCATGAAAACACATAATGCAAGCAAAAATAGATACAATTCATCTAAGCATTCCCTAGGGTATCTCAATGCCACTATCTAAATTAATCATAAGCATTAACATATCATCATAGGCATAATAACATACTTGCATACTATCTCTAACATAATTTATTCTTTCCATGCATTCATGATTATTCGCTAAGCTATAACATGATTATGTCCATCTACTAAGCATGCATTTACCATCTATTGGAATCCAAGAACACTGATTGGGGGGGGGGGGTGTGAATAAGCATTCTATCGATATGATCAATTTTAACTTTATTAAAACATGCATACACCAACCGGTATATCGGTACATATAGAATTGAAAGAAGTAAAGCGACCAATAAGCTAATCACATAAATAAATACCATAACACATATAATTATACCTGGAAACCCTCAAAGAGGAAAAACCACAGAATGATTTGTGACCCGCAATATCAATCAACTAGCCATATGAAGAGATATTACAAAACATAGGGGCATGCACTTGCTGGAAGGCTTGCAGCCTAGACCACACTACTCAATCACAAAAGGAGCCTCACTGACTACATATAAATCAAGACTACAATCTAGAGAAATGAATGAACTGATAAGATAACATCTTCTATGCCTGAATATAGTTCTGGTTAAGCTCTGTCTATTCCGGTCTGAAACCCTAAAACCTTTACCGGAATAACCCTTTACAAAATATACTCTCATACATAATCTCTCTCATATATTTTGCATCTACTATCCATCCATATTCACACCCTTACCATCATCATCACATATCAAAATTATCTAATCCAACTGACCTATATACCCTATACAATTTATCATGCCTTATGTCAGCTTACAAAGGTAATTACAATATCAATATACATGTCGGCTAGATAACATAAATACATGAATATCAAAAATAATTACCGATGCCGGATCCAAAAGATGTCGGCCTCCAATACTGATAACCTTATTCTAAACCAGGTCAACCTGCATTGTCGGTAACCAAAGAAATCCTTTCGTCCCGCTGGTGCCGGTGAAGTGTCCATGAAGTACCTATTAGTACACAACTGAACCAAAACATGACGTCGAAACAAGATACCATGTTGCCATCAATGACAACATATTGAAACCAAACAATTGAGTGTCAATTGCCAATAATCTCCCCCTTTGGCATTGATGGCAACACTCATGTGAAAAATGATCATGGTTTCATCTACCAGTTTCATCCCAAGTCTGCTCCCCCTGAGCTGAATATCCATCAATACAAAATACTCCATACTTCCAAAGTTTTCCATCTATATATTCCCCCTAATGTATACAACTCCTTTTTCATTTTTACATCAATATCTCTCCCCCTTTGACATCAATTCAATCAAATTTCCAAAAGGAATATGAAAAATCCAAAACTGGGATGAAGAATGAAAGATATTGTACAATGAATATCCCAAAAATACCTTACCAGAGCTTAATATATTTGAAAATATCTAGATATGCCTTCTCCAATAGCTCAAGATAAGTATCCCAACCAAATTTGAAAGTGCCAGAAATAGATACAAGTCCATTTAGCATATGGGCAAATGATTCTTTCTCATTTAACTCTATCGGTGTGGGCTTACCAACTATATCTATACACTCTTTATGTACACTGAGTGAATCCAACCATGGACTCACCAAACCTCTAAGACTTCTAGCTCTTCTTATGATTTTGTCTTTTTCTTTCTCAAGAGTAGAAACTTGGGCTTCCAAAACCAAAATCTGACCATCAATGAATGTAGTCAATGAAGTCAATCCATCAAAAGAATTGGCTACACTTGCAATTTTCTCCCAAGATTCCTTACTCTTCTTATCTAAATTAAATGTACGAACATCTGTGTTACAACATACTCTATAAATATTTGTACACCACTTTAAACAATTGTCTATCAATTTCAACCTTTCATTAATCTTCTTCCTTTCAGACTCAATCCTTTGATTAAATGTAGCTCTCTTTGCCTGTGTGAACCTCTCCAGTGCTTGTCGGTTTGATATTTGCTGCAAGGATTGAAAATCCTTTGAAATGTGCTCTGTAATTGTCTTAAGCTTGCTGGATGGGCTCGCTTCTCTATCAATCTTGCACTCCGGGACTAGTTTATGCAAAACAGTGATAGACTGATCAATAATCCCTTTATCCATAGATCCCTCCTTCATCATTTTCTATGTAGCCATCATCATGAGTTTAGTAGAGCTCATCTTAGTTATGCTTTTCTTTTCAACCTGCAAGGTGTCAATTGACAATAATGATGGACTCGCTATCGATTCCCTGCCAGATTCCCCTTTCTTCTCCTCTGATGTTTTGACCTTTATAGCTTCCTCACTTGCACTGGTGGCTTCACCACTTGGTGCAGTCTTAATAACTATCGGTTCCTCCCTAGAAACTCTAACCTTATCCTGTATATTTTTATCCCGAGGGCTGTTGTCCTCAACATTAGTATCCTATACATTATCAACCTTTACACTCTCTGTATTAGCTAACATCTCAACATTTTCTTGTACATTTGTATCTACCGGGGGCTTAATTTCTACTATCTTAATATTTTTCAAAATTGAGGGTGAAGTACCCATAATACCCTTTCCTTTTCCTTCAACTAGGATGTCTGTAGTATTTGTTTTTGATTATGGTGAAGTATAAAAACCTTGCTTCTCTTCAAAGAAATTAACCCATGCCTTGTGGGTCTCCTTGATTATCTCATTTACTCTACCTAACATAAGACTGATTATTCTATGTTTGTTGTTAAAGATTTTCCTATTGACAACCTCAAGTGTCCTATCCATCTCCTCTGGAGCAATAGAAACACAAACAGATAACAACTCTTGTATCTTTATATGCTTGTCTTCTTACATTGTTGATAGTCTTCTAGCATCTAACATATCATACAATTCTACTAGTATTTGGTTTTCAATTTCTATCAAGGATTTCTTATAAATATCCAAATATAACAATATTGCTTCCTCTACCTCTCTTTGTTCATCATCCTCTAAATGTTCATAATAAAACTATACATTCTTTAACATACCATCCTTAGTGATGCTCTGCAAAAAGGATTAGAAAATCTGTTTGATGGCAACACACACAAGAGCACAAGAAACAAACGTTAGTGTTAGCAACAAAAGATTATCCTAAACAGGCATATCAAGAGAGATATTAAGCATGAAATAGAAAGCATATAAACATAAAATGAAATAGCTAATCAAGATGCTCATAGTTGCTCCTCCCTTGTTCCTCTCCTCTCCAAGTCCCAAATGAGTGTAGCTCTCAGCAGCTTTTTGCACTATGGATGCTTATGGAGGATTGAGATTTAATACTAAGCTTCAAATATGAAATGAAAAGCTAAATACTATGCTAGAGTAGATAGTGATGCTATGAAAAAGCTCTATGCTAATGCCAGTATAACAACAATACTCTAAAATGCTTCTCCTTTTGCTTGAGGAGAAGGGTTCTATTTATAGAAGAAATAGGGAAATGAAGGGTTAAGATTGAGCAATCTTAACAAGGGTTAGGATTGAAAGTTGGGGATCCATGTGCACAATTGGCACCAATAAAATGGTGACAAGTTTCAACATAGGATTGGGTTGAGAGAAGAGGTTGGAGGCATTAAAGGCCTGAGAAGACCTCATGGTTATCTAGAAGGTAAGGGTCAAGTCTAAATTAAGATTACCCATTGGATTAAGAGTTAATCCAAGGATAAACCTTTGTGCAAATGTTTAAGAGATAATCATGGTCAAAGCATTAATGGCCTGATGAGACCTTTGGGTTGGGTAGAGGTTGAGTCAAAACAAATGTTTTAACCATGTGGGAGGGTTGAATTAACCATTAATGGTTATTAGAGACTTTGGGGATTAAGTGGTTGAAGGTTGGAAGCCTTCAATGGTTTTCAAAGACTTTGAGCCATTTAGTGGTTGAAGGTTGAAAGCTTTCAAAGGTTATCCAAGACTTTGAGGGTTAATTTGTTGAACACACAAAGCATTAATTGCTTTTCAAAGACTTTGGAGTCTTTGAGAAGTGACTCCAATTTGCTTAGGAATGTGACAATATTTAGGGGATGGATTAAGTTAATTAGGAAGGGGTTAGAAGAATTTAGAAGGGGTTTAGGCATGCAAGTGGATTTTGTAGGAAAATGCAAGTGGGAGAAATTTTGGTATTTTCAATTAAAATAAAATCATTTATTTCAATTAAATGGTGTAATTTGCATTTGGATAAATATTCAAATAAATATTAATTTATTTAAATGAGAAAAATGAAGATAAAGCATTTAAAATGCTTGAAGACTTTGAGGGAAACCATTAAAGGCTTGAAGACTTTAAGGAAAACCATTAAAGTCTTAAGAAGACTATAGAAGGAAGCCATCAAGTTTGAAGACTTTAAAGCCATCAAGTTTGAAAACTTTAAAGCCATCAAGTTTTGAAGACTTTAAGGGAAACCATTAAAGGTTTCAAGTGGGTGAGGATAAATAGGATTTTAAATAAATAATTTATTTAAAATAGTTGTGCAACTTGCTTTTGTAGGAAAATACAAGTGGGTGGAGGATAAAGGTGATTTAAATAAATTATTTATTTAAAATAATTGTGCAACTTGTATTTGTAGGAAAATGCAAGTGGGTGGAGGATAAAGGTGATTTTAAATAAATGATTTATTTATTTAAATGTGAGAGGTGGGATTTTGGGGGTTTTAAATAAATATTAATTTATTTAAATGTGAGGGAAGATTTAATTAAATAAATATGATTTATTTATTTAATTAATGGTCTAAATTTGGTTAAGTGAATTAAATCAAATAAATTGAATAATTTATTTAATTAATAGGAGAAGAGGGTTAAGATGAATTAATTAAATATTAATTTAATTAATTATTAATTGATGGTTAAATAATCAAATAAATACTAAGTATTCATTTAATTAAGTGGACAGATTTATGTGACTACACTTAGTAATCTCATTAACTAACTCTACACAAGTCTTTGGTGTAATGATCATTAGAAACCTTCTTATCTGGACGTTGCCCAACCTGAGGTAAACCAGTGATTGCCCTTATGGACTCCTTTGTAATCTGATATGGTCTATCTAGCCAGATAAACTCTCCATGCACTCTGCTCAAAACATACCTAATGATTTCATCTTTGAATTTTGAATTATCCAGAATGTCGGTAAACCTTAAATCCTCAATGTGCTTGTACTCGGGCTTAATTTTTCTAGAATCTCCCATTAGCTCATTCATGTACATTCTCTTGATATCAGTCATTCCCAAATCCTCAATGTGACAGTGGATGTAGGCTCTTACATCTTTAACATACACAACTCCTTTCGGGACATGGGAAAAAGCGCCAGCCGAATCATCCAAGGTAGCCACATGCGAATATTGCTTGAAAGTCGGCCTGGGATGGTCCTTGACCTCAACAACAATTGTATTTGCAACAAAGATAGGTACAGATGATGATCCCACTTCCATGATTGTTCTTCAGTCTTCTTGACCCATCTCTGGGTATGATCTTGCCGGATTTCATTAACATTTTCTTTTCCTTTCTCATTTGATCCTCCATTACCAACCGGTGGATTTCTCCTTCTACAAAATTTAGCATTATGTCCAACCTCATTACATACATAACATGTAACATTGTTCTTTTGAATTGCTTTGCTAAAACTGGTATAATTGCTTGACCTGCACTTTGACGTGACCATTAGAAACCTTCTTATCCGGACGCTGCCCAACCTGAGGTAAACCAGTGATTGCCCTTATGGCCTCCTTTGTAATCTTATATGGTCGATCTAGACAGATAAACTCTCCATGCACTCTGCTCAAAACATACCTAATGATTTCATCTTCGAATTTTGAATTATCCAGAATGTCGGTAAACCTTAAATCCTCAATGTTCTTGTACTCGGGCTTAATTTTTTGAGAATCTCCCATTAGCTCATTCATGTACATTCTCTTGATATCAGTCATTCCCAAATCCTCAACGTGATAGTGGATGTAGGCTCTTACATCTTTAACATACACAACTCTTTTCGGGACATGGGAAAAAGTGCCAGCCGAATCATCCAGGGTAGCCACATGTGAATATTGCTTGAAAGTCGGCTTGGGACGGTCCTTGACCTCAACAATAGTCGTATTTGCAACAAAGATAGGTACATATGATGATCCCACTTCCATGATTGTTCTACAATCTTCCTGACCCATCTCTGGGTATGATCTTGTCGGATTTCATTAACATTTTCTTTTCCTTTCTCATTTGATCCTCCATTACCAACCGGTGGATTTCTGCTTCTACAAAATTTAGCATTATGTCCAACCTCATTACATACATAACATGTTACATTGTTCTTTTTAATTGCTTTGCTAAAACTGGTATAATTGCTTGACCTGCACTTTGACGTGATCATTAGAAACCTTCTTATCTGGACGCTTCCCAACCTGAGGTAAACTAGTGATTGCCCTTATGGCCCCCTTTGTAATCTTATATGGTCTATCTAGCCAGATAAAATCTCCATGCACTCTTCTCAAAACATACCTAATGATTTCATCTTCGAATTTTGAATTATCTAGAATGTCGGTAAACCTTAAATCCTCAATGTGCTTGTACTCGGGCTTAATTTTTCTAGAATCTCCCATTAGCTCATTCATGTACATTCTCTTGATATCAGTCATTCCCAAATCCTCAATGTGATAGTGGATGTAGGCTCTTACATCTTTAACATACACAACTCCTTTCGGGACATGGGAAAAAGTGCTAGCCGAATCATCTAGGGTAGCCACATGCGAATATTGCTTGAAAGTCGGCCTAGGATGGTCCTTGACCTCAACAACAATCGTATTTGCAACAAAGATAGGTATAGATGATGATCCCACTTCCATGATTGTTCTTCAATCTTCCTGACCCATCTCTGGGTATGATCTTGCTGGATTTCATTAACATTTTCTTTTCCTTTCTCATTTGATCCTCCATTACCAACTGGTGGATTTCTGCTTCTACAAAATTTAGCATTATGTCCAACCTCATTACATACATAACATGTAACATTGTTCTTTTGAATTGCTTTGCTAAAACTAGTATAATTGCTTGACCTGCACTTTGACATGATCATTAGAAACCTTCTTATCCGGACGCTGCCCAACCTGAGGTAAACCAGTGATTGCCCTTATGGCCTCCTTTGTAATCTTATATGGTCTATCTAGCCAGATAAACTCTCCATGCACTCTTCTCAAAACATACCTAATGATTTCATCTTCAAATTTCGAATTATCCAAAATGTTGGTAAACCTTAAATCCTCAATGTGCTTGTACTCGGGCTTAATTTTTCCAGAATCTCCCATTAGCTCATTCATGTACATTCTCTTGATATCAGTCATTCCCAAATCCTCAATGTGATAGTGGATGTAGGCTCTTACATCTTTAACATACACAACTCCTTTCGGGACATGGGAAAAAGCGCCAACCGAATCATCCAGGGTAGCCACATGCGAATATTGCTTGAAAGTCGGCCTAGGATGGTCCTTGACCTCAACAACAATTGTATTTGCAACAAAGATAGGTACAGATGATGATCCCACTTCCATGATTGTTCTTTAGTCTTCCTGACCCATCTCTGGGTATGATCTTGCCGGATTTCATTAACATTTTCTTTTCCTTTCTCATTTGATCCTCCATTACCAACCGGTGGATTTCTGCTTCTACAAAATTTAGCATTATGTCCAACCTCATTACATACATATCATGTAACATTGTTCTTTTGAATTGCTTTGCTAAAACTAGTATAATTGCTTGACCTGCACTGATTAGCCATATATCCAAAATTTCCACATGCATAATAGTTTACATTCATTCTGCAATCTTCTATTTTATGACCATTCTTATTGCATTTAGAACATTGACCAGGAGAAGAATTATTGTTCTGATTTTCTCTATTTCTACATTGCCTAGCCATGTGACCAAATTTATTGCAAACAAAGCATCTACCATTAAATTTATAAGTATTGAACTACCCTACGGGTGCCTTATGATTTTGATCTTCATTAGCAGTACCAGAACTATGTCCTTGTTCAAATCCATGTCCACTGGAATCTCCATTCTTCCTTTGTCTCTTCAATAACTCATCTAGTTGTGTTGAACTAATCTTGAATCTTTATCTACACTCACTTGCAATAGTTAGATCATCTCTCAGAATTATAACGTGTCTCTCAATCTCTTGTTCATTACTCTGCGATTGTACTAAATTAGTTCTCAACATATCATTCTAATGAACCAACCTACCACATTCTTCAAATTTGTTTTTCAGAGATACAACAAAATTTTCTTCATTTTTCTTCCGGTCTTCAATCTCCTTAGACATCCTCATAGTTATAGCTTTCATTTCATTTCTCATAACCATGTTCTCCTAACTCAACTTCTGACACTGTTCCTTTAGTGCATCTTTCTCTTCATCATCTTGATTTTGCAAAAGTTCCTTCCTCCTAGCTTGAATAGATGACAACCTCTCCTATAGGACAAGATTGAATTCCTGAGCAGAATTCAATTCATTTTGTAATTTCAAGTTCTTTATCCTTTCAACATCATAGTCTTCAAGTTCCATCTCAAGTTGCTTTTCCAAACCCATATCCATGGATGTCGGATTCAAGATCTTCCTCAAGCTGTTAAACTTCCTTTGAGGTATAAGGATGTGATACCAATTGTTGGAATCCAAGAACACTAAGAGGGGGAGGGGGGGGGTGTGAATTAGTGTTCTACCGATATGATCAATTTTAACCTTATTAAAGCATGCATACACCAACCGGTATACTAGTACATATATAATTGAAAGAAGTAAAGCAACCAATAAGCCAATCACATAAATGAATACCATAACACATAGAATTATACATGGAAAACCTCAAAGAGGAAAAACCACAGTAGGATTTGTGACCCACAATATCAATCCACTAGCCATATGAAGAGATATTACAAATTATAGGGGCCTACACTTGCAGGAAGGCTTATAGCCTAGAGCACACTGCTCAATCACAAAAGGAGCCTCACTGACTACATATAAATCCAGACTACAATCTGGAGAAATGAATGAACTTCTAAGATAGCATCTTCTATGCCTGAATACAGTTTTGGTTAAGCTCTATCTATTCCAGTCTGAAACCCTAGACCTCTACCGGAATAACCCTTTACAAAAATATAATCTCATACATAATCTTTCTCATATATTTTGCATCTACTATCCATCCATATTTGCATCCTTACCATCATCATCACATATCAAAATGATCTAATCCAACTGACCTATATACCCTATATAATTTAGCATGCCTTATGTCGGCTTACAAAGATAATTACAATATCAATATACATGTCGATTAGATAACATAAATAAATGAATATAAAAAATAATTGTCGATGCCCAATCCAAAAGATGTCAGCCTCCAATACCGATAACCTTATTCTAAACCATGTCGGCTTGCATTGCTAGTAACCAAAGAAATCCTTCCATCCTACTGGTGTCGGTGTCGGTGCTGGTGAAGTGTCTGTGAAGTGCCTGTTGGTACACAACTAAACCAAATCATGAAGTTGAAACAAGATACCATGTTGCCATCAATAACAACATATTGAAACCAACCAATTGAGTGTCAATTTCCAACACCATACCCTTTTAAGTTCATTATAAACACCAATACCAAATGTTTCCTAGTCCCAATGTCATATTCATTTCTATCATCATCACTAACTAATATTAATATAATCTATCATATTAAAACATCATGATAAACAGACAAGTGATATAAAATCACAATGGCATATCATGCTCACAATGAGTGATATGACATTGTCTCTACTCACGAAGACAATCACACACAATAACATCAAACATCACATAGAATCATAATTACCAAATAGGGTTAGTATCCTCATAACATCACAACTCATATAATCCATATACGAATGTCAATTCATATAATCCATCCAATAGATTAATCGACAAAGTATCATCAACCACATAAAATCCTAATGACAAGCACACATAATATGTCCAGCATCCATATTGAAGCATCTAAATCATGAGTAAACCATAAACATTTGTCTAGAACACCACAAGATAATCTATACTATACCAAAATAGTTTATCGATGCACAAAAGGGATAGGTAAATCAGGGAGAGGCACTACAAGAATTCCCTAATAGATTAAGTAGTCTTTTAATCAAAATACAAAGATAATAGTATGATTGTTGACTTGGACTACTCTGAAATTCAGATTTGCACATCAAGAGCCTAAATTAGCCCAAAAGTGGACTAACTCTACTGGTATCTACATAATGATTTTAGCAAATAGTTAGAAAACAAGAACATATCCTACACAAGGTGACAAAAGATACTACTCAGTAGGGCCTCCGCTATAGTAAAATACCTATCCATGGCATACAGATAGAGATTCAGGCCTACAAAATATTTCCCTTCTCTTACCCAAAAGGTTCAGAGACCTTATGAACCAAGGATTTTCTACTTTACCATGGCATGTACATAAGGATTATTTTTGGAGTAAGATTCACACTCCTTGAACTATCAATTATGGGATTTTGGCTTCTCAAAACAAAGGTTTCTATTTAATACTCAAGGAAACTAGTGCATATCCATTCATAATCAAGCCACTTAAGGCTTTGGTTAACCCAGTGCAGCTCTAAGTCCACCTTCAAATTGACACCATCAAAATATGACTCTAAGATATGCTACAACTTTTTTCTCACTCTATTTTTATAGTGGAATGGCTAAGTATCGCTTGGGGTGAAGCCATGGGGTGATGAAATCCCCATGAAGCCCCTCCTATTAAAATCTTAAGATTTTCTCTGATGATGGGCAAGGTTGTTGATATCATATCTTACATCATTTAATCTTTCAATTATCGAACTGGGTGTGTCTTAGAGCTATATGTAATAAGGATACTTTCAAGTTGGGGGATTTTTGCACTAACAATAGTGGATTAAGATTCGGTCATGCTCCATTAGGAACTCTTGGGAACTACTTCTTATGACTCACCTCTAAGCTAGAAACTCTTCTCTATTTTGACATAAATCAAAACTAAAGTGTTTAACCTATTCTAACAAGAGACTTTGGTGATTTTAGTTCAAACCAAGCATAATGCGATTGAAATTAACTCATGAAATTCTTACACTACAACTACGAATTGGATTCAAACTTAATCTATTTCACATGTACAATGATGGTATGATGAAAGAATAAGTATCCAGTCAACTACTGGGGGGGTGAATCAGTAGATAGAAAAACTGATACAAACTCACCAATCTCAAAAATCAATCTCTCAAAGTAAACTTAGAACTAAGAATGTAATACCTCTGTCAACATAAAAACTCATAAGATAAACCAGTTGACTATTACAACAAATTAACAGTAAACAACTTCTTCATTTCTCAATACTTTTGGTTATCATGACTTATCAAAATAGTTAAGTAGTTAAGTAAATCAACCATGAAAACATAACCACAAAAACATTCACCACTTGACACAAATATTTTTTGACATGGAAACCCAAATAGGTAAAAACCATGGTGAGACGAGACTCACAAGATAACTAACTGAACTCTTCTGAAGTTTGCCCTGTTAGGAGCCTATCTTGTTGAAGCTTTACAAAAAGTCTTGTTAAGAACTAATCCTGTTAGGAATCACCCAATTAAGGAATTGACTACAAATGCCTTGTTAGAAGCAATACCCTGTAAGGAGTAACCTCGATAGAGGATTTAAAAAACCAATATAATGGATCACCTTGTTAGAGGATTTGAATAACACCAAGCTTGTTAGAGCTTACCTAGTTAGGGGATTTCAATTCTGTTGTAATTGTTAGAAAACAACAAGAGTTTGTTGATCTGTCTTAATAGCACTACACTTGCTTGATCAGATCCATTTCATGCTCCTATTTTACTTTACTCAAACTGTAGATACATCATCTGGTTTGGCAACTACACACTCAACTGATCTTGTCCATCTCTTTGCCAACTCCTTAAACTAAACAACTTCATCAACCTTAAATATAAATCAATCAGGTGGGTAACACAGCAAAAACCTAATTCTCATAGAGATTACAAACAAATCGGTTCAAGTATGACCATTGGATTACATAGAAATCTCTGCACATCAATCAAGAAAACCTTGATCATTCCTTGATCGCCGCTTCATTGAACTTAGTAACACATCACGCGCTTTGCATTAGATGCAATACATTTTCTCATTCCCTAGACAAAAATCATTACAACAACTCGCCAAAATCTCTTGGAATTGTCTTCATACAATAATCATACATGTCATAATCATTACCGCTCATCACCAGATCATAAACCAATATAATCAATTCACCAAACTTAATTGGTTAGGTTTTATCAAAATAACAGGTAGGGTTTACTGGTTACATCAATAGATAAGGTTTATACACCGATTACCATTTCACTCCACAAATTCTTCCTACCGGTTATAGTAACAATATTATAACAATATCAACAATATCATTACCAGTTAATTAACATCAATGACAACATATCATTAATGCAATCTTCATGCAAATGCCAACAATCTCCCCCTTTGGTATTGATGGCAATACAAATATCAATACCATTGATTGTTGTGTGATTGTGAATAGGAATCCTGGTTTACATTACCAAGTATTCACCATGATCTTTGTGTCTTCAGCTTGACACTGGTTCTCCTTCCCATAATCACATAATTCTTCTCCCCCTTTGACAACAATGCCAAATTGAAAGTAAAACATGTAATGTCAAATTTCACTGTGCATCATCAATAATCTACAACTTGATGCTCCCCCTGTGGAATAACTCCACTTCTATGCCAATCCTTTTGTATAATTCTGCAAGTAGCTCTGAGACTGATGTAATCTACATCATACTTAACTAACTTCATGAAGAGGGACAACCCCTAACCGACTTCTAAGATACTCAAAAGTAGTCTTAGGCAGAGGTTTAGTGAAAATATCTGCAAGCTGCTCCTTGGCAGAAACATGCTCCAAGATTACATCTTTACTCTGAACTTTTTCCCATAAGAAATGATACTTCAATTCAATATGCTTGGTTTGTGCGTGCAAAATAGGGTTCTTGGAAATATTTATGGCACTTTTATTATCACATAAAATCTTTATAGGTTCTAAAATCTTCATCTTAAAACCTTCCAAAATGTGCCTCATCCATATAGCCTATGTGAAATTCATGTAAGCTGCAACATACTTAGCTTCAGTAGTAGATTCTGATGTACAACTCTCCTTCTTACTACTCCATGAAACTAGTCTTCCTCCAAGAAAAAATGCTCCACCGGCTGTGCTTTTCCAATCATCAACATTTCCTTCCCATTCTACATCTGTGTACACCTTCAAGTCAAAATTTCCTCCATATGGATACCATAACCCATAATCAATAGTACCTTTTAGATATCTAAAAAGTCTTTTGGTTGCTATCAAATGTGTTTCCTTAGGATTCTTTTGGAATCTAGCAACTATGCCAATTGCATGAGCTGTGTTCAGTCTATTGTGAACAAAATAGTGCAATTTTCCAATCATTGACCTATAATCCTTCTCATCAATAGATTTGGACTCGTCTTCCTTAGATAACTTACAACCTATAACCATAGGTGTCCTAACTGGTTTACAGTCACTCATGCCAAATGTCTTCAAGACCTCTTTCACATACTTAGACTGTGTGACGAAAATACCATTCTTCATTTGTTGTATTTGCAAGCCTATGAAATTTTTTATTTCTCCCACTAAAGACATTTCAAACTCATTTTTCATTTCATCTACAAAACTTTTGCTCATGTCATCATTACCTCCAAATATGATATCATCAACAAATACTTCACTGACTAGTATTTTATCTCCTTTAGATTTGAGATATATGTTACTATCATCACTGGTTCTTAGAAAGCCTATCTTCATCAGATGTGTATGAAGCCTTTCATACCATGCTCTTGGTGCCTGCTTTAATCTATATAAAGCTTTATGCAATCTGCATACCATTTCTTTCTTATCAGTCAGAGCATAACCATCTAGTTGCTCAATGTATACTTCTTCTTCTAGTTTCCCATTCAAAAATGTTGACTTAACATCCATCTGGCATACCTTGAATTTCTTGTGTGCTGCAAATGCAAGTAAAGTTATGAAACCTTCCAGTCTTGCCACTGGTGCAAAATTATCACCATATCCTTCTCCTTCTTCTTGTGCATAGCCTTTGCAAACCGGCCTAGGTTTATTGTGAACTACAACACCATCTTCATTCAACTTGTTTCTGAAAACCCACTTAGTACTTATCACATTTTTATTTATCGATCGAGGTACTAGGGTCCATGTGTTGTTATTATCAATTTGATCTAATTCCTCCTCCATATATTTAACCCAATGATCATCACCAAATACTTCCTTAGCAGTTCTTGGTTCAATAGTGGAGATCATGGAAGAATTCTCTCTGATTCTTCTTCTGGTTAGTACTCCAGCATCTTTATCCCCAATAATCTGTTCAGGATTGTGATTCAGTCTCACATATCTTAGAATAACATGATCATTATCTTTAGGTTCAGCTTCTTCATTATCATCATCTTCTTCTGAATTTATCTATTCTGGTTGAACTGGTACATCAATATTTGTTTTATCGGTTTCAGATTTCACAGTTTTTGGTTCCAAAAACAAAATGCAAGGATCTTCACATTTTTTCTCTGAACTAGTTTCCTCTAAGACTTCAAGATTTTCATCCACTCAAACATCAACACTCTCAATAATTCTCTGTGTCTGGTTGTTAAAACACTTGTAGGCCTTACTCTTGGTGGAATAGCCGAGAAATATACCTTCATCACTTTTAGCCTCAAATTTGCTAATATAATCACCTCTCTTAATAAAACATTTGCTTCCAACTATTCTGAAATAACTAACATCAGGTGATCTACCATACCAATATTCATAAGGAGTCTTGTCCTTACCTCTCTTTACCAGAATCCGGTTCATAGTGTAGACAGTTGTGTTGACAGCTTCCCTCCAGAAATTTTTCGCTACACCTTCTTGTATAAACATTGTCCTAGCAACTTCAACCATTGACCAATTGTTTCTCTCTGTGATACCATTCTACTATAGTGTCCTTGGTGCAGAAAGTTGTCATTCGATACCATTTTCTTCACAATACCTAGTGAATTCCTCAGAAGTAAATTCACCTCCCTGATTTGTCCTCGGACACTTTATCTTCTTACCGTTCTCCTTCTCAGTTAAGGCCCTGAATGCCTCGAACTTACCAAAATCTTCAGTCTTATCCTTCAATAATGTGACCCACATTATCCTTGAGCAATCATCAGCGAAGATCATAAAATATATGTCGTCTTGAATACTTTTTGTTCTTATTGGTCCACAAAGATCTATATGAACCAAATATAACAAATGTTCTCGTTGAAAAGGATTTGCTCTTGAAAGTTGAGGATGTCATCTTTCCCAACTGACATTCTTTGCATAGAGCATTAACCGGTTTGTCCAATTGAGGCAAACCTCTCACTGTTTTGGACTTACTCACTTTTACAATGTTATCAAAGTTTATATAACAAAATTTTCTATGCAAAAGCCAACTATCATCTATCTTTACAATTAAATAGTTGCTGACTTTAGGATTAACGTGAAACAAGTTACCTTTAGTTTGCTTCCCGGTTGCAATGAGTTCACCTTTATTGTCATAGATTTTGCACATCCCATTTTTAAACTCTAATGGGCATCCTCTATCATTGAGTTGTGCCACACTCAAAAGATTGTACTTTAGACCATCAACCCAGTAGACATCATCTGCACTACTCTTTCCATTAAGAGAAATAGTTCCCTTACCTTTAACCATGCAGGGTGAGTCATTACCAAATCTTACAACTCCACCATAAAATTCCTTCAGAGAAAGAAATTTGCTCCGATCATTGGTCATGTGATTTGAACAACCACTATCAATGATCCAATCATCAGAGTTATCCATCTTGGATACTAATGCCTTCTGGTCTGACATCTCTTCTTTAATGGCTACAAACACAATGTCTTCATTAGCATCACCATCATATTCTTCATGAATGATACCACCATCAACAACAATAAGACAATATCTTTTGCCTTTACCCTTGTAGTTCATGAATTTTGTCATTTGTGAACATTATCACCATTAGGACAGTTAGTAGCAATGTGTCCAATCTTGTTGCATGCAAAACATTTCAAAGGTAATTTACCTCTATGTTTACCTGTACCTCTAGGCAACCGCTTGGCCAACAATGCTTCAAGCTCAACTAAACTATCTTCATCATCAGCTTCTCTGCTAGACCTGGATTCGTAACTGTGATTGGCATCTCTACTTTTCCTCACAGATGGGTTAGAAACAAAATCTCTAAATACAGACTCAAATTTTTATACACTACCATCATAACCATTTAATTCAAAAGCAGTAAGCTTGCCAATCATGGAGTCAAGAGTTACCTTAGTTTTATCAATAGACTTCATCTCTTGAATAGCTGCAACTCAGATAGCATAGACCGAAAGCAGGGTTCTCAATACCTTACTGATCACTATGGAATCTTCCACTTTACCTCCTGCACTCTTAATTTCACCGACTATCTCTTTTATCCTTTGACCATACTGCTAGATATTCTCACCTTCAGCCATCTGCATGTCATCAAACTTTCCTCGTAGACTCTCTTCTTTAGCAATCTTAACATTTTCATCACTGCTATAAATCTCTTCAAGTTTTTTCATACCTCATATGCAGTTTCAAGACCATGAACATCTACATACTCTGCATCATATAAATAATTGATAATAGCCTCCAATGCTTGATTATTTTCTTGTTTCTCTTTCTTCTGATGATCAGTCAACATCCCAGTAGGTGCAACATACTTAATATCAACATGTTCTCAATACTAGCTTCCCAAACTCTTTATATAGTTTTTCATTCTGTCACTCCGTATCCTATAGTTCTCTCTATTAAACTTTGAAGCTTCCTTCTTCATCATGATCTGCAAGATCTTTACCTCAAGTTTTTAGGCTTAGACCTTAGAGGACCTGTAATGCTCTGATACCAATTTATGGTATGATGAAAGAATAAGTATTCAGTCAACTACTGAAAGGGGGGGGGGTGGTGAATTAATAGATAAAATTGATACAAACTTAACCAATCTCAAAAATCAATCTCTCAAAGTAAACTTAGAACTAACAATGTAATACCTCTATCAAGATAAAAACTCATAAGATAAACTGGTTGACTATTGCAACAAATTAATAGTAAACAACTTCTTCATTTCTCAATACTTCCAGTTATCATGACTTATCAAAATAATTAAGTAGTTAAGTAAATCAACCATGAAAACATAACCACAAAAACATTCACCACTTGACAAAAATATGTTTTGACGTTTAAACCCAAATAGGTAAAAACCATGGTGAGATGAGACTCACAAGATAACTAACCGAACTCTTCTGAAGTTTGCCCTATTAGGAGCCTATCCTGTTAAAGCTTTACAAAAAGACCTGTTAAGAACTGATCCTATTAGGAATCACCTAGTTAAGGGATTGACTACAAATGCATTGTTAGAAGCAATACCCTGTAAGGAGTAACCTCGGTAGAGGATTTGAAAATCCAATCTAATGGATCACCTTGTTAGAGGATTTGAATAACACCAAGCTTGCTAGAGCTTACCTGGTTAGGGGATTTCAATTATGCTGTAATTGTTAGAAAATCATAGGAGTTTGCTGATCTGTCTTAATAGCACTACACTTGCTTGATCAAATCCATTTCATGCTCCTATCTGCCTTTACTCAAATTGCTGATACATCATCCAGTTTGGCAACCACACACTCAACTGATCTTGTCTATCTCTTTGCCAACCCCTTAAACTAAACAACTTTATCGACCTTAAATACAAATCAATCAGGTCAGTAACACAACAAAAACCTAATTCTCATAGAGATTACAAACAAATCGGTTCAATTATGACCGTTGGATTACATAGCAATCTCTGCACATCAATCAAGAAAACCTTGATCGCTCCTTGATCACCATTTCATTGAACTCAGTAACTCATCATGCACTTTGCACTAGATGCAATACATTTTCTCATTCCCTAGACAAAAACCATCACAACAACTCGCCAAAATCTCTTGGAATTTTCTTCATACAATAATCATACATGTCATAATCATTACCACTCATCATCAGATCATAAACTGATATAACCAATTCACCAAACTTAATCAGTTAGGTTTTATCAAAAATAACAGGTAGGGTTTACCGGTTACATCAATAGATAAGGTTTATACATCGATTATCGGTTCACTCCACAAATTCTTTCTACCGGTTACAGTAACAATATTACAACAATATCAACAACATCATTACCAATTAATTGACATCAATGAAAACATGTCATTAATGCAATCTTCATGCAAATACCCACATACAAAAATTAAATTCCAATCTATTTCGATGAAAAATAAACCTAGCTTACACTTGCTGGAAATTGAAATATTAATCTAAGGAACAATCAAAATGAAACTAAATCCCATGAACCAATTCAATAAATCTTCTGTCTAATTTCTACTTCCATCACCATTGTCATTTTCTATTAAAACCATGGTCTAAATGCAATTAACAATTAAACTACTTTGAAAATATGAGTCTAATCTAAATTAATGAAATGTGAATCTAGACATTCATAAAAAGGATTAACTTAATTTTGAATGCTACTGAAATGAAAACTATATGTAGGTTAAAACTATAGATTAAAATTGATTTCTAACTTCTAATTCAAATCTTAAACTTGTTGAAGAAAAGATTAACAGAAAATAAATAAAAGATAACACAAGATCACCTTCCTTCAGTTGAGTAGGCCCTTCTCTTCCTCTGGTGGGATCTTTTAAACACTAAAATTTAGATCAACTTTTGATTTGCATTCAAATTGGGCCCTAGAGGGGAGCAAAATAAAGTTTGAAGATTACAGGACTGAAAAGATTGATAATGTTGGAAATGGCTGATGACCAACTAAGTATTTCCTACCCAAAAATACATGGGTATATAGACATATCCTTATTTGAAATTAAAACAAAGGCGTTACCTGTCGAGATGGGTAACCACTGCTAACAAGATAAACATAACTCAATACCTAATTACAAAGCTTTACTTCATTGCTGAAGAAACTAGGAGTTTCATATATAGTCGATGAAGTTGACTTGGAGATAACAATTTCACTTCCCAGGTGGAGCAATTAAGAGTGTGATTAGGAGTTCCACGTTGATGAGCAAGGAGTTCAATAGTTCCACTTCATGAAACAACCTTTCAAAAATCTGAAACAAAATCCATAAAAATATGACAAGAATATAACAACAAAAGATTCTAGATGAACAAACATTTCTTCATTAATTTAATGTTTGAAGTAATGCATTCAATACAAAATATTATTTCTAATATATCTCCTAATTAGTTAAGTATAAAATAAAAATGAGTAAACATGCAAGTATATAGTTTACCACCAACATCTTAAATTAACAAAATACACAAAGTTTTAAAGTATAAACTAAGCTTTTAAAATGTCATTTTTAGGCAATCATCATCTTACACCTAGGCTCCACAAAGGCAAGGGAAGATGACACTTCTCTCAACATTTCAGGTTAAACAACAAACATGTTGAAGCACAAGATACTCAAATAGTGGTTAATTCCTTTAAGAAAAATAAGGTGTTTTCTAACTACCAAGGAGTGAAAATACAATAGAAAACAGATCCCTACAAAGCATACATTAGTAGATTGAATTGTTTGTCTTTGACCCCCAATTGTGACACACTAAAAATTAGATATTAGTAGCAAAATGCCTTACCTAGAGGTGCAAGAAAATAGAAAACAAAAATAGAACTTGTTAAAAATAGAGAACAACAACAAAAACCAAAATGTTATACCTTTAATATTTTTATCAAGAAATTGCAAAATCATATTCATCAATTACGAAATTCCCAAATGTTACATGCAAAAATAATTATGTAGTTGTGTGAAACTTCTTAGTCAAATGTGAAAATTGGAGCTGCAAGTGCAAAAATCCTTTAGCAGTTGCAAAAACAAAGACCTGTAGCTACACAACGCATGAAAATAAAAAATCAAAGAGTTGTAGGTTTACATCAAGTTTCACCAAATGTACGTGCTAAAAAAATAAGCATGTATATTAGAATAAAAGGATAACCACCAAACCTCTAAATCTAATAAACAAATCAAAACACAACACAATAAAAGAATATAATGAAACCAAAAAAACATTCATGAAGTTATGAAACATATAAACCCATGTTGACTCCAATGCTCTTGGCCTCCATTGTTCTCCTTCTTCTTGGGTGATTGATGGCTCTCAAAACTACACTTCATGAAAACCGACAAGATGTAAGCACAAGAATTACAAAGATAGTGGTTATTGAAAAGAGAGGATTGATGTTAAATTTATAGATTTCGAGAGGTTTGATTTGATGGCTAAGATTGATCTAAAGATAGAATGAATCAATGGTTGAGATTCAATGGGATAGGTTGGTGAGAGACAATTACTCATTCTAACTAAATTTGATCGAGAGAATAACTCACTTAAATAACTAGTTAAGATATTTGATTGAGAGTGAATAAATTGACTAAGTAGTAAGAAAAAGCCGATTTTGAAAAAGAGGGAAGTGACTGACTAGCTAGAAAAAGTGATTGAGAAGTGACTAAGAGTCAATGATAGTTAGGAATTTCCACATGTGATGTAGGAAATTTAGAATGGAATGTCATTTGGATTGAATTTAGATTTTTGAAAATATGAAATGAAATTAGAATTAGTGGGAAATGAATTTGGATTGAATTTGGAGGGAAATAAGGTTTATTCGAAATGACGAGCAAATATCATTAAATAAATTTAGGAAATTTATTTAATGAAAGGACATCATTGGATAATTAAATAATTTAAAGAAATTAATTAATTATGGGGGAAGTAGAAATTGAATTTAATTAAATGATAAAGATCATTTAATTAAAGTGGAAATTCAAAATTAATTAAATAATAAGATTATTTAATTAATTTAGAGGGAAAATGGTTAATTGATTAAATGATTAAGAGAGAAATTTGAATAACTAATCTTAAATAGAGGGAGAATATTAACTCAAAAGAATAAAGTTAGATTAATTAAATAATTAAAATAATTTAATTAAGAAAGAGGAATAATTAGTGAAATTGACATTTATAGGTGTAGGACAATTTTAAGTGTCTACATATTGCCCCTCTTTGAGACAATGTGTTTTCAGACGTTGTTTCAAAGAATAATCAATAAATTCTTTCCCCAATATGCCATAGCGACAATAGGGTATTATGCTGCCCCCTCGAGAAATTGGTTAAAAAATTAGGATTGAAGGCCAATTTGGCAACAATGTGATCAGGATCCCAAATATGCATTTTGGAGAAATTTTGGGTTCATATGAGCGACACACAAGGAATTTGAAGTTAAAAAAGACCATGACCAATAGAGCAAGAAACCCTAACTAGGGCTCCATATTGGCTATAAATAGTAACTTTTGGCATTTATTTGGTCATTTACATCCTTGGAGCTTAGGAGATTCAGAGTCAATTTCAAGCAATTTTTGTGCAATTGTGGAGCTATAACAGGAGTTGGGCGTAGGTAGCACCTATCAGAGTGGGTCAAATCATTTGGTAGAGAAGAGGGTTCAAGCTTTGGGGTAAGTCCAAAATCCTATCTTGTACTTTTTTTGCATTTATTGCACTTTCAAATTTTATTTCCTAAATATAATTTTTAACAATTTCGCATTCACGTATTGGTTTTTGACTTATTTTTTATTAACGGACAAACAGGTTTTGACGGGACGAAACCCTTTAACAAAGAGCAGTTACAAAATGTTACTTAAGGATATAAATGTTACTTAAATATATAGCCAAATTAAAACCAACAACCATAAGACAACAAAATACCAATAAAAGGCCAAAAACCAGGAACACAACAATAAACAAGAGATAACCTAATTTAGATTCTTGAGAGCCTCCACAACCTCATCTTCTACCTAGGTCATGTTGAGGGTAATATTTTTTAACTCTTGAATATCTTGATTAGGTGCTTTCTTTTTCAAGTAAGCTCTAGTCCTTTTGGAAGGACCAGTATTCTCATCTTGTATCTTTTCAAGTGAGTCCACACCAATAATCATCCCTTCTTGATGGATGTCTTCCAATTTCCCAGCCATAGTGTTGATGCTTTCCGCTAAACTTTTAACCACTTTATGGTTGTATGTCACCAGGGATATGAGATTACCATTGAATTTCTGGAACTTATTCTCTAGTTGTTTCAGTCTTTCATCATAATCCTTCTTAGGTTTCTCCTCTAGATTTATAATTCTACTCTCACGATCTTTCCTAAGATCATTAACAGTGCTCATAGTATTTTGCATAGACTCAACAATAGATTTACTCTATTCAACACTCCATTGTTTAGCACCATGGTTGTCCTATTTACTGCTAATAGCATGGATCTTGACATTAATCTCTTTGATTTCATTCAAGACCCACTTTTGCATTATGAAATTATCAACTACAGAATCATGGGCAATTGCAAGAACACATCTGAGTTCTCTCCATCCAGATTGAGATACGAGGAATTTGCATTGAGATCTTTAGGAAAAGGAGATCTCTCATTCCTATTAACAATAGGCTCTGACTTATTTGGCATGACATTGAAAGAGGGCCTAGACTCATAATTGGAAACAGAAATAGGGGAATCTCTACTCCTCTTAACACTTTGGCTTTGCTTCATTTTAGCTTTTGACTCAGTCAGAATCATCCAACTTAGTGTCCCGCTCCTCATCAAAAGAAATATTCTCAGACTCATCCACCTCAGTATCATATGAAGAGTCTGGGATTCTAAAGGAAGGGGAGGGTTGTGTTTTAGTATGATCAAAGATTAATAACAACAAACCCCCATGGAGGACCGGGTTTTTCTTGTTGTTCCTATGGTCTTTAATACTAGCATTGATAGATGCTTGCAGAAAGAAAGGAAAGGAAATTTGCACGTTATGCCTAAAGTGTTTCAACAGAATGAAATGCTGCCCAAAATCCCTAGTAAACCTACCATCTAGGGTAATATATTTCATGAGAACAATAAGAACAAACCACCAAATAGTTTTGATATTACCTATATCATAGCTGCTTTTGGAGACTTTGGCCAATTTATTCCTTTCCTTATCGTCTTTGGGAAATTTCTTGACCGTCGCATCAAACATTTTCCTGTCCCTATAACACTTGGCCCCATCTATAGATAATCTAGTGACATTCACAACCAATTCATCATTGATCTCAAAGTTCTTTCCACACATTTGAATATGCCCCTCCTTCATCCCCTTTACAAATTTCTCGGTAACATTGGCATCAAAGCCATGAAGCTTTTTGATGAAAGAGTAATGTACAAAGTGAGAATGTACCAAAGGATATTAGTTACCACCTAAAAATCTATGCGGAACTATGCAGCTATTCATTAAAGTACTCCATGCCTTCATAACTCTACACTTAATAAAGGCAAGGAAAGCCTTTTCAAGGTATGATATCATCATTCATAAGAGGGTTGGTTCTCTGAGCTTGAGATAAATCATGTCTCAACAAGGCATAAACGTCTACAGAAACATGATCACCAATGCACAATATTATTTCATTATTACTCCTAACTCCCTCATTAGGAAAGTAATCAGCAAGCCCATTTGCTTCACGATAGACACGAGTAATATGAAATTTTTGAAAAGTCCTTATGATTTCCATTGATTTATTAATCTATTTTTCAATGGTCCAAGAAGGTTTTTGATGGCCTTTTAAACATTGAATAATATTACCGAAATCCCCCTCTAGCCAAACTAGATTGGCATTAATGATTTTAGCCATTCTTAAGCTATGGAAGGCCGCGACAACTTTGGCTAGGTGGTTGGTCTAACATCCCAAGGAGAGTGCCGCCACTGAAATAAGCCTTCCATTATCATCTCCAATCACTCCCTCACATGGTTTTTCACATTTAGTAATTGTGTTTTGCATTTGTCATTTCGATTTCGCAATCAATAAAAGTTTGTAATTGACTGTTGTATTTGACATGGGCTTATTAATATTTTTGCATTTGCTTATGGAATTTTAAAATTTCTATTTAATTTTCAAAAGTGATATTTTTTCTATGCAAGTGACTACTTCTTTTTGTAACTACTAATTAGTTACACATTTGTAAAAATAGGGTTTCACCTGCTTGCTAGGTCTAAGGTCTACATTGGGATAGGTCATTTGGGCTCTATGGTAGGTTTAAGATAACATTAGGATTGATTTGCAGGTCATTATCTCTTTCCTTAGTGCTTTATAGAATACTCCTATGGGTCTTGTGTGGTGCCACTAGCTAGATGAGGTCAAGCGTGATTACCTTCATCATATTGGTCTATACCACATTTGTTATATGACCAAATTGCAACCAACATGGGCATGATTACTGCACTTGTGGAGCAATGGCATTCAAAGAGTAGCTACTTCCATTTGTTGACTAGAGAGGTATTTGTGACTTTAGAGGTCCTCTAGTGCATATTTAATATTCTGCTCAATAGAGAGAGGGTGAACTATGAGCCTCATTTTGGGATTGCGGCACTATGTCGATTATATGAGTGTGACCATGAGGAGTTAGGCATAGACAACTGTTGTCACAAAAGTTTGACCCTTGTTGAACACTAATGCTCAGCAACCTTGTGAAACATGGAAATAACCTCTAAGTGTGGGACATTGTGCATGTGAGGTTCAATCTTTGGAGAAGGTCGACTTCCTTTCCAGTTAGAGTGCAATTTTGGACCAACCCATCACTTATAAAGCTTATTCTACTAGTTTAAAGGAGAAAAGAGAGAAGGAATGTTGAAAGAGAAATGAGAGGTGATGGACCTAGATTGAAATATGTTTCTTTTCCCTACCTGTGAATGCACAAGACACTAATAAACCACCCAAAGTATACAAAAATCTCAATCTATCAACTATTTCCATAGAAAACTAGAAAAGGTTAGAACTTAACCTATGTTGAGAAGGATTGAGAAAAGTATCCACGGACAACACAAAAAGTGTATCTAACACAAAATTGAAAATTGGAGAGCAGAAGAAAGAAATATTCTCAAATAAGAGGTGAATAACACATAATGTATTTGATAATAGAGATAAGGTAAAATAGGTGATTTATTAACATGAAGGAAAGGCAATTATAGTTGTAGAAATCATAGAATTTCGTAAGAGAAAATGAAGAAGAACCCTTTGAATATGTTACAAATTTGTATTTATAGATCAGGCATAACTTAGATGGCACCTTAGGTTCAAAAACCCTAAACTGACTAGGGTCAAGTCACAAAGGAAGGAAGATCAAATCAGACTAATTGATCTAATGTTGGGTGTCTAAAAAGATCTTGCAGAATCGAGGAGGAGCAACAATCCTTGAAAATAAGGAAGCCCCTACATTAGGATGACATTTGAATGTCCTTTGTCAGACCTAAAAGTATTCAATATGAAAGAAATGGGCATGGGCAGCAGAGAGAAACATCTGTAGGGCTATGGCAGAGAAATGACCATAATCCTTTGATAGTTGGAAGTGGTTGAAATAGATCACATTTGATTTATTTTGCCGACGGGGTCACAAACTAATTTTTGACCCATTAAGTCAGCAACCACCCCTAGGCACTAATTTCGAATTTAACATTTACTTTAGGTTTGAATTTGAGCCACCCAATCTCCCTCCTCGCACGTACATTGATGACCGAGATTGCACCATGAAAGTCAGGCCCATCATCATAAAAAATTCTACCGCAGTATCACAGCCAAGGATAAAACC